>NC_138131.1:86919497-87113022 GCF_964188305.1 Podarcis bocagei
GGCCAAGAAGAAACTAGGGCATAAGCAACTGGGGCCCTACCAAGTCGAAGGGCAGGTCAACCCGGTGGCTTTCAGGCTGGCGCTTCCGGAGGGTTCCAGAATGCATCCGGTGTTCCACAGATCGGTGCTCACTCCCTACAAGGCACCGCACAGGTTTCAGGAACCCGGAACGGCACCGAGTCCGCTCAGAGAAAGAACCGGGCACGCGGGAGTGGCACAGGAGGAGCGCATCAACGAAGTCACGGAGATTTTGGACTCCAGATGGGGGGAGGAGGGGGTAGAATACCTTCTCGCCAAAGAGGGCACCCCGGCCAGTGCGAACAGCTGGGTGCCGGGCTACGCCTTGGACGAACCTCTGCTCAAAGACGAGTTTCATGCCCTTTTCCCACATAGACCAATGCCAGCAGACTTTTTCGACGACTGGCTTTTCACGCCCACGCTTTCTGCCAGCACGTTCCGGGGATTCGACTCGGACGAGGACCCGATACGAGACACCCGTTCCCCGGAGGGGTCACCCTCGGGATCTGCCTCAGAACCCTCGTATTGGTGGGACGATAGACCAGAGGAGCAGTGGCGCAGGAAGTGGCTGGAAGGTCCAGGACGAGCAACGCCGCTGGGAGGAAGTGAGGGAGAGACGGACATGGACGTTTTCGGGGACGACCCTGGTTTCGAGCACGGCGGCACAGAGATGGAAGCGGAGGTGACCGTCGTCGACGAGAGCAGGGAGGAAGAACCGGGAGACTTCAGATGGAGGCCCGCCACGGGAAGCGAACTGTATCCGACGTTCGTCCCTCTGACACAGCAGCACCCAGCTCCCGCACCGGAAGGAGGGGAGGGGGGAACGGGGGGCTTCGAGGGGGGGATGGATGTCAGGGGTTCAGGAGCAGAGGCAAGGGCAAGGGAGGAAACAGAGAGCGAGGGGGAGGAGGCAGAAGAAAAGATGAGTGATGACGACGACCCGAGATCTCCGAGTCTTTCCAGTGAATCAGAAGATTCACAGAAAGGAGCACCAGTGGCCAGGGCAAGGGGGGAGCCTAGGGGGAAACCCCAGGAAGATAGAGCCAGAGGGGACTCAGAGGAGAGCAGTTGGAAATCGGGACCAGCGTCACCGCCGGAGAGCAGGGAAGAGGAAGGGAGCCAGGGATCAAGCGCTGGCAGCTCACAACAGGGGGGAGGGCATGAGTCAGGAGTGGCCACACCTCCATCGGGGAGCGAAGAAACGGTCAGACGGAAAGTGGAAGGTTGGGCGCGCGCGCCAAGTTCAAATGCACAGGAAAGTGACGCAGTAGGCAGCCCTGAACGAGAGCCAGGTCCTAAAGCCCGGCGCAAGGAGACAGGAGGGTCCGGGGGGTCGGCGTCAGAAGAATCCAGGAAGGAAGAGACCCCGGGGGGCAGAGGGACCCAGAGGAGAACAGTCAGGCGGAAAAGGTGGAGCAGGGCTAGGATATTAAGTTGGTGCACAAGGGGCGGAGACTCAGACGGAGCTTCGCCGATCTAGCCACTAGACGTAGAGTTGCACGCAGCAGCTTGAGAATGGAAACTGTAATTCAATAAAGACTTTTACTTAATGATCGCTGGCTAGCGTGATCCTCTGTGAGCTAGGATCTGGAAGCAGCTCTGACAGGTGTAATATAGAAGTATTATAAAACACAATTTGTCAGGAAAAGAAGTAGCTACGGGTACTAACGGATTATAAAACAACTGGTTATGTCAAATGTGAATAAGAAATTTATGAATCCAGCGGCAGCAGTGTTATCTGCAAATCCTAACAGGAGAAACGCAAATCAAGACCCCAGAAATGAATTCAGAAATGAGAGATCTTCTCCTGGGACTGAGAAAAGACATTTCAGAGATGAAGAAAGAGATGAACAACAGTATAAGATCAACAGATCAAAAGTTGGATAAGATGGGGCAAAAAATAGAGGAAAATGCAAAAATGGTGTTAGAAATGATGGTTAAAATCAATGATCTGGTGGTTAAAAATTTGGAAATAACAAAGACTGTACAAGAATTAAAAGGGAAAACGATAAGTTTGGAGGAAGGGCTAAGAAAAGTACAGAAGGAGAGGGGGGGGGAAGGGGAAACAGAAAAAATTAAGAAAGAGCTGGCAGATATGAAAGAAGCCCATGAGGCAGTCCTAGATTCAATCTCTATGATTGAAATGCACAGAAGAGAAAAAACATTGAGATTTAGATCTATTCCAGAAGAACCAGATGAAGTGATAGAGCAAAAAATATCATCAGAATTAGCCAAATGGATTGGAATAGAAGAACAGGAAATGAGAAATAAAATTGAGAGAGCCTTTAGAATCAGATCAAGAATTGCAAGAGCTAATAATTGGCCAGGGGACTGTCTGGTAACTTTTGTGAATATGGATATTAGAGATAAAATACTACAAATTAGCAGTACGACAAAACTTAAAATTCAGGAAAAATTGTTCCATCGAAGCTTTTAAGAAAAAGGGAAAAATATAAACCGTTGGTGGAAGCACTAAATAAAAAATCAATTGTGCACAGATGGGAATTCCCTGAGGGAATTTCCTTTTTTTACAAAGGGAAAAGGAGAAGATTTGTTACTTGGGAGGACGCTGACAAATTTTGGAGAACATATAGAGAGGAGTTAGGATGTAAAAGACAGCTGAGAGGAGGGGCGGACGATCTTAAAAAACAATCCGAGGAGGAAGAATCTCAAGCATTAAGGACAAGTGACTTTTCTGAATTTCTTTTTTTAAAAAAATTATTTTATTTTTATTTTATTTTTTGTTAAGAAATTGAATCACTGTGTAGTAAATAATGGAATTAAGGATTGTTACCTGGAATGTTAATGGTTTAAATGATAAAAAGAAAAGAAATAAGGTGGAATTTATATTCAGCAAACAGAAATTGGATTTGATATCTTTGCAAGAAACTCATATCACAAAACAACACACAAGAATTTTATCCAATAAGAAACTGGGACTTGATTTTGTTTCTTCAGATAAATCTAAGAAGAATGGAGTTGCAATATACGCAAAAAAGCATTTGGAGCCGAAATTGATCTATAAAGATTCACAAGGAAGGGTCGTTGTCATAGAAATAATAGTCCTGGGGGAAAGAATTAAAGTTATCAGTTTTTATACACCGAATGAAAAAAAAAAGTGAATTTTATCAAAAGTTGGAACGAGAGTTGGGGGATTTTATTGGAGAGAAAATTTTATTTTTAGGAGACCAAAATGGCGTGGTAAATCCTGATTTAGACAGATCCAAAAAGACTACTAAAAAACAGCAAATAAAACTCCCCAAAACCTTTTTTCAGTTAGTAGATTTGTTAAGTTTAGAGGACGCATGGAGAATACAAAATCCGACAGTGAAAGAATACACTTTTTTTCCTACCCTAGTAACTCGGCAGGAAGAATTGATGCCATCTGGCTAACAAAAGATTTGACAGTCAAAATATGTAAATTTGAAATTCAACCAAAGACAATAGCTAATCATAATGCAGTACAAGTAACGCTGACTTGGGGAAAGAGGAAATCTATAAGATGGAGATTAAATGAAACTTTATTGAGAGATGAAATAATAATAGAAAAAGCAAAAAAGACCTTAAAGGACTTTTTTGAACTGAATTTAAATAAGGGCACCGATTTAAAGATAGTCTGGGATGCTAGTAAAGCTGTCTTAAGAGGTTTCTTTATTCAACAAAACGTAATTCAAAGAAAACAAAAGGGGGGAAAAACAAGAAATCTTAGAGGAGATTAGAAAAAGCGAGCTGGAATTATACAAAAAACCAAATAGTGTAGAATTAAAAAGAAATATTAAGATCCTACAATCTCAATAGTTAATGCTAATAAATGCAGAAATGGAATGGAAACTAAGATTATTGAAACAAAAAACCTTTGAACATGCTAATAAACCAGGAAGGTTATTAGCATGGCAATTAAAGAAGAGAGAGGCAGAAAGGCTTATAAATAGAGTTAAGTGCGAAGGCAAAATAATAAACAACCCTAAAGAAATAGAGAAACGATTTCTCGAATTCTTTAGAGAACTCTATAAGGAAGGAAATGAAACATCAGAAGAAGTTAAAGAATATTTAGAACAGAACGGTCTTCCGAAACTTACTAAAGAACAAAAAGAACTGTTGAATGCCCCTATTACATTGTACGAAATTCAAAGAGCAATTAAGGAAGCAAAGATAGGAAAGTCACCAGGGCCAGATGGCCTACCGGCAATATATTATAAAAAATTTGAGGACATACTGTCTGACCCATTAAGAAGTATCATGAACAACATTTTAAAAGATGGAACCATGCCGAGACTCATGGAAAGACAGCCTTATTGCATTAATTCCAAAACAGGGAACGGACAATCTACTTATTAACAACTATAGACCAATCGCAATCCTTTTTTAAAAAATAATAATATTTATTAAAAGTTTAAGGATTACAAAACAAAGTAATGAAGAAAAGCAAAGGTAAACAATACAAATCAAAACATTACAGTACATATAAAGAAAAAGAAAAGAGATAAAAGACCGAAAAACACAATACATCCGAACAAAAACAAAAACAATTAAAAAACACCTCCAATATTTCCATATCTTTATCTTTCATTGACTTGTTTCATCGACCTCCTCACACCTCCCTTTTTTGTATTCTAGTTATTAATTATTTCAGCAAATCCTTTCCATCTTTCACTATTTTCTGTCATTTAATTGTCTTAATTTATTTTAACCTTATCTTACCATTAAAATCCTAAAACTTATATATACTTAATTCCTTATAACATTTCTACTAAAGCCGTATAATTTCATTCCAACAATTTTTCTAACACTCATTAATTTAACAATATTTCTCTAAATAAATTTTTTAAACTTTTTCCCACTCTTCTTCCACCGTCTCTTCTCCCTGGAGTCGGATTCTGTCAGTCCTTTCTATCAATTCCATATGGTCCATCAACCTGGTGATCTTCTATCCGAGGCTTTTAACTCTTTTCCATGTCCCTTCTGCAGGTCTTCTTCATATCTATACATGTGCTTCACTTTGTCTTCTGCTGATCTTGTTCTTAGTTTCCTTCCTTTGGCACTGAGGAGTAGATCTCGGGGAAACTCCAACCTAGCAATGTCATTGTTCCTTCTCGACAGGTCAGCCTATTCTCCATAGTCAGAACTAAAGTCCAAACAATATTTCAGAGCGTGTTTCAAAGTCCCTCCAAAGCTAAAGGCCCCCACAACTCCAATCTCCCCCTGACCCAAATCCAGATCCCAAACCTGCATAGGGGAATCTAACCAACTTTCCTTCTCCAATCCAAGCGGGACTCCATCCCTCCAAATCTGGCTTTCTCTGGATTCAATTGTAAAGGGCAACAGCTTATATTCATCAAATTGCCTCTGTAAGGCCGAGGCTCTATCCACTTCAATTACTTGAGGTTCAATAACAACTTTCTCCTTCTTCTTCTCCACAGCTTGCAGTGTCAAAACAGATTCCTGAGTCAAATCCTGGGTTGTTTCTGTATAGGTATTCACTTTTAGTCCCAACTCAGTCATTTTTTTGTCCCATATTGTCAATTTTAATAATCATCACATCCATCTTCTTATGAAGCACTTGTCTTGCAAAATGCAATCACTAGGGCTTCTTCTGTCAACATTCTTGTCCAAGGTCAGTCTCTGTATCACACGGTCAGTCTCTGTATCACACGGTCAGTCTCTGTGTCACACGGTCTTTAATCTCTACAGCTGAAAAATTCCCCAGATCCACTCCTGCAACAGTTTCAAAAACTCCCTCTAGAGGAAACAATTTCTATTGTAACCATCCTTTTAAACAAATATCCAGCAACAAAGTTAGTTCAGTTTTCAGTTACATTTGCTCCTTTTCAAGTGCAAAAGGAAACTTTGAAACAATATATTTCTCTTATTTAGCTATCTGTCAGCAGACATTATTCACAGTCAATGAACTTTCCCAAAAAGTCGATCTTACTAAAAGCCCGTTCCCAGGTTCAAGACGCTGGTAATTTATCTTCCTTCACTCTCTCTCCTGCAGGCTTAGGCAGTCTAAAATTCCCCCCTCTTCTCCTGCTACCAAGGGGGGTTTAGTAGTTTTAACCGATGGAGATTTAATCCTTTACAAAAGGCTTTCCAGACTTTAGTTTGCAACGTCTTTGCTTCAGTCTATTTACAAAAGGGGAAGGCGGACCTCCTGTTTGAAACCTTCCCGTTTCAATGCCAAAGATCCAATTTTCCGTCACCATCACAACGACATAGCAGTGTGAATTTGGTGAGTAACAGGGAACTCTGCATTTGTGTAATCAAGGAATAAAGTCCCAGGAGGAAAGATCACCCAGATGTGGCCTGCGTATTGTCCTACCCAGTGCTTTTTTTCCTGAGGGGACGCGAGGGGCATACGCATACCCCTAAACATCTTGTGAATCTACGTTTGGCCTCATTGAGGGGCAGTATTTCAATATGCCTAGGAAAATGAGAGTACCCCTAAACATTTTTTTTTTAAAAAAAGGACTGGCTTTTTAAAAAAGCACTTTCTTTCTGTATTGTCGCCCCATAGTTTTTCACTGCTTAGAACAGGGGTTCCCAGAGTGGGCACAGGCTGTGGGATTAACCAGAGGGTGCTAGGAGGCAAGAGGGGCATTGGGGGTATAACTATCAGAATTTGAAAAACTGGTATCACTCGATCAAGCTCATTGATTTTACTGATTTAATTGAACTAAATAGTTTTAACTGGATTTGGAATAAATGTGCAATTGATCGTTGCTGTTTTGAATTTTATTGCGTTATTATCTTCCTTAGTTGGTCATGCAAACCACTATTCTGGATACCGTTGTACCTCTGCTCCCGAATGCCTTGGGAGTCAAACGTTCTTTTGGAAGCCGAACGTCCAGTGGGGCTTCCACGGCTTCTGATTGGCTGCAGGAGCTTCCTGAGGTCAATCAGAAGCCGCACTTTGGTTTCCAAACGTTTCAGAAGTCAAATGGACTTCTGGAACGGACTCCGTTCGACTTCCAAGGTACGGCTGTACAGTGGAACCTCGGTTGTCGAACATAATCCGTTCCGGGAGACCGTTCGACTTCCGAAACATTTGACAACCAAGGATCAATTGCCGATCAGCAATTGCCCTTGAAACAACATCAAAAGATGAGGCCCCTGAGACGCTACATCGGTAGTTTTAACCGATGGAGATTTAATCCTTTACAAAAGGCTTTCCAGACTTTACTTTGCAACGTCTTTGCTTCAGTCTATTTACAAAAGGGGAAGGCGTACTTCCTGTTTGAAACCTTCCCGTTTCAATGCCAAAGATCCAATTTTCCGTTCTACTCACGGGTAGTTGTTTAAAATCCAATTGTCCACAGCAAAAAGTCAGCGCTCTCCGGCAACAGCAATGCGGCTTCACTCCGTGATAAAAGCAGTCGATTCAAAGCACCGCGCCACTCACCCCACGTCGCTCCGGAACCCCGAAACTGGGTTTCCCCACGAGTAGGGGAGGCGCAAAAGGTGCCAGCCGAATCCCACGTCCACAGGCTTCTCCCGCCTGTGGTTTTTAATGCGTCTCCGCCTCGCCATGGCGGTCAAGACCCTGATTTTCACGGAGCGGATTCCTCCCGATCAGAGGAAATCCGCCATTGCTGGAGGCGCTAACCTGGAAGTCCCCAGGCCTATCGCACTCCTAAATAGCGATTATTAATTATATGCAAATATTTTAGCCGAAAGATAAAAAAAGTCTTCCAGATGATTATACACAATGACCAAGCTGGCTTTTTGCCCGGGAGGCACATTTATAACAACACCAGAAACATTATAAACTTATTAGAGTATTTAGACTTAAGAATAGAAAAGAAGGCAGTCTTAATGGCCATAGATGCTGAAAAAGCTTTTGATAGGGTCTCCTGGAAATTTATGAAAGGTCTATTACACCATATGGATTTTGGTATACAGTATATAAAAGGGATTGAAGCAATATATTCAAAACAAAAAGCTAAAATCATAATAAATGGAAATTTATCACAGGAGTGTGAAATCAGTAAAGGGGTCAGACAAGGTTGCCCACTATCCCCCTTAATTTTCATACTAACATTGGAAGTCTTATGTAAACGAATTAGGGAGGAAAAAGAAATAAAAGGGATTATGCTGGGAAATAGAAGTTACAAAATGAGGGCATTTGCTGATGATCTAATTATAACTACGGAGCAACCAAAACAGAGTCTAACAAAGGCGTTGGAAATAATATATGCCTATGGTAAATTTGCGGGGTTCAAACTGAATTTAAACAAGACAAAACTATTACAAATTTGTCGCCAGATGAAAAAGCAGAATTAGAAAAAATAATACAAATTAAAATCTACCCCAAAATCAAGCATTTAGGATTATGGATAACACCAAAGAATATTAACTTGTATGAAGATAATTATATTAATTGTTGGAAAGATATCAAAAGACAGTTGGAGACATGGACAAGCCTAAACTTATCATTCCTGGGCTGTATTTCGGTAATTAAAATGACAGTCTTACCGAAGCTACTCTTTTTATTCCAAACGATTCCAATTATAGGAAAGACCAGCAGTATTGACAAGTGGCAAAAAGAAATTTCTAATTTTTTGTGGAAGGGTAAAAGACCAAGAATAAGATATTAATAGATACTGTAGAAAGAGGTGGCTTCGGGTTACCGGATTTGAAGCTATATTACAAAGCCTCATGTCTTCTCTGGTTGAAAGATTGGTGTTTATTAAAAAATTGGGATATTTTAGTTCTAGAAGGTCATGACACACGTGTCAGGGAACTGCCATCAGTGCCGGAGGGAGAGAGCAAAAGCCAGAGGGATTCCAGAGAGCGTCCAGGGATCGGGAGAAAAAGCCCATCTTAGAATCATAGAATCATAGAATCATAGAGTTGGAAGAGACCACAAGGGCCATCGAGTCCAACCCCCTGCCAAGCAGGAAACACCATCAGAGCACTCCTGACATATGGTTGTCAAGCCTCTGCCTAAAGACCTCCAAAGTAGGAGACTCCACCACACTCCTTGGCAGCAAATTCCACTGTCGAACAGCTCTTACTGTCAGGAAGTTCTTCCTAATGTTTAGGTGGAATCTTCTTTCTTGTAGTTTGGATCCATTGCTCCGTGGCCGCTTCTCTGGAGCAGCAGAAAACAACCTTTCTCCCTCCTCTATGTGACATCCTTTTATATACAGTGGTGCCTCGCAAGACGAAAAGAATCCGTTCTGTGATTCTCTTCATCTAGCGGTTTTTTCGTCTTGCGAAGCAAGCCCATTAGCGGATTAGCGCTATTAGCGGCTTTTAGCGGCTTTTAACGGCTTATCTGCTGATCGGATCAGCTGATAAGCAGCTTAGCGGCTTAGAAAAAGGGGGGAGGAAAAAAACCCCGCAGGAACTCACAAGGCATTGTCGTCTTGCGAAGCAAGCCCATAGGAAATTCGTTTTGCGAAGCACCTCCAAAACGGAAAACTCTTTCGTCTAGCGAGTTTTCCGTCTTGCGAGGCATTTGTCTTGCGGGGCACCACTGTATTTGAACATGGCTATCATATCACCCCTTAACCTCCTCTTCTCCAGGCTAAACATGCCCAGCTCCCTTAGCCGTTCCTCATAAGGCATCGTTTCCAGGCCTTTGACCATTTTGGTTGTCCTCCTCTGGACACGTTCCAGTTTGTCAGTGTCCTTCTTGAACTGTGGTGCTCAGAACTGGACACAGTACTCCAGGTGAGGTCTGACCAGAACAGAATACAGTGGCACTATTACTTCCCTTGATCTAGATGCTATACTCCTATTGATGCAGCCCAGAATTGCATTGGTTTTTTTAGCTGCCGCGTCACACTGTTGGCTCATGTCAAGTTTGTGGTCAACCAAGACTCCTAGATCCTTTTCACATGTACTGCAAGATTCTCTTCTGGGGAAGAGAATCAGCGTAGCACCAGTGGAGAAGGGGGGCAGATGGGGGATGCGGCGAGGCGGTCCCATGACTCCTTGCCTGGGACCAGCGGGGAGAGTAGGGGTCCTCCGTTGCCCACACCCTCCTTGTGCAGAGAGGGTAGGCGGAGACTAGGCGTCAAAGAGCTTCTTTGCTGGAAGAAGTTTAAGAAACGCCCACTCACGGATTCTGCCAGCAACTGAGTCAGCCACGGTGGACGTGCCCAAGGATTAAGGCTTTCTGGGAGATCATATACAATGAATTGAAAAAGGTATTTACGGTAAATGCATGTATATACACCCATATTTAGTTATTTTGCAGCATTGCTTTGCTTTAAAAATTCAGGAGATAGCTCCAAAGTCAATTCGGAGGAGAGCTAGCAATCATAGGCAATATGAAAGGGTTTGAACGACTCCTCTCTCTTACACAATTCACTTTCGATCGTATTTATACTACAGACTGAAATTGATTTGGTAGTTATTTCCTCTCCTCAGGGAACTCCGAGTACTGTACTTCTGTGAACAAGGCTAGCAGTCATTAACAGAAAATTCTCAGTGCCCTTGCCAAACCACAACTCCCAGGAATCTCTGGGGGGGCCTCGCCAGAATTAAACTGGCATAAAATTAATATACTGGTGCAGTAATCAGCCCTGGGTTTCCCCCAGGGCTGTCAAGTGACAACAGTAGGGCCGGCTCAGGATCCAGGGTTGCCTTGGTCCCTCCCTGCCCCCAGAATGCCCCCCCAGTTGTACTTCCACCCACCCAAAGGTGCAATGGGCAGTGGCGAAGCTGCATGCTCTGGCACCAGGGGCGGAGAGCAGGCAGGCGTGTGTCCCGGGGGCGTGGCACATCGCCTGCGGGGGCGTGAAGATTGTAGAAATAACATGCCTGTGAACCCTGGAAAAAGGAAAGGTTAATCATGCGTCTCCCTTCAGAACAACTTCCCCCCCAAGGGTACATTTTTGGCAAGTATAATAAATTCTTTGATCAATCAAGTAAAACACATACACTTAATCGACTAACTGTGCAATCCCAGTGAATTCAGCAAGAGACACTCTTGTAAGTGCACGCAGGATTGCACCCTAAAATTTCTTTGAACAAGTGGACTTAGGTAGAAGAAAGGAACTGGTACCCCCTCGTCCATATTAACTGCTTCCAAGTCTATTTACCTTCTGTGAAACAGGTGAATGTCAGGAATAGCGTGAAAAACCTGGTGAGTGTCTTGCTCCAAAAAGCCCACAGTGACCTGGAGAAAGTGTGAGCCATTTGGATGTGGATCTGCCACCATATAGGTAGGTGGGGGTACCACCTTTCTGCATACTTGAGTCCCCTTGCCTCTGACAACTTCCGGTATTAAAAGATCAGCCTTTGTCACTGCCCTGCGCCCAAGAATCCAGCTCTGTAGCAGAGTTCTTTAGCAGACACCCAGTCCAGTGATTGCCAGCCAAGGAAGATGGATACGTAAGGTCATATCAAAGCAAGTTATATTCAGAGTAGACCAGCTGAAATCAAAGGCTGTAAGTAACTCATGGACATTAAATTTAGTGGGTCTACTCCGAGCATGGCTTCTTTGCAGCTGTCTCGGGCATTTTCACCATTTCATAGCCAGTCATGTCAGCTCCATTTGCACAAAGGATTCTGGATTGTAACCTGTGTGGATCAGTGATTTGGTGTTTGGCTCACACAGAGCTTGACTGGGATCTCTGTTCAGCCATGAATCTCAGAAGGGATCAGGAGGTGCTCACTGATAACAGAAATCACTGGGTTAAAGCTCACTGAAAGTGCCGCGGTAGCATCATTATCAATTTACGATGGGGTGGAAGGTTTGCAGGCTATGAAGGACTCGCTCACAAATTTATTGAAAGCTGCACAAATTATGATAGCTAGCAAGTGGAAGGGGCAAGCAGAATATAAAATGGAAAAATGGTATGAAGAGGTGTGGGATATATAGCTATTAATGATAAATGAACATGTGCCATTAAGGTAAGACGGGGAATATGCAGGAGGAATGATTTTGAGGAGATATGGAGGGTGTCTGTAGAATTTGTACTGTTACAACGGAAAGGGGTCAAACCATCGCTAGAGGTGTTGAAATTTTGGGAGGTTGGATAGTTACAATGGAATGGTCTCGCTGGTGGGGTGCACATTTTTATTCTTATTTATTTATTCTTATTACCTTGTCAAAATAAAGTAAAGGTCGCAGCACGGGAGGAGAGGAGGTGTCTCCCGACTCCTAACCCTTGCACCAGTGTGCATTTTTATTTGGCAACAAGACCCTGGGTCTACACAAAGCAGATTTACGAGTGCTTCCAGACTTTCTCTTTCGAGGTGCGATTCAAACACATATGGGCAAATTCATGTTGTGCAATCAAAAGTTCATTTGGAGCTCTTGCAAGACAAGCCACCCCACCCCCCAATCAGATTTTGGCAACCAGGAAAGATATCGAGAAACACGATGGAAAGTGTTGCAAAGTGTTGCCACCCCACAAGCAAATCAGAATGGGTGCTCATTGTCTTTATTTCTACAGAATATGATGTGGAAGGCTGCTATAACCTGGACAAGGTGTCATTTAAACCAGCTGATGTCCTTCAGTCAGGAAAGGCTATTTGCGGTGGATATGCTCGACTCTTTCAAGAAATGTGCAGGTAACTTCTGTTGGCTCCAGCCATCGTGGCAAGTGGTTGTTACTTGGCTGTAGCGATAGGAGATCTCGAGAGCCACAGGTTCCCCACCCCTTGCCCTAGGCAGCTATCTCCATGCTTAGGCGTGATCAACTCGCACGTGACAGCCCTCGGAAATAAGTAAATCAATAGATTCTAAGCAGAAAATGGCGGGAGAGAGCTGGAGAGTCCTCATGGCTCATGAGGAGACCCTCCCCAGAACCCAAAGAGGACTTCAGTGGGAGCGGAGGAAGCCCCAAAGAGAACGGAGGCACAGTGGGGCTTTGTTTAGGCTGCTCAGCCTCCCCACCTAGTAGCTGACACACGTCACAGCATGGCAGCTGCTGTTGCTTTTCCACAGGTCCTCCAGCCAGCTCCAGAGCTTCACCTCTAGTTGAAAAGAGTGTTGTGGGGAGAGAGAGCTGGAGAGCAGGAAAAAATGAGCTTTTTTTAGTGTGTGCTCCCTACTTACACAGGGACACGGGTGGCGCTGTGGTCTAAACCACTGAGCCTCTTGGGCTTGCCGATCAGAAGGTCGGCGGTTCAAATCCCCACGACGGGGTGAGCTCCCGTTGCTCGGTCCCAGCTCCTGCCAACCTAGCAGTTCGAAAACATGCCAAAAAGTGCAAGTAGATAAATAGGTACCGCTCGGGCGGGAAGGTAAACGGCGTTTCCGCACGCTGCTCTGGTTTCGGTGTTCTGTTGCGTCAGGCTGGCCACATGACCCGGAAAAACTGTCTGCGGACAAACGCCGGCTCCCTCGGCCTGTAAAGTGAGATGAGTGCCGCAACCCCAGAGTTTTCTGTGACTGGACTTAACTTTCAGGGGTCTTTTACCTTTACCCTACTTACACAATTTTTGCTTATGTGCATGGGGTTCCGGAACATGACCCACCATGTAAGTGGAGGAATGCCCACAGTGTGAATGATCCTGAAGCAAACTTGCATATATAGGGCTGCATTGAATTGAGTAGGTACACTGGAATCCATAGACTTAAAAATTTCTTGAATTTAATGGGTCTCTTCCCTGTGTGACTTAGTTCCTCATCCATACTTACCTTTGCTCTGTGCTTTATAGGTACAGGTCATGGCTTTCCAGGTCCGTGTCCAAATGTTGTTGTTGTTGTTTCATCCCAGGAAAACTTGTGTTTTCCTGCCAAATTGGAGCAAATGAGAATCTGTGGAGAACCTGATTGCTGTTTTCTCTGATCCAGCAAAATGAAGGACGGCCAATCCAGCCTATCAAAGCGGTGAAAGCAACCACTTGTCCTCTTGGTAGCAACACTGTTCCTGAATACCTTCCTTCCCCTCTCAGTATTGCAGGGATACAGTGCCAGTATTTGATAGGCAGCTGCAGCGTAAAGGGGAAGAGCGACCATGCCTGGAATGCTGTCCGCATTGATGGAAGGTGGCATCTCTTAGACTGCACCTGGGGAAGTGGCTCTGTGAATACTGCTTTTAGCAAGTTCACTTTCAGGTACGCTGTTAGGCAGACCAGGCAGAGCGTGGGACACACTGAGGGGATAGCAGAAGAAGAAGAGTTTGGATTTGATATCCCGCTTTCTCACTACCCTAAGGAGTCTCAAAGCGGCCAACAATCTCCTTTCCCTTCCTCCCCCACAACAGTGGGGCTGAGAGACTTCAGAGAAGTGTGACTAGCCCAAGGTCACCCAGCAGCTGCAGGTGGAGGAGCAGGGAAGCGAACCCAGTTCTCTTAACCACTACACCACACTGGCTCTCACAGTTAACTTCATTTGCTTTCAGGCGGTTTTGTTTTGCTTGGACCACTTGTCAGAGTTTGCAATTTGATGGCCGCAGGGCTGATTAATGTAAGCAAGTGCAATAAGAATGCTGCAGCTAGGTTGGTGACTGGGAGCGGCCGCCGAGACCCTATAACACCGGCCCTGAAAGACCTACATTGGCTCCCAGTACATTTCCAAGCACAATTCAAAGTGTTGGTGCTGACCTCTAAAGCCCTAAATGGCCTCGGCCCAGTATACCTGAAGGAGTGTCTCCACCCCCATCCTTCAGCCTGAGGTCCAGCTCTGAGGGCCTTCTGGCAGTTCCCTCACTGTGAGAAGTGAGGTTACAGGGAACCAGGCCTTCTCAGTAGTGGCGCCCGCCCTGTGGAACGCCCTCCCATCAGATGTCAAGGAAATACAATAACTATCTGACTTTTAGAAGACATCTGAAGGCAGCCCTGTTTAGGGAAGTTTTTCATGTTTGAAGTGTTATTCCGTGCAGAGTGGCTGTGGAGGCCCGGCCAGATGGGCGGGGGTATAAGTAATATTTCATCATCATTATTATTATTATTATTATTATTATTATTATTATTATTATTATTATTATTATTATTATGCCATGGGCATGGAGTGTCCTGATGGCAGGGATAGATACCATCTATTCATCCTCTTTGAACAGTTCTGGAGTGTTGTGCTTATTCTGGGCTACATGTGTAAAATCTGGGGATTCTGGAGGCTGGATTGTTGCAACACAGCAGCTTCCTCAACCAGATGCCCTCCAGCTGCTCTGGATCACCACTCTGTTTGCCTGTCTGGCCCTGGTGCTGATTTAGGCATTATTATGAAATACTAGACTATTGCGCCTTCTCCTTTTGCAGGTACGATGAGTTTTACTTCCTTACTCGCCCCGCTCTGTTTATTAAGAAGCACTTCCCTGAGGACCCCAAGTGGCAGCTTCTGAAACAGACGGTGACACTGGAGCATCGGCATGATCTGACTTAAATGCAGAAGGACTGACCGTCGCAGTCATAAGAACATCAACCACTGAAAATGGGTAAAGTCAATTAGAAGCATCTGTCTTGTTCCCTTTGATATCACAGTTACATCCACAATCAGCCTCATGTACAAGCTGTTACTGCAGTGTATATAACAGGGATGGAGAACCAGAGGCCCTTTCAGAGGTCCTGCACTACAACTTATCCAGAATGCGGCAGCTAGACTGGTGACTGGGAGCGGCCGCCCAGACCACAGAACTTGAAAGACCTACATTGGCTCCCAGTCCATTTCCGAGCACAATTCAAAGTGTTGGTGCTGACCTTGAAAGCCGCCTAAACGGCCTCGGTCCAGTAGACCTGAAGGAGAGTCTCCACCCCCATCGTTCTGCCCGGACACCGAGGTCCAGCGCCGAGGGCCTTTTGGCGGTTCCCTCACTGCGAGATGCCAAGTTACAGGGAACCAGGCAGAGGGCCTTCTCGGTAGTGGCTCCCGTCCTGTGGAACGCCCTCCCATCAGATGTCAAAGGAATAAACAACTATCTGATGTTTAGGGAAGTTTTTTAATGACTGATGTTTTAATGTATTTTTAAGCTCCTGTTGGAAGCCGTCCAGAGTGGCTGGGGAGACCTGGCTGGGTGGGCGGGCCGGGTATAAGTAATAAATGATGATGATGATGATGATGATGATGTCCCATCATCCCTGACTATCATGTGGTTGATGGGACATAAGAATTCAGCAACATCTGGAGGAAATCAGATTGGCGAAGGCTGGTTTAGCACACCACCCCAGACTCTCAGCTGTGGTTAACGTTATAAAGTTATAGAGTTATTATAGAGTTGGAAGGGACCACAAGTGTCATTTTGCCTGACCCCCAGCAATGCAGGATTATTATTTTTGCCCCGTGTGAGGCTCCAACCCACGACCCTGAGATTAAGAGTTTAAACAAGCTAGCTGGATGAGCCGTGGTTTAAAGATGGCTTATCAAACCAATCAACCAGGGTTAACAATAAGCATAGTTCATCAGGTTTGGGTGAGGCAACAAGCTGTGGTTAAGCCTAACGAGGATGTAGTTTCCAAACTCTTCACCGCTTGTGTAGAGGGAGGAGGGGGGGAATGTGTGAGCCCAAGGCTTGCTTTGGCTCATTCCCAGCATACTAAACCATGGTTTCACTTGACATCTGAACTGGGTCTGGAAGTATTCCATGCTCTACCTTAGATACCTTTGTTTGCCCCTATTGCTGATTTAGATAGTGTTGCTAAATACTGCACTATTGACCTCTCTTTTTCAGGTACCATGTGATTTACTTCCTCAACCACCCTGTTCTGATTATTAGCACTTCCCAGATGATCCCAAATGGCAGCTTCTGAAGCAGACTTCTGCACCTGCAGCAGCTTGAATGGAACCCGCCTACCGTGTAATTTGATATCCTTCAAGGACAGTCACTTGTCTCGGGCATCACTGCTAAACTGACCACGGTTTTGATGCACAGGGTTTTTAGCTTGACACAAAGTTTTTAAAAATGGAAAACATATATAATATATATAACATGATACTTGTTTCAATGAGCTAAAATCGATTGCAGTAGCTATTTACAAATTTACAGTATAACAAAGAAATCGGGGAGGTGTTCCAGGATTTCTTTTTAAAGGCCGTATCAAAAAATGAGTAAAGTGGGAAACCCTAGATTGATTTTGAAAAGCAGATAATGAAAGGGTACAATTAATGTTTAGGCATAAACTTGTTCATATAAAAATGTGTTGGATCCCGCCCCCCATCCTTTACAGTACAGCAACACAAATCATTAGCATTTTATCCACCATATTCTTGAGACACCCTAATGTGGTCCTATCCATTCACTTAAAGTAGCAGCAGATGTTTTTTATATATAGCAAACAGTAAATAAAAAGAGTACAATCCATAAATTGGTGCAAGCTTTTGGGGCTTGCCTTTGATTTCCCAGTGTGTTTGTAAATGCAATAAAGTTTCACTGTTCTTCGCCAAATGTGTCCTTGTGGTTTGTTCCTCTTGCTTGATTCAGTTGTTTAATATGTGGCAATCTAATAAATTTACAGTCGTATCTTGGATCCCGAACGCCTTGCAAGTCGAACGTTTTGGTTCCCAAAAGCTGCAAGCCCGAAAGTGAGTGTTCCGGTTTGCGAACGTTATTTGGAACCCGAACGTCCAACGCGGCCTACGAGGCTTCCGATTGGAAGCCACGCCTTGGTTCCCAAACATTTTGGAAGACGAACGGACTTCCAGAACGGATTCCGTTCGACTTCCGAGATACGACTGTACCTACAGCATAATCACATCTTACGCGCAGAGGCATATCTAGGGGTTCTCTATGTAGAGGTGAAGGGGGTAAGGTCCTGAAAACTGCTGCTACTTAGGGGTCTAAAACAGATACATTTTTATTTAGCTTTAACACACTTACAACTGTTATTTTCTAGTGCAGAGCAACAGGGACAGAAGGAACCATGAGAGAAGCGATGACTGGCTTCACGGTTTTTCCCACATAATGGTTTTTTACACGGCACGCGCACACATTGTGATTAATATTATGGCACTGTTACCACGCTGTGGACTTCAAACTTATTTCCTCACCCCAAATGTATTGATACATTGCCCAGCCTTAAAGTATGTGTGTGTGCTCTATGCAAAAATCACCATGCGGGAAAAACTGTGAAGCCAGCTAGTGCCTCAAAATTTAGCTGGTGCTCTATCACAGTTTTGAAAAGCAGGTAACATCTAGCCCTCCACTCAACCCTTGTTATGCTTCAAAAAGAATTTGTCTAAGTTTGCATAAGTAAGTGGAAAAGAGACTAAGAAAAAGAGAAATTAAGAAAAGAGGAGAAATGATTCCCTACAACAGGTAACTTATCAGTTTTCGTGAAAGGTGTCAACTTTGAGAGAAAGCAGTATTATTTGTGATGGCTAAAGGGTAAAGGGACCCCTGACCGTTAGGTCCAGTCGCGGACGACTCTGCGGTTGCGCGCTCATCTCGCTCTATAGGCCGAGGGAGCCGGCATTTGTCCGCAGACAGTTTTTCCGGGTCATGTGGCCAGCATGACTAAGCCGCTTCTGGCGAACCAGAGCAGCGCACGGAAATGCCGTTTACCTTCCCGCCGGAGCGGTACCTATTTATCTACTTGCACTTTGACGTGCTTTCGAGCTGCTAGGTTGGCAGGAGCCGGGACTGAGCAACGGGAGCTCACCCCGTCGCGGGGATTCGAACCGCCGACCTTCTGATCAGCAAGCCCAAGAGGCTCAGTGGTTTAGACCACAGCACCACCCGCGTCCCTACACAACACAAAACACTGTTGCTGTCTGTAGGTTTTATCTTTATTTTTTCTACCTTATATTTTGGAAATGTACATCCAGGTTTTATTTCCTTTAAATTTGGGGGGGGGGCAAGAGAGTGGGGCCCTAAACTATAGCGTGTTTAGCATACATGTAAATACGGCACTAGGGGCTGCCTGCCCTGCTCACTCTGCTAAGCCTAGACTAACCGATCCAATAGGAATCCAACCCCTGCGACAATCCAATATTGTGTCCTACATTTCTAAGCAGTGAAAAGTTCTGGAGCAGCAATACAGGGAGAAAGGGTACCAGGGGTAGGGGGGCTTGTAAACTGGCCACATATGGTTGATCTGTCTGGACTGAGATCAAGTCATACTCAAGCCACAAAGCTCTGTTTTGACGCTTCGTTCTTTGCTTGAATTCCCCAGAATATTTTGTTGGAAGCCTCCCAGAGTGGCTGGGGAAACCCAGCCAGATGGACGGGGTATAAGTAATAAATGATGATGATGATGATGAAAATAGTATAGGAATTAATACCAAAAAATACTACACCCCATTCCCTGCAAAAAGAAGGACGCCCTAAAAACAAACTGAGCACACCTCTTATATCAATCGGCAATGAGAACAGGAGATGGACCTTTCCATTAATTATATGTGGGCAGATCCACATAAAACATAGACTATGAACTGCCGAAATCTACCTGGCAGGGGAGGAAATGTGCAATTGGGACTCCAGGGAACTTTGACACACTGCTGTGCTGTTTTGTCCAAACTTGTTCTGCTTTCACTTTTGTTTGGGTGCCGTAAGTGCTGTTCCTGTTTCTCTTATCATAATGCCAAGGTCTCCATCAAAAGCAGAAATTGCGTGCACGAAAGTTGAAGCAACTTCTACGGAACAGAAACACAACGTGGCATTGTCTCATCGGTCTTGATCCATCAAGGGTGCTCTATTGTGTGCACGAAACATACCAGAGCTGCTGGGTGCGATGGCTATCAGGGCTTCAAGTAAAAGTAGTGATTATTTATTTCACCACTGAGGGAGGGTGGCACTCTGCGCATGCTCAGGCACTCACTCGTTTATGATGGCTTGAACATGAGAGGTAAGCGGAACAGCCGTGCACAAAGGCAGCATACCTCTAACGTAAGAACATAAAAAGAGCCTGCTGGATCAGGCCAATGGCCCAACTATTCAAGCATCCTGTTCTCACAGAAGCTGAGCAGATGTGTGTGGAAAACCCATAAAAATAAAATATCAGGGAAGGGCAATCTGTGGCCATACAGATGGTCTCTGCCAGCATGGCTAATGGTCAGGGATGGTGGGCATTGCAGTATATGTTTTAATGTACATATTGTCTCATCCCAAGGATAAGATCAAGGGAAGTAATAGTGCCACTGTATTCTGCTCTGGTCAGACCTCACCTGGAGTACTGTGTCCAGTTCTGGGCACCACAATTCAAGAAGGACACTGACAAACTGGAACGTGTCCAGAGGAGGGCAACCAAAATGGTCAAAGGCCTGGAAACGATGCCTTATGAGGAACGGTTAAGGGAGCTGGGCATGTTTAGCCTGGAGAAGAGGAGGTTAAGGGGTGATATGATAGCCATGTTCAAATATATAAAAGGATGTCACATAGAGGAGGGAGAAAGGTTGTTTTCTGCTGCTCCAGAGAAGCGGACACGGAGCAATGGATCCAAACTACAAGAAAGAAGATTCCACCTAAACATTAGGAAGAACTTCCTGACAGTAAGAGCTGTTCGGCAGTGGAATTTGCTGCCAAGGAGTGTGGTGGAGTCTCCTTCTTTGGAGGTCTTTAAGCAGAGGCTTGACAACCATATGTCAGGAGTGCTCTGATGGTGTTTCCTGCTTGGCAGGGGGTTGGACTCGATGGCCCTTGTGGTCTCTTCCAACTCTATGATTCTATGATTCTATGATTCTATGATTCTATAACCATTTTGTAGCCTTTCAAGAGGAAAGGAGAACAAGGATCAACTCTGTCCCAGAAACAATCTGATGGGATGCCCATGTGTTGAAGGCATGCTGTCTCTTATTGTGATATATACAGTGTGGAATTATAGTCCTGTAAGGAATCTGCTAGAATGCTGAGGGTTTTTTTTCATGTGGATTTGGAATTTGATAGTACAGTGGTACATTGGTTCTCGAATGTAATCCGTTCCGGAAGTCCATTCGACTTCCGAAACACATACATTTAATTGACCAGCTGTGCAACCCTGAGCAGTTTTACTCACTGAGTAGCCCCACTGAGTTCAGCAAGATTGACCCTCTTGTAAGTGCCTGTAAAAATGCACCCCACATTTTCTTTAAACAAGTGTCAGGCTTAGAGAGAAAAAGGTAAAGGTAAAGGTAAAGGGACCCCTGACCTTTAGGTCCAGTCGTGGCCGACTCTGGGGTTGCGACGCTCATCTCGCTTTATTGGCCGAGGGAGGCAGCGTACAGCTTCCAGGTCATGTGGCCAGCATGACTAAGCCGCTTCTGGCGAACCAGAGCAGCAGAACTATTACTTTAGCAAATAATAATTGCTGTTGTGCAAGAAACTGATTTCTGCAGTTATTGCTATACCATCCAATTGTAATCGTGACTGATAGCTTTTCAAATAAAGTTTCTCAAGACAAAAGCAAGAATGTCATGTTTAAATGCATATTGTATTTTTTAAACATAGTTATAGTAAGTTGGGAACCCAAATAAAGCAGAAGCACGAGGGCCAACTTGTGTTTTTGGCAATCTAGTAAGGTAAAGTCAGGGAAGTGATTATGGCAGTCCTAAAAAGAGGTTTAAATGACACACATGACAACACTTTTATGCTAGGTAAGTTGCACATTGTGGTGTTATGTTGATCAAAAGAAATACTGCATGTAAAACACATTTCAAGTAGCATCTCATCATGTTTCTTAACACTAAGAACTCCAAAGAAGAGAATAAAGTTAAAACATATGGCTTTTTCTTTTCATTTGTTGAGTGTGTGTGTGTGTGTGTGTGTGTGTGTGTGTATTTGTGACAAGCATAATATGCTAAACTCTCATGAGTTTATTTTCGTAAGCTCATCTGATTGTGTTCCCCATATTGCTCACATGCAGGGCTCCAAACCCAGAAATAGCCCTAAAACGTCATATAGACGTCACAAAAAGGAGTGAAAAAAGGAGTGAACATGCGGTCCGCCAAGCTGCACAGAGGTCCGGAACTAAACCCTTACGCAAAACGAGGATTGCCTGTACCATACTCTGGACTTCTAAGCCAGTGGTTCCCAAACTTTCTGGGGCTGCTGCCCGCTTGGTTCCATAGACTCATCCCCAGTGCCTCCTACAGTCCCACTCTATAAAAAGCATTACAGGGGAACCTTGGTTGTTGAATACTTCGGAAGCCGAACAATTCAGAACCTGAACGCCGACAACCCGGAAGCGAATGCTTCCATTTTTGAATGCACCTCGGAAGTCGAACGGAACTCCATTTTTAAAAAAGAATTTGCCGATCGGCAATTGATCCTTGGTTGTCAAATGTTTCGGAAGTCGAACGGTCTTCCGGAACGGATTATGTTCGACAACCGAGGTTCCACTGTACAGTCGTACCTTGGAAGTCGAACGGAGTCCGTTCCAGAAGTCCATTTGACTTCTGAAACGTTTGGAAACCAAAGTGCTGAGGCATCAGGCATAAGCCTGCATTTTATTAATGTTTGATCAGGACTTGTATATTAAAGAGGGCTTAGATTTTCAAAAGTTTCATGCCAGGCAAGAAGGCTAGCTGCTTAAGAAAACACTGACAGTGTTTTCCTCTTAGACAAGGGGCCCCTTTTGATTGATAGCAGAAAACAATTCTCAAAGTCGTAAAAGCTGAAATTACAGACTGAGTAAGGACACTGACCCTACATGTTACAGAAGATAACAAAGGCAGAGATAAATATAATTAGGAATGAGTAAATAGTAAAATAATGCCAATGTGCCTCCCAGTAAAATGAGCCAGATCTTCTTTCCAAGGTTAAAGGCCAAATGGAGAAGCATCTAGCTGGCAGAAATTTTGGGAAGTCTTTTAAAGCTGTTTCTTTCTTAAAGAGAGAGAGTTTAAGGGCAATAAATGTTGGGAAGAGCTAATGGAAACAAAGCAACTGGCTGGAGAAGGGGGGGGGAGATGTAAACTAAAGAGGTTTCTTCTGAAACTGTTTTAAACTGAGTTCCTTTTTTACAAAGGCCTTATTCCTTTTAAGAGGCTACTTGTGTTGTGTATTAAATATATTGGCTTAAATATAATTATGCAAAGGATTTAACAAATGCTAGAAGAGTTGTATTTATCCTGGAATTAAGTCAGACACCAGCCTAGCCCTCCAGCCAGACAGGAAGACGCCATCCAAGCTGTCCTGATATATGGCTGTCAGACATTTGTTTAGAAACCTTCAAATGAAGGAGATCTTTCAATGTTGATGTGAAACTCAAGATCCTTGACATATGTTTAAGATAAAAATTTAAGATTAACCATTTGTTTTAGAAGGCAATAGGGCAAGGAGGGCAAGAGGTGAGCTGGTAATTAAGATTCCTTGTTGAGACACATGTAAGATATATTACTACTTATTTGTCATTTATAGATGTAACAATATATAGCTCTTTGTGTTCCATATAAGGACAGGAGGATATGGGTGTATCTTTTAGGATTGGATATAGCAATCAGCCAATAGGAAATCCAACCAGGCTGATTGGACAGAGGCAGCCACAGGAGGAGCAAAGGGGGCTGGATTAAGGGAATATAAGGGCTGGCCATAATGGCAGGAGGCCAGGCCAGAGCTTGGTAACCATATACCACTGTGCCTCTCATTTATTTGTCTGACAAATAAATAATTATTTTAAATTCTCTATTGCTGCGTTGAATATTTCATTCCAGCTAAGCGTTAACCACAAGCAGGGTGCTACAGTGCGGCTTCTGATTGACCTCAGGAAGCTCCTGCAGCCAATCAGAAGCCGTGGAAGCCCCACTGGACGTTCGGCTTCCAAAAGAACGTTTGACTCCTGTCAGGGAACTGCCATCAGTTTCCGAGGGAGAGAGCAAGCTCCAAAGGGATCCCAGAGAGCGTCCCGGGAGTGGGAGAGGCAGCCCATCTTCTGGGGAAGGGAATCAGCGTAGCTCCAGTGGAGAAGGGGGGCAGATGGGGGAATCGGCGAGGCGGTCCCATGACTCCTTGCCGGGGACCAGCGGGGAGAGGAAGAGTCCTCCGCTGCCTACGCCCTCCTTGCGCAGAAGGCTTCCGCGCAGGGAGAGTAGGAGGAGACTGGGTGTCAAAGAGCTTCTTTGCTGGAAGAAGTTTAAGAAACGCCCACTGACAGATTCTGCCAGCGATTGAGACAGCCACGGGTGAGTGGCTGCTCGGACAGGAAAGGTTCACTCAGGCAACCCAGCCAGGTGTTGGGACAAGCTTACGCACGAGCAACCCCTAGAACCATTACAGCAATCCGTCAGTCCCTGATGTTGCTTGTGTGCAGCCCCGGAGAGGCAGCAAGATGAGCCAAACAGAGCCGGCCAGAGGGACAGAGCAAGAAGCCCTGGTGCGAGGTCTGGCCGAGAGGAACCGAGACCTGGAGGCGCATGTAGCTACCCTGACGGCGCGGCTGGAGGAGAGACGGGTTCAGGATGCACAGGTCAGAGCCACCCCGATAGGAAGGAAGGTTCAGGGGCTGGTACACAAGTTTGGTGGAAAGCCCCAAGACTACAATGCCTTCCGAACGGAAATTCAGTACGCTTTGGAATTGCAGAAAAATGACTTTGATGTTGGCGGGGAGAGGGTGGCTTACATTGTGGGACATCTGCAGGATGGGGCGCGTGAATGGATCAGGCCCCTAATGGCGACGCAGAATGATGCATTGAAAGATCTTAAGAAATTCTACCAAGGGATGGACGCGATGTTCTCCGGCGAGGTGGACCAAAGCGTGACGAGACGGGAGCTGATGGGGTGCAAGCAGGGAAGCCTGTCCGTCAGAAACTACTGGTCGCGTTTCGCGATGTTAGTCCACAAGCTCGGGTGGGATCTGGACTCTGAACCAATGCAAATGTTGTTTGAAGCGGGTTTGTCCCCCAAAGTGAAAGACGAGTTGTCCCGAGTGCCCCGCCCGTGGTCGATGGATGAACTCACAAAGACTGTGCTTGCAATCGGTGTACGCCAGGAAGCGCGGGCTCAAAAGAAGCGGGAGATAAGGGCGGAATGTTTCCATGACAACCGCATTCCAGAGATGCCGAGGGAGCCTTCCCAGGCGGCGGAGCTGATGGAAATTGAGGGAGCGCGCGTGTGTGAAGTTTCAAACGCTGGTGAAGGGCGGAAAAGGGAGGGGAAGGAGTGGAAAACTACCAAGAAGTGTTTCCTCTGTCTGCGACTGGGACATTTTGCAAAGGTCTGCCCTCAATGAAAGGCCTGGCAAGGCATGATGGGGGCTGCAGACCACGACGAGAAGGGGGAGGAGGGGCAGGTGCAGGGAAACGACAACGCCTGGCTGCCAACCAGCAGGGGCAGCAGCCAGGCCAGCAACCAATAGAAGTGCCCCAGCCTGACCCCCCCCCAAGGCAGCTATAGCCATAGAGGTGGTGCTAGAACTCCCAAACGGGCACCCCGTCAAAGTGAAGGGACTGCTAGATTCTGGCAGCTCGTGTGATTTCTTCAGCAGAGACTTTGCTCTGGAGCACCAACTCCACCTGTTGCCACTAGATTTTCCCTTGCAGGTGACCACCATCGATGGCAGGGAACTCCTGGGAGGGGAAGTGACACACCAGACACCGCCAATGAGAATGAGGGTCTCCAGGCACACGGAAACCATTGCCTTTCACGTGGCCACGCTGGCAGGACCCCCAATAATACTGGGAATGAGCTGGCTGGCAATGCATGACCCAGTGGTGTCATGGCATCAGCGGTTGGTCACCTTTGGGTCAGCTTACTGCTTAGAGCAGTGTCTGGGAGGGAAGGAACCAAGAATGACTGTGGCCAGGGTGGCTGGGTTGGCCCTGGGGCAAAAAGGGGAGGTGCCACCACAATATGCTGATTTGAAGGAGGTCTTCAGCGAGAGGGAGGCAGATAAGCTGCCCCCCCACAGGCCCTTTGACTGCCAAATCAACCTGCTTCCAGGGGCTCAGTTACCAGTGGGTAAGCTGTATGCCATGTCCGACCGGGAGATGCAGGAGCTGCGGCAGTTTATTGACAAGAACCTGAAGAGAGGTTTCATAAGGGAATCTAAGGCGATGGGGGGCAATCCAGTGTTCTTTGTGGACAAAAAGGAGACTAATCAGCACAGATTAGTTGTGGATTACCGGGCCCTAAACCTGGTATCAGAACCCGTGACTTTCCCAATGCCCAGGATTGACGATATTTTGACACGTGTGAGGCAGGGGAAGATTTTTATCAAGCTGGACCTCAGGGGAGCCTACAATCTGATTAGGATAAGGGAGGGGGACGAATGGAAAACGACCATGTTCACCCCCCTGGGGGCTTTTGAGTACTTAGTCATGCCATTTGGATTACAATCGGGCTCTGCCTGCTTTCAAGCCTTCATGCATCATGTGTTGGGGCCCCTGCTGTACAAGAATTGCATAGCCTTTTTGGACGACGTCTTAATCTATTCGGACAATGAAAAGCAACACGTCAGAGACATCAGGGAGGTGCTACAGAGATTGAAGAAGCATCAGTTGTGGGTCAAGCTGGAAAAATGCCAATTCCACGCCCGGGAGGTCGAGTTCCTGGGGTACAGGCTGTCAGACAAAGGACTAGCCATGGATCCGGGCAAGGTGAAGGCAGTGCTGGAATGGAAAGCCCCCCAAAACAGAAAGGACGTGCAAAGGTTCCTAGGCTTCAGCAACTTCTACAGGAAGTTCATAAAGAACTTCGCTCACTTGACGGCGCCCATAACGGATTGTCTTAGTAGCAAAAAGAAGTTCGCGTGGACAGAGGGTGCGCAGCAATCCTTTGAAAAACTGAAGAGGGCGTTCGCCTCGGAAGAGCAGCTCCTGCACGTGGATCCGGAGAAGCCCATGAGACTGGAGACGGATGTGTCCGACCACGCCATTGGAGCGGTCCTTTTGCAGCCCGGGGCCAAGCAGAACTGGAGGCCGTGTGCCTTTTTCTCTAGGAAGCTGAGCAAGTCAGAGCAAAACTACACAGTGTATGACTGAGAACTGCTTGCGATCTATGCGGCATTTCGGCAATGGAAACATCTGTTGATAGGGGCGCGGCACAAGTTCCAGGTCCGAACTGACCACAAGAACTTGGAATACTGGTGGACCGCGCGAGTGCTCAATCAGAGACAGATCAGGTGGTCCCAGGAGTTCGCCAAGTTTTCCTTCGAGATCCGATACATGCCGGGAGAGGAAAACGTAAGGGCAGACACTCTCTCCCGGAAACCGGAGTACATGGAAGGAGAGGGGCCACCAGAGACCAGGCACGTATTACCCGAGGACCGGTGGGTGTAGGGGGGGGGCGTTGGTTGGCAAACGAGAACTGGCAGGGCTCACCAGAGACGATGAGTTTGCTCAGACAAAAATTAGGGAGCTCAGGGACGGAAAGGAAGTCCATGGAGGGTTTGAGGAAAAGGAAGGGCTACTGTACTATAAGGGGGCGCTGTATGTACCGGGGGAGACTTTGAGGGGGAAGGTACTCAAGCAACTCCATGACAACCCAACAGCTGGGCACTTTGGACAGCACAAGACCATGCTACTTGTCACCAGGCAGTTCTGGTGGCCAAAGGTGAGGGAAGACGTACGAGAATATGTACGAGGGTGCGACCGATGCCAGAGGGCTAAGGGGGAAAGGGCCACCCCCGCGGGGTTACTGCAACCCTTACCCACACCGGGAAGGCCCTGGGAGGTGGTGTCCATTGATTTTATGACAGATCTGCCCAAGTCAAGGGGAAAGACAGCGGTCATGGTAGTAGTCGATCTACTGACTAAAATGTGCCATTTCGTAGCTTGCTCACATGCAGCAACGGCAGAGGAGACCGCCAGGCTGTTTGTGGATCACATTTTCAGACTGCATGGGGCTCCCTTGAGGGTAATCTCGGATCACGGGAAACAATTTACTTCCCGGTTCTTGCGGAAACTCATGAGCTTGCTACAGGTTGAGGTGAGCTTCTCGACGGCGAGGCACCCAGAAACCAACGGACAAGCCGAAAGAGCGAACGGCATACTCCAGCAATACCTACGCTGCTATGTCAGTGAGAGACTGAACGATTGGGTAGTGAAATTAGCTTTGGCTGAATTTGCGTACAATAACGCTGAACACGTGTCCACGGGAATGAGCCCTTTCATGGTGTCACCCCAGGGCATTCCCGGGGGAGGAAGGATGGAGTGTACCTGCGGCTGAGCAATTTGTGGAGGAAATGGAGGCCTTACACCACCAGCAACTAAGGCTGAACTTGGAGCGGGCCAAGGAAGTTTACAAGAGGCAGGCGGACAGGCACCATCAGGAGGGGGAGGCCATACGGGTGGGAGACCGGGTGTGGTTGTCATACCAAGGGTTGCCCCTAAAGGGAGGGTGCAAGAAGATGCAGCCGAGGCGGCTGGGGCCTTTTGAGGTAATACAGCAGGTGAACCCAGTGGCATTTAAACTCAAGTTGCCTGACAGCATGAAGATACATCCGGTGTTCCATAGGTCCCTACTTTCACCTTACAGGAAGGGGCGGGAATTCCCGGGACGGGAGGGAGGGGTTACCACCCACCCGCGGGTAGAGGAGAGGGAACACTGTAACGAAGCCACGGAAATACTCGATTCAAGGTGGCGAGGTCGCCAGGTAGAGTACTCGGTAGCCTGGGAGGGGGAACCTAGGTCGGAAAACACTTGGGTCCCTGCTGAATCAATCACTGACGGGTATCTGGTGGAAGAATTCCACAGTTTGTTCCCGGATAAGCCCAAACCATTAGTGAGATTCTGGGAGGAGGAATTTGGACCCATGGATGACGAAGGGGATTTTGTGGGTTTTCCTGCCTCCGAAGAGGAGGGAGAGGAGGTGTCCAAGGGAGAAGAATCAGACTGGGAGGTTCAACCAGCGGGAAGAGATCCGAGCGGATGGGAGGCTGGTTTTGAATCCTCAGAAGATGATGCCAGCTCTTTCAGGGAATTCCCCGCATCGTCGGCCGAGGAGAGGGAGGAGGTTGTGCCGGAAAATCGCGCCCGGGGTGGGAGGGGTCCTGAGGAGGAGGTGGATGTCAGGGAACTGCCATCAGGGTCCGAGGGAAAGAGCAAGCTCCAAAGGGATCCCAGAGAGCGTCCCGGGAGTGGGAGAGGCAGCCCATCTTCTGGGGAAGGGAATCAGCGTAGCTCCAGTGGAGAAGGGGGGCAGATGGGGGAATCGGCGAGGCGGTCCCATGACTCCTTGCCGGGGACCAGCGGGGAGAGGAAGAGTCCTCCGCTGCCTACGCCCTCCTTGCGCAGAAGGCTTCCGCGCAGGGAGAGTAGGAGGAGATTGGGCGTCAAAGAGCTTCTTTGCTGGAAGAAGTTTAAGAAACGCCCACTGACAGATTCTGCCAGCGATTGAGACAGCCACGGGTGAGTGGCTGCTCGGACAGGAAAGGTTCACTCAGGCAACCCAGCCAGGTGTTGGGACAAGCTTACGCACGAGCAACCCCTAGAACCATTACAACTCCCAAGGCATTCGGGAGCAGAGGTACAACGGTATCCAGAATAGTGGTTTGCATGACCAACTAAGGAAGATAATAACGCAATAAAATTCAAAACAGCAACGATCAATTGCACATTTATTCCAAATCCAGTTAAAACTATTTAGTTCAATTAAATCAGTAAAATCGATGAGCTTGATCGAGTGATACCAGTTTTTCAAATTCTGATAGTTATACCCCCAATGCCCCTCTTGCCTCCTAGCACCCTCTGGTTAATCCCACAGCCTGTGCCCACTCTGGGAACCCCTGTTCTAAGCAGTGAAAAATTATGGGGCGACAATACAGAAAGAAAGTGCTTTTTTAAAAAGCCAGTCCTTTAAAAAAAAAAAATGTTTAGGGGTACTCTCATTTTCCTAGGCATATTGAAATACTGCCCCGCAATGAGGCCAAACGTAGATTCACAAGATGTTTAGGGGTATGCGTATGCCCCTCGCGTCCCCTCAGGAAAAAAAGCACTGGGTAGGACAATACGCAGGCCACATCTGGGTGATCTTTCCTCCTGACGGAGTTCAAGCCACCTTATTCCCTCACTCCTCCCCTTTGGGACTTTATTCCTTGATTACACAAATGCAGAGTTCCCCGTTACTCTCCAAATTCACACTGCTATGCCGTTGTGATGGTGACACACCTTGGCTGTATAAATTTCTTTCCCTAAGCAACCTCTATAAATGATATGATTGCTTGCATTTGCATTGTGTGAGAGAGATAAAGTTCAGCCTTTCTCCAGCAAGGAAATGAAACAACTTACCTGTTTCTCCTAGGTGCACTGAGAAGTCTTCTCCAAGGGAGAAGAATCATTACCTGGATGTCCCTGCTGAGCATCTATGCCGAAAAGGTAACCAGAGCATCTTGATTTGTTTGGGCCTCTTACAAAAGCAGGGTTTGTGAAATGAAGCAACTGACTGGTCCATGGAGTGTCTATTTACCAGGAACTGGTAAGCCTGGCAGACCGGAATCCTAGGATAGTTAGGAAGCAGAAGCTCATTCCAGGCACAGCCCCTGGAGGGAACTTTTCAGGTCACAGAATAACAGTTCAGTGAATTCTCCAGAGTGTTTCTCTCCAGTTTTATACAAATGAACGGTGAGGGATGGATGGGAATGGCAAGAAAAGCAGGTAAGGGCAGTGGTGAGTTTATGCTCTCGGGCCCTTTTGGCAGGCCCTATTCATTCACCTTAATAAACCTGACTATGTCTGAAAATACAATGGATTTAAAAGCTGGTTTGGCCTCATTGAGGGGCCGTGTTTAAATATGAGTAAGAAAATGAGAGTACCCCTAAACATTGAATAGATAGATAGATAGATAGATAGATAGATAGATAGATAGATAGATAGATAGATAGACAGATAGTCTCCAGAACCAGACTCTGGGACAGACTACAGGGTACCAATATAGATAGAAAGCTTCTGCTCTTAATTCAGGCACTCCACACAAACACGGCTCTTAGAGTCAGGTGTAGCCGCCTAGGACACCTAACAGACCCCATTAAAACCTTCAAAGGAGTCAGGCAAGGGTGCCTATTGGCCCCTCTACTATTCAATTTCTATTTAAATAATTTAGTATCTGCACCCAATGACTCAGAACTCCACCCTCCGAAGCTCGCAAATCAGCATATTTCGGTCCTGCTATATGCCAATGAGGCAGTAATTCTATCTAGAACCCCCATTGGACTCAAAAGAGCGCTAAGGAAGCTCGCAGCATACTGTGAAACTGAATGTCTCAAAATCAACTATCAAAAGACCAAGATACTTGCTTTTGGGGCAAAACCAAAGCTTAGAAGCTGGGAACTCTAAGGCCATAAATTAGAACAAGTCACAAATTATAAGTATCTAGGAATGGTGGTACAGGCCTCAGGAACCAACAAACTTCACATAAACTCCATCGGGAACTCAGCAGGAAAAACCGCAAACTGTATCCTTAAATTTTTCAGAGCACAAGGGGGCTCCGTCATCCCCGCGGCTCTAAAATTATACAAGGCCAAAACTTTGGCACAGCTCCTTTATGGATCCTTTCTGGGCCCGCCTTCCTCTGCTTTCTCCCCACTTGAGAGAGTGCAATCCAAACTTCTTAGAGCTCTCCTACAAGTCCCCAGATGTGTTTCAAACGCATGGGTTAGACTCGAAACGGGGATGATGAGAGTGGAGGCTTATATCTGCCTAACATCAATCTACAAATGGCTGACATTGAATCTGCTCCCCCGAGGGATAGCCCCATTGATCCTCTGCGATCAATTCCAGTCAGGCTGGCAGACTGCAGACCTGAACACCCTTCAGAAACTGGGTTTTGCCCCTCAAGCCCTTCTGAGCCTGGGGTTGGGCCAGGCAAAAGCCACGGTCAGGCAAAGAATCTTAGACACCGAGAGACAACAGGACTGCGCAAGGTGCCCCGACTATAAAATTTGAGAAATCGAGAGATATATAGCTGCACCGGCAGCATATCTCTTCTTTCTCGTATCTAAAAATGCAAGAAGAGCCTTTACACTCGCCAGAAGCTCGGCTCTGCCCTCGCAGGTCCTGGAAGGAGCCTTTAAGAAGTCCCATATGCTCAGAGTCTTTGCGCCTGCCCATTGGGAGAGATAGGAAGCCCAGAGCACTTGTTCTTTAGATGTCTCTTTTATGAAGAGGCACGTAGTAAGACCATTGATCCCCTGCTGGTGAGGCTCGCCAACCTCCCGGAAAAGCAAAAACTTGACCTTTTCCTGTTAGGCAAAGATCAGAAGACGACCTGGATGGTCGCCAGATTCTGTGTACAGATCTGTAGGCACAGACCATCTCCCAACTCAAACTAGTTTGTTATGAAAATCCCCAAACTCGGTTCCATGGGTGACTCTGGGTCAACTCCCTGCGATAGTTTATTGTTGTACATTGTTTTTAAATTTATTGTTGTACATTTTTAATTCTCTGTTTTTCTTCTGTGACTGTACCCCCAAGTGCGTTTTATGAGTTGGTCTCCAACCGTAATAAATTAGATAGATAGATAGATAGATAGATAGATAGATAGATAGATAGATAGATAGATAGAAAGAAAACATGGACATGGGTACCTAAAGGAAGTCAGTGTGAGCAAGTGAAATGTTGAGGACTAGTAACTTGTGGCAGAGGCAGATCTAGGGCAGTGCAGCCAGTTCTGCCAAACTGGGCATCAAGCCAAGGGGGGGCACTGCAGGGTGTCGCAACTATGATGTAGGGAATTGAGCAGAGCAGGTGGTGAGGCAGGGAGCTGCTGGATTTTGACCTTGCGCAGAGCGCCTCTGAAATCTGAAAGATCAAAGTTCCCCCCACCTCACTTGTGGGCTGATTTGCAAAGCTACAATAGGCCCCACTGCATTTTCAGGACAGTGGCCTTTTTTTAACCTATAACCACAATAATCAAGAATTATTGTTCCAGTTGCTAGAACTGAGCTGAGGGGGTCTCCTTGTACCTCTTTCCTAAAGCAAAGACATGAAGGATCTCGCTCCATGAGAACCTACCCGGACCCTGAAATAAACATCAGAGGCCCTTCTTTGTGTGCCTCCCCCACGAGAGGGCCAAAGGGTGGCAACACAACAGCGGCGTAGCGTGAGTTGTCAGCACCCGGGGCAACACAAGTAATTTGCGCCCCCTAACCCGGGGCAAGGCACGTAATTTGCGCCCCCCCTAACCTGCGAGTTGCCGCTGGCGCTGCTGCCCAAACGACGCCGCTTGCCCGGAGGAGGAGGGGGGCAGAGAGGCGAGGAAAATGCAACGGCCCAGCAGCAGCAGCAGCAGCGGCGGAGGCGGGGCTGTGAGGAGGGGTTGCCTGGCGCGTCCTCCGCGGTGAGCGCTGAGAGCCGCTGCCTGCCGGGCGCCTTCAGCCGGGCACCGCGAGACATGCGGCTCTGCTACAGCCTGCGCCCAAGGCTCTTCGGCGACTCCGGAGGCAGCGAGCGCCCCCCCCCCAGATGTTGCGCCCGGTGCGGCTTGCACCCCTTGCACCCCCCACGCTACGCCACTGCAACACAAGAACGGGCCTTATCTGCAGTGGCTCCCTGTTTGTGGAATGCTTGCCTGGCACCTTCATCATACACCTTTAGGCACCAGGCCAAAAAGGGAAATAGATTCAGGAGCAGTTGAGACGAATAAGGAGTACCCAGTTCCCTTTTTCTCTCTAAGCCTGACATTGTTTAAAGAAAATGTGGGGTGCATTTTACAGGCACTTACAAGAGTGATCTTGCTGAACTCAGTGGGGCTACTCAGTGAGTAAAACTGCTCAGGGTTGCACAGCTGGTCAATTAAATGTATGTGTTTTAGCTGATTGACCACTTAATTTCTTAAATTTGGCAAAAACTTGCCCCTGGGTAAAAAGTATTCTGAAAGATGCTTAAGCTTTCCTTTTTCTTGGGTACACAGGTGTACACCTGTAAACAGGTGCCCTATTGTGTTAGAGCATGTGCAAGACAGGAGCATGGTCTTGTGTGACCCACATTGTTCCCCATTGGGACCTTCAATGTGAACAGAAGAAGTTGCCTCCTATCCGGAGAGGACACTTGAAGGCACAGTGGAACCTTGGGTCTCAAATGGCTCAGTTGACGAACAAATCGGAACCCGAACGCCGCAAACCCAGAAGTTAAATGCTTTGGTTTGCAAACTTTTTTCGAAAGCCGAATGCCCGATGTGGCTGTCGGCTATTGTTTCCAGGGCGCCGGCGCCAATTGGAAGCCGCACCTTGGTTTTAGAACGTTTCGGAAGTCGAATGGACTTCCGGAACGGATTACATTCGAGAACCAATGTACCACTGTACTATCAAATTCCAAATCCACATGGGAAAAAACCCTCAGCATTCTAGCAGATTCCTTACAGGACTATAATTCCACACTGTATATATCACAATAAGAGACAGCATGCCTTCAACACATGGGCATCCCATCAGATTGTTTCTGGGACAGAGTTGATCCTTGTTCTCCTTTCCTCTTGAAAGGCTACAAAATGGTTATCCTTGGGATGAGACAATATGTACATTAAAACATATACTGCAATGCCCACCATCCCTGACCATTAGCCATGCTGGCAGAGACCATCTGTATGGCCACAGATTGCCCGTCCCTGATATTTTATTTTTATGGGTTTTCCACACACATCTGCTCAGCTTCTGTGAGAACAGGATGCTTGAATAGTTGGGCCATTGGCCTGATCCAGCAGGCTCTTTTTATGTTCTTACGTTAGAGGTATGCTGCCTTTGTGCACGGCTGTTCCGCTTACCTCTCATGTTCAAGCCATCATAAACGAGTGAGTGCCTGAGCATGCGCAGAGTGCCACCCTCCCTCAGTGGTGAAATAAATAATCACTACTTTTACTTGAAGCCCTGATAGCCATCGCACCCAGCAGCTCTGGTATGTTTCGTGCACACAATAGAGCACCCTTGATGGATCAAGACCGATGAGACAATGCCACGTTGTGTTTCTGTTCCGTAGAAGTTGCTTCAACTTTCGTGCACGCAATTTCTGCTTTTGATGGAGACCTTGGCATTATGATAAGAGAAACAGGAACAGCACTTACGGCGCCCAAACAAAAGTGAAAGCAGAACAAGTTTGGACAAAACAGCACAGCAGTGTGTCAAAGTTCCCTGGAGTCCCAATTGCACATTTCCTCCCCTGCCAGGTAGATTTCTTCTTTTTTTTAAAGAAATAAATTTTTATTAATTTTCCAAACACATAATAAAAACAAACTATAAATAAGACAATAACAATAACATACAAACAAATAAACACGTATAATTTCTTAGCCTTATTTTCATACACCTTGCTTCCCGGACTTCCCCATACCTTCCCTTTTCTGCATCCTTGTTTCACATTTCTTCAGCAACTTCTTAAATCTAATTTAAACCAATCACTTTCATTAGATTTTTTTTCTTTAACTTATTGGTTTCAGCTGCAATTCTCTATTTCTTTGTTCCTTAACATCTTAACACTCCTCAATTTTACAACAGTTTTTAAGATATGTTTTAAATTTCTTCCAATCTTCTTCCACTGTCTCTTTCCCCTGGTCACGGATTCTGCCGGTCATCTCTGCCAGACCCATGTAGTCGATCACCTTCGTCTGCCATTCTTCCAGAGTGGGTAGTTCTTGTGTCTTCCAATACTTTGCCAGAAGAATTCTCGCTGCTGTAGTAGCGTACATAAAAAACGTCCTATCCTTCCTTGGCACCAATTGGCCGACCATGCCCAAGAGGAAAGCCTCAGGTTTTTTAGAAAAAGTCCACTTAAGGACTTTCTTGATTTCATTATAGATCATTTCCCAAAAGGCTTTGATCTTCGGGCAGGTCCACCAAAGGTGATAAAAAGTACCTTCAGTCTCATTACATTTCCAACATTTATTATTGGGCGAATGGTAAATTTTTGCAAGCTTGACTGGGGTCATGTACCACCTGTAGGTCATTTTCATTATGTTTTCTCTTAAGGCGTTACATGCCAGGTAGATTTCGGCAGTTCATAGTCTATGTTTTATGTGGATCTGCCCACATATAATTAATGGAAAGGTCCATCTCCTGTTCCCATTGCCGATTGATATAAGAGGTGTGCTCAGTTTGTTTTTAGGGCGTCCTTCTTTTTGCAGGGAATGGGGTGTAGTATTTTTTGGTATTAATTCCTATACTATTTTCATCATCATCATCATCATCATCATCATCATCATCATTTATTACTTATACCCCGTCCATCTGGCTGGGTTTCCCCAGCCACTCTGGGAGGCTTCCAACAAAATATTCTGGGGAATTCAAGCAAAGAACGAAGCGTCAAAACAGAGCTTTGTGGCTTGAGTATGACTTGATCTCAGTCCAGACAGATCAACCATATGTGGCCAGTTTACAAGCCCCCCTACCCCTGGTACCCTTTCTCCCTGCATTGCTGCTCCAGAACTTTTCACTGCTTAGAAATGTAGGACACAATACTGGATTGTCGCAGGGGTTGGATTCCTATTGGATCGGTTAGTCTAGGCTTAGCAGAGTGAGCAGGGCAGGCAGCCCCTAGTGCCGTATTTACATGTAAGCTAAACACGCTATAGTTTAGGGCTATAGTGCTCGGTCCCGGCTCCTGCCAAGCTAGCAGTTCGAAAGCACGTCAAAGTGCAAGTAGATAAATAGGTACCGCTCCGGCGGGAAGGTAAACGGCATTTCCGTGCGCTGCTCTGGTTCGCCAGAAGCGGCTTAGTCATGCTGGCCACATGACCCGGAAAAACTGTCTGCGGACAAATGCCGGCTCCCTCGGCCTATAGCGCGTGATGAGTGCACAACCACAGAGTTGTCCGCGACTGGACCTAACGGTCAGGGGTCCCTTTACCTTTTAGCCATCACAAATAATACTGCTTTCTCTCAAAGTTGACACCTTTCACGAAAACTGATAAGTTACCTGTTGTAGGGAATCATTTCTCCTCTTTTCTTAATCCAAACCCACACTTTTAAGCCACTTACTTAAGCAAACTTAGACAAATTCTTTTCGAAGAATAACAAGGGTTGAGAGGAGGACTAGATGTTACCTGGTTTTCAAAATCGTGATAGAGCACCAGCTAAATTTTGAGGCACTAGCTGGCTTCACAGTTTTTCCTGCATGGTGATTTTTGCATAGAGCACACACACATACTTTAAGGCTGGGCAATGTATCAATACATTTGGGGTGAGGAAATAAGTTTGAAGTCCACAGCGTGGTAACAGTGCCATAATATTAATCACAATGTGTGCGCGTGCCGTGTAAAAAACCATTATGTGGGAAAAACCGTGAAGCCAGTCATCGCTTCTCTCATGGTTCCTTCTGTCCCTGTTGCTCTGCACTAGAAAATAACAGTTGTAAGTGTGTTAAAGCTAAGTAAAAATGTATCTGTTTTAGACCCCTAAGTAGCAGCAGTTTTCAGGACCTTACCCCCTTCACCTCTACATAGAGAACCCCTAGATATGCCTCTGCGCGTAAGATGTGATTATGCTGTAGGTACAGTCGTACCTCGGAAGTCGAACGGAATCTGTTCTGGAAGTCCGTTCGTCTTCCAAAATGTTTGGGAACCAAGGCGTGGCTTCCAATCGGAAGCCTCGTAGGCCGCGTTGGACGTTCGGGTTCCAAATAACGTTCGCAAACCGGAACACTCACTTCCGGGCTTGCAGCTTTTGGGAGCCAAAACGTTCGACTTGCAAGGCGTTCGGGAGCCAAGATACGACTGTAAATTTATTAGATTGCCACATATTAAACAACTGAATCAAGCAAGAGGAACAAACCACAAGGACACATTTGGCGAAGAACAGTGAAACTTTATTGCATTTACAAACACACTGGGAAATCAAAGGCAAGCCCCAAAAGCTTGCACCAATTTATGGATTGTACTCTTTTTATTTACTGTTTGCTATATATAAAAAACATCTGCTGCTACTTTAAGTGAATGGATAGGACCACATTAGGGTGTCTCAAGAATATGGTGGATAAAATGCTAATGATTTGTGTTGCTGTACTGTAAAGGATGGGGGGCGGGATCCAACACATTTTTATATGAACAAGTTTATGCCTAAACATTAATTGTACCCTTTCATTATCTGCTTTTCAAAATCAATCTAGGGTTTCCCACTTTACTCATTTTTTGATACGGCCTTTAAAAAGAAATCCTGGAACACCTCCCCGATTTCTTTGTTATACTGTAAATTTGTAAATAGCTACTGCAATCGATTTTAGCTCATTGAAACAAGTATCATGTTATATATATTATATATGTTTTCCATTTTTAAAAACTTTGTGTCAAGCTAAAAACCCTGTGCATCAAAACCGTGGTCAGTTTAGCAGTGATACCCGAGACAAGTGACTGTCCTTGAAGGATATCAAATTACACAGTAGGCGGGTTCCATTCAAGCTGCAGCAGGTGCAGAAGTCTGCTTCAGAAGCTGCCATTTGGGATCATCTGGGAAGTGCTAATAATCAGAACAGGGTGGTTGAGGAAGTAAATCACATGGTACCTGAAAAAGAGAGGTCAATAGTGCAGTATTTAGCAACACTATCTAAATCAGCAATAGGGGCAAACAAAGGTATCTAAGGTAGAGCATGGAATACTTCCAGACCCAGTTCAGATGTCAAGTGAAACCATGGTTTAGTATGCTGGGAATGAGCCAAAGCAAGCCTTGGGCTCACACATTCCCCCCCTCCTCCCTCTACACAAGCGGTGAAGAGTTTGGAAACTACATCCTCGTTAGGCTTAACCACAGCTTGTTGCCTCACCCAAATCTGATGAACTATGCTTATTGTTAACCCTGGTTGATTGGTTTGATAAGCCATCTTTAAACCACGGCTCATCCAGCTAGCTTGTTTAAACTCTTAATCTCAGGGTCGTGGGTTGGAGCCTCACACGGGGCAAAAATAATAATCCTGCATTGCTGGGGGTCAGGCAAAATGACACTTGTGGTCCCTTCCAACTCTATAATAACTCTATAACTTTATAACGTTAACCACAGCTGAGAGTCTGGGGTGGTGTGCTAAACCAGCCTTCGCCAATCTGATTTCCTCCAGATGTTGCTGAATTCTTATGTCCCATCAACCACATGATAGTCAGGGATGATGGGACATCATCATCATCATCATCATCATCATCATAATTTATTACTTATACCCCGACCGACCGCCCAACCAGGTCTCCCCAGCCACTCTGGACGGCTTCCAACAGGAGCTTAAAAATACATTAAAACATCAGTCATTAAAAAACTTCCCTAAACATCAGATAGTTGTTTATTCCTTTGACATCTGATGGGAAGGCATTCCACAGGACGGGAGCCACTACCGAGAAGGCCCTCTGCCTGGTTCCCTGTAACTTGGCATCTCGCAGTGAGGGAACCGCCAAAAGGTCCTCGGCGCTGGACCTCGGTGTCCGGGCAGAACGATGGGGGTGGAGACTCTCCTTCAGGTCTACTGGACCGAGGCCGTTTAGGTGGCTTTCAAGGTCAGCACCAACACTTTGAATTGTGCTCGGAAATGGACTGGGAGCCAATGTAGGTCTTTCAAGTTCTGTGGTCTGGGCGGCCGCTCCCAGTCACCAGTCTAGCTGCCGCATTCTGGATAAGTTGTAGTGCAGGACCTCTGAAAGGGCCTCTGGTTCTCCATCCCTGTTATATACACTGCAGTAACAGCTTGTACATGAGGCTGATTGTGGATGTAACTGTGATATCAAAGGGAACAAGACAGATGCTTCTAATTGACTTTACCCATTTTCAGTGGTTGATGTTCTTATGACTGCGACGGTCAGTCCTTCTGCATTTAAGTCAGATCATGCCGATGCTCCAGTGTCACCGTCTGTTTCAGAAGCTGCCACTTGGGGTCCTCAGGGAAGTGCTTCTTAATAAACAGAGCGGGGCGAGTAAGGAAGTAAAACTCATCGTACCTGCAAAAGGAGAAGGCGCAATAGTCTAGTATTTCATAATAATGCCTAAATCAGCACCAGGGCCAGACAGGCAAACAGAGTGGTGATCCAGAGCAGCTGGAGGGCATCTGGTTGAGGAAGCTGCTGTGTTGCAACAATCCAGCCTCCAGAATCCCCAGATTTTACACATGTAGCCCAGAATAAGCACAACACTCCAGAACTGTTCAAAGAGGATGAATAGATGGTATCTATCCCTGCCATCAGGACACTCCATGCCCATGGCATAATAATAATAATAATAATAATAATAATAATAATAATAATAATAATAATAATAATGATGAAATATTACTTATACCCCCGCCCATCTGGCCGGGCCTCCACAGCCACTCTGCACGGAATAACACTTCAAACATGAAAAACTTCCCTAAACAGGGCTGCCTTCAGATGTCTTCTAAAAGTCAGATAGTTATTGTATTTCCTTGACATCTGATGGGAGGGCGTTCCACAGGGCGGGCGCCACTACTGAGAAGGCCTGGTTCCCTGTAACCTCACTTCTCACAGTGAGGGAACTGCCAGAAGGCCCTCAGAGCTGGACCTCAGGCTGAAGGATGGGGGTGGAGACACTCCTTCAGGTATACTGGGCCGAGGCCATTTAGGGCTTTAGAGGTCAGCACCAACACTTTGAATTGTGCTTGGAAATGTACTGGGAGCCAATGTAGGTCTTTCAGGGCCGGTGTTATATGGTCTTGGCGGCCGCTCCCAGTCACCAACCTAGCTGCAGCATTCTTATTGCACTTGCTTACATTAATCAGCCCTGCGACCATCAAATTGCAAACTCTGACAAGTGGTTCAAGCAAAACAAAACCACCTGAAAGCAAATGAAGTTAACTGTGAGAGCCAGTGTGGTGTAGTGGTTAAGAGCGGTGGACTTGTAATCTGGGGAACCGGGTTCGCTTCCATGCTCCTCCACCTGCAGCTGCTGGGTGACCTTGGGCTAGTCACACTTCTCTGAAGTCTCTCAGCCCCACTCACCTCACAGAGTGTTTGTTGTGGGGGAGGAAGGGAAAGGAGATTGTTGGCCGCTTTGAGACTCCTTAGGGTAGTGAGAAAGCGGGATATCAAATCCAAACTCTTCTTCTTCTGCTATCCCCTCAGTGTGTCCCACGCTCTGCCTGGTCTGCCTAACAGCGTACCTGAAAGTGAACTTGCTAAAAGCAGTATTCACAGAGCCACTTCCCCAGGTGCAGTCTAAGAGATGCCACCTTCCATCAATGCGGACAGCATTCCAGGCATGGTCGCTCTTCCCCTTTACGCTGCAGCTGCCTATCAAATACTGGCACTGTATCCCTGCAATACTGAGAGGGGAAGGAAGGTATTCAGGAACAGTGTTGCTACCAAGAGGACAAGTGGTTGCTTTCACCGCTTTGATAGGCTGGATTGGCCGTCCTTCATTTTGCTGGATCAGAGAAAACAGCAATCAGGTTCTCCACAGATTCTCATTTGCTCCAATTTGGCAGGAAAACACAAGTTTTCCTGGGATGAAACAACAACAACAACATTTGGACACGGACCTGGAAAGCCAGGAACTGTGCCTATAAAGCACAGAGCAAAGCTAAGTATGGATGAGGAACTAAGTCACACAGGGAAGAGACCCATTAAATTCAAGTAATTTTTAAGTCTATGGATTCCAGTGGACCTACTCAATTCAATGCAGCCCTATATATGCAAGTTTGCTTCAGGATCATTCACAGTGTGGGCATTCCTCCACTTACATGGTGGGTCATGTTCCGGAACCCCATGCACATAAGCAAAAATTGTGTAAGTAGGGTAAAGGTAAAGGACCCCTGAAAGTTAAGTCCAGTCACAGAAAACTCTGGGGTTGCGGCACTCATCTCACTTTACAGGCCGAGGGAGCCGGCGTTTGTCCGCAGACAGTTTTTCCGGGTCATGTGGCCAGCCTGACGCAACAGAACACCGAAACCAGAGCAGCGTGCGGAAACGCCGTTTACCTTCCCGCCCGAGCGGTACCTATTTATCTACTTGCACTTTTTGGCATGTTTTCGAACTGCTAGGTTGGCAGGAGCTGGGACCGAGCAACGGGAGCTCACCCCGTCATGGGGATTTGAACCGCCGACCTTCTGATCGGCAAGCCCAAGAGGCTCAGTGGTTTAGACCACAGCGCCACCCGTGTCCCTGTGTAAGTAGGGAGCACACACTAAAAAAAGCTCATTTTTTCCTGCTCTCCAGCTCTCTCTCCCCACAACACTCTTTTCAACTAGAGGTGAAGCTCTGGAGCTGGCTGGAGGACCTGTGGAAAAGCAACAGCAGCTGCCATGCTGTGACGTGTGTCAGCTACTAGGTGGGGAGGCTGAGCAGCCTAAACAAAGCCCCACTGTGCCTCCGTTCTCTTTGGGGCTTCCTCCGCTCCCACTGAAGTCCTCTTTGGGTTCTGGGGAGGGTCTCCTCATGAGCCATGAGGACTCTCCAGCTCTCTCCCGCCATTTTCTGCTTAGAATCTATTGATTTACTTATTTCCGAGGGCTGTCACGTGCGAGTTGATCACGCCTAAGCATGGAGATAGCTGCCTAGGGTAAGGGGTGGGGAACCTGTGGCTCTCCAGATCTCCTATCGCTACAGCCAAGTAACAACCACTTGCCACGATGGCTGGAGCCAACAGAAGTTACCTGCACATTTCTTGAAAGAGTCGAGCATATCCACCGCAAATAGCCTTTCCTGACTGAAGGACATCAGCTGGTTTAAATGACACCTTGTCCAGGTTATAGCAGCCTTCCACATCATATTCTGTAGAAATAAAGACAATGAGCACCCATTCTGATTTGCTTGTGGGGTGGCAACACTTTGCAACACTTTCCATCGTGTTTCTCGATATCTTTCCTGGTTGCCAAAATCTGATTGGGGGGTGGGGTGGCTTGTCTTGCAAGAGCTCCAAATGAACTTTTGATTGCACAACATGAATTTGCCCATATGTGTTTGAATCGCACCTCGAAAGAGAAAGTCTGGAAGCACTCGTAAATCTGCTTTGTGTAGACCCAGGGTCTTGTTGCCAAATAAAAATGCACACTGGTGCAAGGGTTAGGAGTCGGGAGACACCTCCTCTCCTCCCGTGCTGCGACCTTTACTTTATTTTGACAAGGTAATAAGAATAAATAAATAAGAATAAAAATGTGCACCCCACCAGCGAGACCATTCCATTGTAACTATCCAACCTCCCAAAATTTCAACACCTCTAGCGATGGTTTGACCCCTTTCCGTTGTAACAGTACAAATTCTACAGACACCCTCCATATCTCCTCAAAATCATTCCTCCTGCATATTCCCCGTCTTACCTTAATGGCACATGTTCATTTATCATTAATAGCTATATCTCCCACACCTCTTCATACCATTTTTCCATTTTATATTCTGCTTGCCCTTCCACTTGCTAGCTATCATAATTCGTGCAGCTTTCAATAAATTTGTGAGCGAGTCCTTCATAGCCTGCAAACCTTCAACCCCATCGTAAATTGATAATAATGCTACCGCGGCACTTTCAGTGAGCTTTAACCCAGTGATTTCTGTTATCAGTGAGCACCTCCTGATCCCTTCTGAGATTCATGGCTGAACAGAGATCCCAGTCAAGTTCTGTGTGAGCCAAACACCAAATCACTGATCCACACAGGTTACAATCCAGAATCCTTTGTGCAAATGGAGCTGACATGACTGGCTATGAAATGGTGAAAATGCCCGAGACAGCTGCAAAGAAGCCATGCTCGGAGTAGACCCACTAAATTTAATGTCCATGAGTTACTTACATCCTTTGATTTCAGCCGGTCTACTCTGAATATAACTTGCTTTGATATGACCTTACGTATCCATCTTCCTTGGCTGGCAATCACTGGACTGGGTGTCTGCTAAAGAACTCTGCTACAGAGCTGGATTCATGGGCGCAGGGCAGTGACAAAGGCTGATCTTTTAATACCGGAAGTTGTCAGAGGCAAGGGGACTCAAGTATGCAGAAAGGTGGTACCCCCACCTACCTATATGGTGGCAGATCCACATCCAAATGGCTCACACTTTCTCCAGGTCACTGTGGGCTTTTTGGAGCAAGACACTCACCAGGTTTTTCACGCTATTCCTGACATTCACCTGTTTCACAGAAGGTAAATAGACTTGGAAGCAGTTAATATGGACGAGGGGGTACCAGTTCCTTTCTTCTACCTAAGTCCACTTGTTTAAAGAAATTTTAGGGTGCAATCCTGCGTGCACTTACAAGAGTGTCCCTTGCTGAATTCACTGCGATTGCACAGTTAGTCGATTAAGTGTATGTGTTTTACTTGATTGATCAAAGAATTTATTATACTTGTCAAAAATGTACCCTTGGGGGGGAAGTTGTTCTGAAGGGAGACGCATGATTAACCTTTCCTTTTTCCAGGGTTCACAGGCATGTTATTTCTACAATCTTCAGCTGAAACCCAAATCCTCTTTGCTACTGTCTCCCCACAAGTGCAGAGTTCCCCCATTGCTACTGGCAGAGGAACGGGGGGGGGAGCGCACTGCCCCCGGCACCATCGGGGAGGGGGTACCATTGCGGCTGCACCCGCGGCTGCACCCGCGCCCCCCGACCGTGCCGCACGCCACGCCCTCAGGGTGCATGTCACGCTCCCACAGGCGATGTGCCACGCCCCCAGGACACACGCCAGCCACGCCAGAGCTTCGCCACTGCCCATTGCACCTTTGGGTGGGTGGAAGTACAACTGGGGGGGCATTATGGGGGCAGGGAGGGACCAAGGCAACCCTGGATCCTGAGCCGGCCCTACTGTTGTCACTTGACAGCACTGGGGGAAACCCAGGGCTGATTACTGCACCAGTATATTAATTTTATGCCAGTTTAATTCTGGCGAGGCCCCCCAGAGATTCCTGGGAGTTGTGGTTTGGCAAGGGCACTGAGAATTTTCTGTTAATGACTGCTAGCCTTGTTCACAGAAGTACAGTACTCGGAGTTCCCTGAGGAGAGGAAATAACTACCAAATCAATTTCAGTCTGTAGTATAAATACGATCGAAAGTGAATTGTGAAAGAGAGAGGAGTCGTTCAAACCCTTTCATATTGCCTATGATTGCTAGCTCTCCTCCGAACTGACTTTGGAGCTGTCTCCTGAATTTTTAAAGCAAAGCAATGCTGCAAAATAACTAAATATGGGTGTATATACATGCATTTAATTCACGCACGCACACAGAGAGAAAGAGAATCCTGTGGTTTGTTAAGGGTTCTAGGTGCTCCACCGTGTTAGTTTTCTGGAAATCAGGAGGAGGGTCTTGTGACTCATGATGTTCCCAGTTCGGACCTTCCATCTGAACAGAAGTAATTGCCTCCTATCAGGAGAGGGCACTTGAAAGCACTCTCAAATTCCAAATGCACCTTAAAAACCTCAGCATCCTAGCAAATTCCTTGCTGCATATATCACAATAAGAGACAGCATACCTTCTGTGCATAGGCATCCAGTTCCTTAAACTTTGCCAAGTCTATTTGTATTGATTTCTGATTGGATTTATCCCATGGATAATCTAGGAACAAAAATGGAAAAGTCATTCTTGAAACAGTGGGGAAAGGGAGGGGGAGCAAAGGATGACCTATGATGTGATTTAAAGGGTTGGAATACAGGGAACCAATAGGGAATAGAGATAGGGAGCCTTTTCTGCTTCTCCCCAAGGGAAATACAGCAGCAGGGAGTAGACCAACGTTGCTCTGCTTAAAAGGACACAGACAGAAGGAAGGAGAGGGAGAATGCTGAACCAGGTAGGATTTTGATCTGATCTTGCAAGACCATTTTGAGTACAGTACACAAGGCGTATGGCATGGTTTGCACTTCCCACTGGAAGAGCCGGTACCTCCTTAGAGAAGCCCTCTTCGCACCAAACATCTGGCTTTGATAGGAATCCCTTAACCCCGGCTGCAAATTTCACTGCATCCGCCTGCAATATGCATTCAACAGAACGCCAACTGCCAGCTCATTTCAGGAACTATAATGGTAGCATAACAAGAACACAAACAGGGCTGCTTGAGGTGAGGGAGAAAATGTACCCACCCACCCACATGCCACATATTGAAGCTCCAGCCTTAGAGGAAAAAAATATAGTGCAGCTTTTCCCCCCAGCCAGAACTCACTGGAACTGAGTTCTGGCGCCTCTCAGGTTGGTGCCATTGCCATTGTAAAAGAACAAGGGAAGCGTTCGTGGTGAGTTCTGGCACCTCTTTTTCTAGAAAAATAACACTGAGCGCAGTTAATTTTTACCATTCAAGCCTTGTTCCCAGGATATCCCAAGAGGTGGGTGCAGAGATGTAGCTGGGGGGGGAGGGGGGCACTGGGTGCCACACCACAGGGGGCAGCACTTCCCGCGGGGCCAGAAGCGCGCCCGAGCCACGCATCTCTCCTGGGAGTGACGTGGTGGCTTGGGCCCCTGAGCGGCTAGCTACGCCACTGGGTGGTTGAGTGACGGGCTCATAAAATGATTTCCTAAGATACGCAGCACTACTAAGTAGTATTAATATATACAGCAGGTGTAGGGGATCTTTGGCCCTCCAGATGCTGGGGAACTACAGCTCCCATAATCCCTGGCCATGCTTGCTGGGACTAACAGGTGTTGTCACCCAACAACATCTGGAGGGCCAAAGGTTCCCTGCAGCTGACACAGAGGATCCAGATCAATAGCCATACATAAGCTTCTATTTACCATACAGATCTTCTTCCTGAGGCAGCATTGATGCTTGTACTCCTCCCATCTTGAAAGCCTACTTGAAAGGCGCTCCTTGGAGGAACAGTTAAGTGCTTCGAGCCAGGAATGAAATGCCCAACTGGATGGATGAGGGAAGAGCATGGCTTGATCTGGGTTTATCAAACCCTTGCTTGGAGACCTTGGCATTAGGAGACGAGTAGCAGGAAGAGCATCCATGAAGTCAAAACAAAGGGGGAAAGCATAAGCTGTTTGAGCAAACCAGCGCTGGAGTGTGTCAAAGTTCCCTGCATGGGGAAGCGCAGATACAGAAGGTGTCCCCATTGCTCATTTCCTCTCCCCTCCTGTGGTTTCCAGCAACTGGTATTCAGAAGCATTTCTGCCTCCAGCTGTGAAGGCAGAGCATAGCCATCAATGCTAGTAGCCATTGATAGCCCTCTCCTCCAAGGACGTGTCTAATGCTCTTTTAAAGCCATCGATGTTTCGAGGCCTTCACTGTCTCTTGTGGGAACAAGTTCCATAGTTTAACTATGTGCTCCATGAAAAAGAATATATATTTAGTAATTAGATGCTTTTTTTAGGTTAGCTATCAGGCGCATCAGCCTTGTTAGAATTTCTCTTTCGCTGCCAGGCCCCCACCCTATTTCTTGAAGCATCTAGATAGAAGCTTGTGCCAGCTTCCTCAGGTTGGCTCTCTCCAGCTAGGCTGAATAGGTGGGAAACTTTTGGACTCCGTGTGCCAGATCCTTATTGGGATCTGTATCTTGGGTCAAAACCCCTTTCACTACCAACAAAGAGGCATCAGGCCTAAAAGGGAGGAGGGAAAGAGCCTAATATCACTACAGTCTTGGAGAGTCTCCCCCTTTTAGGACTGCAGTGAGATCAGGCTTAAAGGAAGGAGGGGAAGCCTTTGGGAGCCCCCACCTCTCTCTTGGAGAGCTCAGCAAGCTTGGGCTTCACAGGGAAGGGAAGAAACCTCTCCCTCCTTTTTTAGTGCTCAGAAGGATCTGAAGGGATGGGCAATTCTACTTAGTACTGAGTATTGGCTCACCAAAGAGCTCTCTGCCAGGAGTGCCATGGCTCAGCCCAACTGAATGGGATGTTCTGCGCTGATATGAAGGGGGAGCCATCCTGCTTAGCAATGGGTCCCTGGTTTCTGCATTTCTTCAGAGGATCCTGACAACTAGTCCCATGCTTTGAGGGCTGTGCAAAGAAAGCAGCTTTGGAAAGCCATGTCCTATCAGTCAAGCCTCACCCCTTACCTGCATGTGAGAATGGCCTCATGGACCAAATGGGGAAGACTTGGGGAGGGGGCAAGATGTGCTCAGAGGTCAGACGTTCCCCACCCCAAAATTTCACCTCAGGAACTGATGGACTCTTACTTTGCCTCACAATCGTTTTGAAATGTGCCGGGTTTTCAACGTTCGGGAGCCGAAACGTTCCAAAACGCAGGCGTTCGGGAGCTGAGGTTTGACTGTAATATATTGGCGTCCGCATGAAATCCGCCCCATCCCATTGTTGTCCTGTGTCTTTAAATGCAGGGTTTCCCCATCCTTTGGAAGTCCAAAAGGGGCATGATCTTTGTACTTAGCACACGACTGAGTGCTAGCAGTAGGAGGAAGTGCAGGGGCTGAGCCCCAGAACAAAATTTCCCCCATCACTGATTCTTGTTTCTTTTCTTATCAAGGCAAAATCCTACGTGTCTTTGCTTTTCGAAAGATCTCCAAGGGTACAAGGGGATCCCTCAGCTCAATTCTAGCAGGCGGGACAGTTCTTGAGTTTTGTGGTTACACATCAATAGTCAGCCAGTCTCCTGAAAATGCCATGGGGCCTGTTATGTATTCAGTGGTCTCGAGTCTGGACTAAGGATTCTGAGCTCCTGTGTTCTGATTCGATACATGATATCCAATCACAGAACATTTCTGGATTTGGGCTCGGCCATTGGCCCTTAAACTCTGAGTCCTGATTCACAGCTTGGAAGTTTAGACAGCCAATCACGTGGGGAGTGGGAGTGGCCCAGGCCTTCAGAAATGTCTATAAGCAGTTGCTTCGACCCTGTTGTCCAGTTCAGTTACCAATCAACTCCTGTTTTTGCTTATCTTTAATCTTTTCCGAGAGACTATCTATCACACAGGATCTTAGAAAGTTGTCCCAAAACAAAGTTTGTCCTCAATACTGTCCTCTTCACATATATGGGGACATTCACCACCTGCACAGGCTCAATGTTTCCACATATTAAAGTGGCAAAAGTCCACATTAGCGGTGAATGTGAATTGCCACAAGCAATCTTGATTGCTTCTTAGCCCTCTCTAAGCAACAGGATGAGAACAGAAATCGCGCGGCGGCAGGAGACCCCATTAGCTAACGTGGTACCTCAGGTTAAGAACAGTTTCAGGGTAAGAACAGACCTCCAGAACAAATTAAGTTCTTAACCCGAGGTACCACTGTAAAAAACGTGGGCTGTCTAGTGACAAAGATGTAGACTGTCTCACCAGAGTGCTGCATGCTCTGGTTATCTCCTGCTTGGACTACTGCAATGTGCTCTATGTGGGGCTACCTTTGAAGGTGACCCGGAAACTACAACTAATCCAGAATGCGGCAGCTAGACTGGTGACTGGGAGTGGCTGCCGGGACCACATAACGCCGGTCCTGAAGGACCTACATTGGTTCCCAGTACGTTTCCGAGCACAATTCAAAGTGTTGCGTGGCTATTCCCTCCCCCCCCACAGGTGGAATAAATAAAGACAACGGACACAGCGATTTAGGTTTAATGGGCGAAATTGGCCACAACTTTATTGATTACAGGAAAGAAGGGTATTGGCTTTAGGCATTGGCCCCTAACCGACTATCCGGTCTAACCGGGAAGGGTTAAACACCAACAGGGGGAGCCACCCGAGATGCGTATCCCTAGGCGCTCCCCGAGGGGTTACCGCTCGGGGGCGCGCTTTAGGCCCTAGCCTCCGTAGGTTTCGGACGAGGCGTCGCCCCTCGGAGTCCTTTAACGAACTACCCTTCAAGCATTGGGGGAGGTGATGGCGTTCCTCCCCCCCAACCTCATCTGCATGACAATACCCCGGCCAATGCCTACCGCCAAAACCAAGGGAGTTGTGACGATTTGCTACGAGGTAGGCGAAAAAACCAAGTGGCTCACAAAACCAGCCAATTAGCCAAATGGAAAAACTCCTACCAGGCCCCTTGCGGCGACCAGCCGAAGCCCATAGCAAGATCGGTGGCAAACCTAAAGGGCGGGTGGGTGGGAAACCGCGTCGTCTCCCGGGCGAAAAGGGGCGAGCCGAGGGCTGCCCCGACCTTAAGTGGCCTTTCTAAGGCCCGCCCCTGCCGCCAGCCGATTGGCTGGCGCCAAGGGGATGTTAGTTGGGGGAATCCCGGCGGCCTCCCGCGAGGCTGGCACCAGCCTCGCGAGGGCGAGTGTGGGTGGTGTCGCGATCCCGCAACCCCCCCTCCTCCTGACGATCGGAAGGGGCATTGCGTGGCTATTCCCTCCCCCCCCACAGGTGGAATAAATAAAGACAACGGACACAGCGTTTTAGGTTAATGGGCGAAAATGGCCACAACTTTATTGATTACAGGAAAGAAGGGTATTGGCTTTAGGCATTGGCCCCTAACCGACTATCCGGTCTAACCGGGAAGGGTTAAACACCAACAGGGGGAGCCACCCGAGATGCGTATCCCTAGGCGCTCCCCGAGGGGTTACCGCTCGGGGGCGCGCTTTAGGCCCTAGCCTCCGTAGGTTTCGGACGAGGCGTCGCCCCTCGGAGTCCTTTAACGAACTACCCTTCAAGCATTGGGGGAGGTGATGGCGTTCCTCCCCCCCAACCTCATCTGCATGGCAATACCCCGGCCAATGCCTACCGCCACCGAGCCGCAAGCCGGCTCGCCGCCAATACCCTTAGACCTGTAACCAATCCCTCACACCTTGAAAAATATCCGCCAACCAAATATCATTTCCCGCATCAGATAGATGCACGCCATCCCAGCGATAAAGCATTTCCTTGTCAAACCGTATACCTGGGTGCTGAATGACCCGACCTCCCAGTGCAACCACTCTGCGCGCCACCGTGCGCTCCACAATCCTTCTAGCCTTATTCACCGCCACAGGCTTCTCTGTGTCCCGCCAGCATCGCCTTTCCAGCAAAGATGACCAAATGATTGTAATGCTTTCATGGGATGCCCTCAACAGTTCCAAGTCATTAATAATGTTCCACATCAAGTTTACCCCTTTCCTATATGCCAAGTCGTTCTCGCCCAGCTGGATGACCAAGGCATCGGGAGGGCCCTCGGCAGCGATTCTTTTGGATACCACTGGGAAAAACTCTTCCCAGCGCATACCCCGCCTAGTGATCCAAGATAATTTGACCCTGCTGGGTAGCTGAAGCTCTTTAACCCAGCCCCTTCGTTCAGCGCGCCGCTTTGCCCAATAAACGATGCTGTGGCCGAGGATCCACAGTCGAACCACACCAGTACCTGAAAAGAGAGAATCGGAGAACCGGATCAGGAGGAGTGCCCGGGGGGAAAGCTGAGGGGAATTTAGAAGGTCTACCGTATATAACCCTGGAATGCGTTGGATTTCCAGCGCCCCATGTCCATAATTCTTTCAGCCGGTAAGCCCATATGGGTGGCGGTGGTCACCGCCCCAATGCAAAAGGAGTGCGCGGCGTACTCCTCTTGGGGAAGCCCGATGGCGGCAATTGCTTTGCGCATGACCCTCGTGAACTGCTGCTTTGAGAGGGAGGAACCGTCGGAATGCAAGAAAAAGGGGCCACTAGATTCTGGTCTTACACACAGGTATTTTCTAGCATCCTTTACAGGGCAAGGGCCCGCCTTTTGAGTCGCCTGGAGGCGAACCAAGGCTCCCTTGCCAAGCTGATCAGTCTTTGAACTACGGATTCTTAACATTACATGCGCACTGCCCACAGTTACGTCCTCAAGTAGTAGCCCCCTGGACGCTGCGCGGTCCTCACAAACCACTTTGCCTATGCGTAGGGCGCCAAAAAATGCGAAAGAAAACGCTGCTGAAAATAATCTGGCTTCATATCTTGACCAACACAGGGCCCTCAGCTTCCTACGGATTTGGGTGAGTATATCTAAAGTTATTGGCCTTCTCCTGTCCCGGCCGTGAGGCCTGGACCTGCGCCAGCCCTCAAGCATCTTACACACAACGAAATGCGAACAGGGATCCACAGAAAATAAAGTTTTAGAAAAGAAGGATATAGCTGCTGAATGAATATTGAGGGTTTTGGGGGCCCGGCCAAGATCTCTAAGGTGGACCAAGTACTCTATGACTTCAGACTTGGACGGTGGCCTGCCTGGCTTGGACCGTCCCTTTTTGATGCGGAAGGATGTGAAGTCTAGCCACGCCTTATTATACGATCTCAGGGTAGAAGGCGCTAGCGCAGACAATACTCCTTTATTGCTTCTTGTTGCCAATATTCCAGAGGTGCTCCGGGAATGGTTGAGGCTGCTGCTACGCATCCAGCGCCAATGAGCGAAAGCGTTCCATCTGGAAACGAGATAGAGCATCCGCGATGTTATTATCAATACCAGGGACGAACTGGGCTGAAGCGTGAAGGTTCAACCGCAGGCAGGAGAGGACAAAGTACCGTAAAAGGGACGCTACTCTGGGTGAGCGTGACGATTGTTTATTCAAAACTGACACGACCGCTAGATTGTCCGTCCAGAAACAGACCCTATGGTTCTTGAACTGGTCTTCCCATAAGTGAATTGCAACCACGATGGGAAAGAATTCTAAGAATGTCAAGTCACGTAGTATTGGTTTACCTTGCCAGGAGGGAGGCCAGTGCTGGGCACACCACTGGCCCCTGAAGTAGACCCCAAAACCTAAGGACCCGGCCGCATCCGAATGTACTTGGAAATCAGACTGCAGCACCAAACTATCCTGCCAAAGCGATATGCCGTTGAAACCATCCAGGAATTGCAACCAAACAAGGAGGTCCGCCTTTACTGCCTTGGATAAGCGTACCCTATGATGGGGTGACCGTAAGCCCGTGGACAGCTTTGCTAGGCGGCCACAGAACGGACGACCGGGGGAAATTACACGGCAGGCGAAGTTGAGGTGCCCCAGGAGGGATTGAATTTGCCTCAAGGTGACCTTCTTTAGGGGCAGTATTTGGCCGATAAGCTCTCTTAAGGCAACCAATTTTTTAGCCGGTAATCGCGAGGTTTCGGCAACGGTGTCAAGTTCAATGCCCAGGTAGGTCATGGTAGTGACCGGGCCCTCGGTCTTCTCGCTTGCCAGAGGGACACCCAGTTCCCTAGCTAAGGACTCGAAGGCCAGGAGGAGGGACCTGCACTCCCCAGCGTCACTTGCCACCAAAATAAAATCATCGAGATAATGACCCACCCCCAGAGAGCCAGTTCTAAACTTTAGGGCCCATTCCAAGAATGTGCTGAAGGTCTCGAACGCAGCACAGGCAACAGAACAACCCATGGGCATAGCTTTGTCAATGAAGTAAGCTCCCTGGAATTTGAAACCCAACCAGCGGTAGTCTTCCGGATGAACCGGGAGTAGGCGAAATGCTGACTCGATGTCGCATTTTGCCAAAAAGGCGCCCCTGCCAAAGCTCCGCACCAACCGCACAGCTTGATCGAAAGACGAATACTTCACCGTGCACATCTCTTGGGGAATGGCGTCATTAACCGAGGATCCTTTGGGATAGGACAGGTTGTGTATCATTCTAAATTCACCGGGGGCCTTCTTTGGGACAATACCAAGGGGGGAGATATGAAGCCCTTCGATAGGCGGAGTTGCGAATGGACCGGCCACCCTGCCGGCTGTAATCTCCTTCTGTATCTTTTTAAACGCGATGTCGGGCCTTTCTAATACTGATTTCTGGTTAGGGGGGCAACTGGAATTGGGTGTGAAGGCAACCGGAATTCTAAAACCTTCAGAAAACCCTTCATCCAGTAGGTGGGCTGCACGTCTATTTGGATAGAACTTTAACAATGCTCTCAAGGGCTCCAATTTTATCGGAGAGCACGCAAGGCCTAGGGAGATGTTAGTAACGAGCCCCAGTTGGCCCTTGGGAGGGGGCTGCAGGTCCGGCGGGGCCACCCCTGTTTCCCCGGGAGAGGTGACCCCTGCCTCCCCGAAAGGGCTGCTGCCTCCCTTTGAAGCAGTTGACTGCTGGGTGGCTGCCTAGGCACCTATCGCATTCGTGCAAGTACTTTCAAGTAACGCGCTGACAGGTACCCTTGTTGAAGTCCCAGCACTGCCTACGGCGTTGGGTCTCCACCTTACCAGATTTTGGCTGTTGAGCGGCTTTCTTCTCAATATTGGGCCCCACATGTTCAAACCAGCAATTGTTGTCCTTTTGGTCCCAGCGCGTTGAAGACAGCAGCGAGGCATTCCTCCGAAAGTCTTCATCATACGCCAAAGCAGCTTCATCTCCTGCCATCTCCCGTGCCCTCCTGACGTGTGCCAGGTAGGACACGAGGTGCGCGCCCCTCTTGGGATAGCAACTTGACACCACAGCCATAAACACTTGATAGCCATTAAGCCAATTCTCGAACGTTCGCTCTACCCGGGGTACCCTGTACCTCCTTTTCCCATAGTACTTAATTTTTTCCCCTTTTCCCTTGACCTGAGCTGGGGGCAGCAAGGAAAACATATCTACATAATTGCCATTCAATATCTTATTCCTCTTCCTCTTAGAGAGGTGGTTCCCCAGAATAAAGTCAGTGGCAGCGTTGGTTGAGACTTTAACGTCTGGAACCAGAGCCCCATCCTTCCAATCAAGCGTGCCGTTAAATGTCTTCCTGTGTGAGTTTGCCCTCCGCTCATGCACCCACTGGGGTGCTCCAGTGTCCTCCCCCTCCCCCCAATATGCCTCCATTGGGGCGTCACTATCCCCATCTGATGAAGAGGTACCTGTTTCCTCCTCGGAGTCCGAAGTGTCCCTCTTCTTGCTTTTCTTCGACCGGTGTTTCTTCTTCGCCTTCCGCTTTCCGCCCCGTGGAGCGTCGTCACGGGGGGCCGGGTCGCTGGCAGCAGCCACCTGCTGAGGGGGCAGCTCCTCCTCAGAAGATGACTCCTCCGATGTGCTTGGTTGCCTAGGGTTATCCTGGAAAACACTGGGAACATCAATCACCTCCTGGCGCGGGGCTGATGTAGAGGCCACCGCCGGCCTGGCCTTTTGTCCGCTCGCCCTAGGTTTTTTAGCTGGTGCCTTGCTTTTCAGTGGACCTGACTTAGATTTTTGAGTTCTAGCAGCTTGTAGGCGCGTCCGTGGCCTGCTGGGGGCCTGCTCAACCACATTAGCTGCACTAGTGGAGGGACCATCCTGACCCTGCTGACTGGGCGGGGGGGTGTCTGGTATGCAATCTTGTGACACCTCGACAATGTTCGGAGAGGGAGTGATAGGTGCCCTGCACTGCGCGTAGAATGATTGCAGCGCGGAAAAAAGCTGGGCCAAGGCCTGAGGGTTACAAGGGCCTGTTGGCATTAGGGCATTGCCACGCTGAGATTGTTGGGGGTTGCTGCTGCCCTCCATGACCAAGCTGAAAGCAGTGCCTCGGGGGGGTGGGCGCAAGTCAAGTCAAGTTAGTAAGCAAATCGAGTGTCTATTTTATTTATTTATTGTTTACCTATTTGTTTATTTATATGTTTGCTTGTTTTTTAATTTAATTTTATTTATTTTATTATTATTATTATTATTATTATTTATTTATTTATTATTTATTTATTTATACTTGTTTTTCTATTTATTTATTTATTTATTTATGTATATATATATGTGATTACTTATTTATAATTATTTATGTAACTGGGGCTATATCACTATCAGTCTAACCTGCTAAATGAATTTCCAGGCAGAGGCGGCCTGGATAAGCAACGAAACACAGCAGGAATTGCGGTCAATGGGGTCAGGTAGCCCTTGTCAACCAAGCAAGATATTCTGTATTAATATATTAGCAACCAGTACAATTGACAACCACTTTGGGAATAGCCTTAGCATTCTAGGATCCTACTTGCCTATTTTTCTAGGATCCAAGGTTAGTACATAACAGATTGCTTCATTTCTAGGTTTTTGGGGGTTTGCACCTTTGAGTATATTAATTTTTATGAGATCTGATAATCCCCCCAAGAAAGGAAAACCACCAGAAATGAAGCAAAACCACCAGAAATGTCTAATGACCATTCCAACAATGAAGTCAACCACTAAAAACACAAGAACCTATTGAAAAGAAGCAGAAGAAACATGTAAAAGCAACATCAATGGAAACTGACAAAGAAGCCAACCAACCCCAAGCAAAGCAGATTCACCAGAAACCCCCAAAGCATTCAAAAGTATTACCACCAGAATGCAAAAACAAGAAAACTTCTCAAAGGAAGCAATAAAGCAAAAGTCCAAAAAACAAGCCAAACCAATGGAAAAGAAATGAAGCCAGCCGCAAATGAAGCACATTCACCAGAAACCCAAGACTAAGTGAAAACTACCGTATTTTTGGCCCTATAGGACGCACTTTTTCCCTTTCAAAAATGAAGGGGAAATGCGTGTGCGTCCTCTGGGGCGAATGCAGGCTTTCGCTGAAGCCTGGAGAGCGAGAGGGACGAACTGGCCGCCACAGGAGACAGGAAAGTGTTTTCTCCTCGTGTATCTTGTCGTGCCAGAAATGGGGTGGCCATGTTACACGGAAACCAAATTCCCTGCTGGGTCTGAGCCCACCCAGGGGCAGCAGCCTGTGCAGCACTAAAATCCAGCACCCTCTGCTTTGAGCATGTCCTGCTTTACAACGTCACAGAATGATAGCATTGTAGAGCTGGATGGCACACCCAGGGTCATCTACCCTGCAGGTGGGTGCTGGGAGTCAAGGAACGGCTCCAGATCCCACCAGCCCTTGTCCTTTCCTAGGAGCTGGCCCCACCAGGTGGGCGTGGCGGGGTGGCACCTTGGAACAAGGTCTGCTTGACGACCACACCCTGGGCACACCGGAGGGTGAGTGGTGCCTTGCGGCAGGTTGGACTGGATGACCCCCAGGGTTTCCAATCCAGAAGAAGATCTAACTGGAACACATCTCTTCCCTTCCCCATGGCACTACATGGTTGCCGACACCAGCACTGGCTCTCTGGTGTCAGGTCAAGCAGCGGCACTGTGGATGGGGATATACCCGCTGCTTGGGGGCACCCAATGCATCGGCTTCTGGTACTACCTGAGCTCAGGGTGGGCTGGACGGCCCACAGAGTTCCCTCTTGCCTCCAAGCTAGAGGACCCCAGTGACTTCCACCGCCCCAAGTCCTTCATCCATTCAGCTGAGAGTCCCAAATGCATTGCTGTGCTGGTGGCCCCAATCCGAAAGGAGTTGGCCGCGAATTCAGCTGGGGGTAAACCACAGGCAGCAATCGCCCTTCGCATAGCGCGCATGAACTGATGCCGTGCAAGGTAGGAGCCATCCAAATGTATGAGGAATGGGCCTGAGACGGTTGGTCTCACGTACATGAAATGTCTAGTACTCTTTACTGGGCATGGCCCATTGTGACTAGTTGCTCGGAGCCGAATAAGGGCCCCCTTTCCCTGCTGATCAGTTTTGGAACATCGGACATGCAGGACTAAATTGGATCTGGACAAGGTCAGGTCTCTCAAACTTCCCCAAGCAGCGGAATCTTGTTGGCCCTCACAAACCACTTCGCCAATGCGCAGAGCGCCAAAGGAGGCAATGGTGTAGCCTTATTAGACTTTACTGATTGGTGGGCTCTGCGTTGCTCCCGGACAGGAGGAAGGAAGTCAAATGACACCAAGGTTGGTTCAAAGAAAGAGTTTATTCTGCTCTCCAGATAGCAGAAGGCACTTGTGTGGTGAGTCCACAGCAAGTCCAAAGAAATGAGAAATTTCATGCAGTATATATATCCTCCAGGCACCCTCTCCCTCCTTCCCCAGGAATCCAACCACATCAGCCTATACACGCAGGTTGACATCACATGTGTTCCTGCTCCGGTATTCTTAACCATAAAAGGATATTCGTTCCTGTACTTCTGACCATAAAAGGGTATTCCTGTTCCTACTCTTATCTTGGAGCAAGAGGTCACCAACTCCAAGAACACACTCTGGCACTGTTCCCGGACTAGGTCTATGCGTCAGGACGTAAGATAAGACCTAGACATTGTTGGGATACTGCCAGGGAGAAAAAGGCCATGATGACCCCACGTCGATTCCGGACGATCCATCGATCTCCTGTAGACATGCAGTATCATTCAATTAGTGACACGAGTTCCAGAAATAGCTTGCCACATTCCAGAGCTGGTGCACGCTCTATCAGCAGAATTTGCACAGCGAAAGATGCATGCAGGAGAGCATTATTTACAACTTTATTCAGTGTTGGTCAGAACAAAGAAAACATGACTGCCTGTGTTGATGTCTCGGGCACATAGAGAGAAACGAAAGCAATAGACAAACAGAAACTTCCTGTGAGCAGGAAATACATAGGCTGTGACTCACAACAGCCTGTCCCCTTCTTAAGGTGGAACGGAAATATCCTAACACCCTCCCCCTTTCCGTGTAACCTGTAGTACCTGTGGTTCAACCCAACTGCAACCTCTGTACATAAACCTTAGGTTGTTCTCTGTTAACAACCTTAGACAACAGATCAGCAGGAATTTCATTTCCTGGCATGTAGGACACCTAAAGGAGTCCTTTCTGAATACACTCTCTTGCACGATGTAGCTTAATCTGCAAGTACCATATTTTTTGCTCTATAGGACGCACTTTTTCCCCTTCAAAAATGAAGGGGAAATGTGTGTGCGTCCTATGGAGCGAAGACGCCATAGCCCCGCGACCCTCTCCCGGCTGGAGAGGTGATGCGCGGCTATGGCAGGAACCTCTACAGCCCCGTGTCACCTCTCCAGCCGGGAGAGCACGCGCGGGCGGGGCTAAAGAAGCACCCCGCGACCCGCTCCCGGCTGGAGAGGTGACACGCGGCTATGGCAGGAGCCTCTATAGCCACGCGTCACCTCTCCAGCCGGGAGAGCACGCGCGGGACTAAAGCAGCCCCCCGTGACCCTCTCCCGGCTGGAGAGGTGACGCGCAGCTATGGCAGGAGCCTCTATAGCCGCGCGTCAACTCTGCAGCCGGGAGAGCACTCGCAGGGCTAAAGAAGCCATAGCCCTGCGACCCTCTCCCGGCTGGAGAGGTGACGCGCGGCTATGACAGGAGCCTCTCCCTGCGCCTTTCCGTTGCTCCCTGACCTGCTCTTTGGGACTGGTGGTGGGCTTCCCCGCACCAGCCCCAAAGAGCAGGTCAAAAGGAACCTGAAGCCTGGAGAGCGAGAGGGGTCAGTGCACACCGACCCCTCTCCCTCTCCAGGCTTCCAAGGTAGCCGCCTGAACGCACCTTAAATGGCACCTTGTTTTAGAGCGGGAAAACAAGAGGGGGAAAGTTCTCCCCCTCTCTGTGCAGCGCCTCCTGCCGCTTCACTGAAGGGGCGCTGGGCAGAGAGGGGGAGAATTTTTTTTTCTTGTTCTCCCCCCTCTAAAACAAAGTGCGTCCTATTGTCCGGTGTGTCCTATGGTGAGAAAAATATGGTACTTGGTTCTTTGCTTGCAACTCTGAGTTCACCAAAACCAAACAGGATCTATTGTCTTGATACACTTGTATAGGACATTTCACAGAAACTCTGATGTCCTTAAACAGTTGCATCAACCATTCACAATCCATGAGTGAAAATGACAGAGCATTGAGTTCTGCTTCACAGGAACTTAGGCTCACTGTTGTCTGCTGCTTGCACAGCCAGTCAAACAGACAGTGGTTGTACATGTAGCATACTCCAGAAGTGCTTGTACCATCTGTGGTGTCACTTCCAAAACTAGCATCTGCAAAGATTTCAAGACCTCCAGTCTTCTGACTGGTGAACCTCAGCCTGTAGTGCAAAGTCCCTTTCAAATAGCAGGCTATGCGTTTCAGAGCTTTCCAATCCTGAACAGTAGGATTGTTGGCATGTCTGCTAAGCAGGTTACAGCTTACAGCTATGTCAGGTCTTGAACATCTAGCAATGAAATTCAGCTTGCCTAGAATGCATCTGTACAGCGTAGTGTCAGAAAACGCTTCAGCAGTACTATCTACCTGGTAACCTGTCACCATCGGTGTGCCTGCTGGGTTTGCATCAACCAAATTCAACCTAGTTAATACATCAGCAATTTTCTGTGTTTGGTGTACCAGAAAATTACCTGCTTGGTCCCTCTCCACCTGCAGAGAAAGATAGTTGGATACCTCACCAAGATCCTTCATGTCAAAGTGCTCCTTCAGCTGAGCTAGGGTGCTTTGGTACAAAGCCTGATTCTTCCAAAACATCAGAAGATCATCAACAAAACATAAACAATACAGTTTGTTTTGCCCCTCCTCCTTGACAAACACACATGGATCAGCTTTGCCCTGGTGAAAACCTAGAGAAAGCAATGTCTCAGTGAGTTTTGTGTTCCAACACCTGGCACTCTGCTTGAGACCATATAAGGATTTCCGAAGTTTACAGACCATTCCCTTCTGTATCTGCATCCTGTCAGGTGGAAGCATAAACAGCTCCTCCCCCAAAACCCCGTACAAAAAAGCTGTATTAATGTCGTGATGGGAAACATGCAGTTTCTCCTCTGCAGCAATCTTGAGCATTAGCCGAATGCTCTCATACGTGACGGTGGGTGAGTAGGTCTCGTGGTAATCCTGTCCTGGTACCTGTGAAAAACCTCTGGCGACCAGTCTGGCTTTGTGTCTGACAACCTTGCCATTCTGGTCTGTCTTGGCCTTGAAGACCCATTTGCTGCCAACCAGTCTCATTCCTGGGACTACTGGTACCAGCTCCCAAGTTTGGTTCCTGTTCAAGGAATCACCTTCAGCCTTCATGGCATTAAGCCAAGGCTCAGCATCTTTAGAGGTTAACTCCTGAACCTCTTTGAAGCTTGAAGGTTCCCACACCTTCTCTGAGCTACTAAGAATAGCAGTTGCTATCTTAGCAAACTCATCAGCAAATCTCTTTGGAGCTTTGCCTTTCGTGGCCCTTTCAGATCTGCGTACTAGACGCAAGTCTTCTGCACTCACCTCCTCCTTCTTAGGAGAAAAGTGACCAATGGTGAACAGTGGTTCTTCCAGTTCATTGTCAGACGCATCAGATGGCCTGACTGAGGCCTTTGCGCTCTTGTAGTCTGCTGTGTCATCACTGTCGCTGACATCAGCAGCAGCGCTGCCCACTGAGCTGGAATCCGAACTCTGATCATCATCATCATCCTCAGCTTCCTCTTCTACCTCAACATTATCTGCTTTTTTCACATCACCTTCATCTTCCTCTGGGTAACTCTGGAAAATCCCCACATTTCCCCCCCCCACTTAGGATTGTACGCAACACTCTTTGTGAACTTAATGGACTTAGAATCAGTCATCCATACCCTGTATGCACCTTTTTCTTACCCCATGAACAAACCATGTGCCCCACGCTTCCCAAGCTTGTTGCTCTGTGGGGTGTGTACCCACATGTCAGAACCAAAGATTCTCATGTGTTTGACGTAAGGTTTCTTACCAAACATCTTTTCATAGGGAGTACAACCAATAGGTGATGACAGTCTCCTGTTATAGGAATAAACCAACGTTGATAAAGCCTCCCCCCAATACTTCCCAGGGAGATTGGCATCATGCAACAAGGTTTTTAGGCCTTGAAGCAATGTCTGGTTTGCTCGCTCCACAAGTCCATTCATCCATGGCGATCTAAACATTTACAAGTCATGCTGTATTCCCTTCTCAGTCAGGAAAGCTTCAAACTGCTGAGAAGTGAATTCCCCGCCCTGATCAGTAAAGAGACAGCCAATACGTTTACTGTGAACATTCTCCAACCAAGCACAGAATGCCTTGAACCTAGGAAACGCTTCCGATTTCTGCTGCAGCATAAACACATGAATGTACCTGGAAAAAGAATCAATTAGAACCATGAAGTACCTTGCTCCACCCAAAGAGGGCGCAAGTGGACCAACCAGGTCTGCGTGGACTAGCTGGTAGGGTTTGGAAGCCTGCCTGCTAGACTCCTTGCCTTTTGGAGCAACCTTCACCTTGTTCTCTGCACAAGATACACATTTCATGTGATACTTACAGGGCTTGATGTTCAAACCCTGAACCAACTCCGGCATCTTGGCCAGTGCCTGCCAAGACATGTGAGCAAACCTTCTGTGTGCCTTGTGAATGCATCCTGCATGAAGAACTTTGTTAGTTTGTGCAACACAACAAGAATCAACATTTGACACAGCAGCACCATTGTCATCATAAGTTATACAGAATAAGCCATCCATAAACTTTGCATGCAAAATGTCCTATTTGCCTTTCCTGATGACACAGATGCTCCTCTTGAAGGAAATCTCAAAGCCACACCCAGTCAGCTGTGGGACACTGAGCAAATTGTCTGCAGCACCTGGAACATAAAGTACATCTTTGATGGTAGTGTGCAGACTTGCAAGTCTCACAGTCCCTTCTCCTGCGATTCACAACGTCTTTCCATCAGCCTGGTGGATCTCTCCGTCTTGAGGTGTGAAGGAGATAAACAGATGCTTATCTTTTGCCAGATGGTGGGTGCATCCCGAATCAACAATAAATCTGGCTTTGGCCTTTGGAGCAGCTTTTACAGCAAGCAAAACCTTGTTTTCCACCGGCGTGGGCTTTTGCTGCTTGCCCCCCTGCTCCTGGCCATCAAACAGGCATCTGTCTCTGTTTACTTCTGGCCTTCTGGCCTCTGCAAAGACGATGACCTTGGCTCTCATGGGAATCAGAGCTCTCAGCTGCCGACTCCTTGGCTCCCCCTGGAGGCTGGAATGCTGCCTGGGATGACATCACAGTCAGCTCCCCTTGCAGCTTGCAACCGGTGCCCTCAGCATCCCTGCATTCACTCGCATTCTGGGAAACAGCCAGGACCTCCGATGCAGTCAAACTCTGGGCTGGGATGACTGGCAGATGAGCTACTTTCAAAGCATTCCACATCTGACGTGCTGTCGTATTGCCAGCTAGCGTAGCAATTTCCTCCAGAGAGACGGACAAGACAATTACGTCTATGGCCCTTGAATCTTGGGCCCTCCATCTATCTGTCAGAGGAACTAGTGGGGCTTCACACACAGTATGCCACACTCCAAACTGACGAAGTAGACTCTCACAGCAACTTGCCCAAGTCTCATAATTGTGCCTGTAACTTTGGGCACTCAGTGCCTTCAGAGGCTTGGAAAAACTCCATTCCAGGCTTTTACTTGAGCCGTGAGCCTTTATGCCTTCAAAAACTTCTTATCTCGGCAGCTCATAAATCACGAAGCGCGGCTCCCAGGTCAATTAAGCCAGCCGGACATCAAAGTCACTCTGCCTCGGCAATTTTTCCACATAACTCACAGCAGTCTGTCGCAGTCTTACTCTCCTGTAAGTGCTGTGAATCTGGGACCATAACCTGTTGTTGAGATACTGCCAGGGAGACAAAGGCCATCATGACCCAACGTCGATTCCGGACGATCCATCGATCTCCCGTAGACACGCAGTATCATTCAATTAGCAACACGAGCTCCAGAAATAGCTTGCCACATTCCAGAGCTGGTGCACACTCTATCAGCAGAATTTGCACAGCGAAAGATGCACGCAGGAGAGCATTATTTACAACTTTATTCAGCATTGGTCAGAACAAAGAAAACATGACTGCCTGCGTTGATGTCTCGGGCACATAGAGAGAAACGAAAGCAATAGACAAACAGAAACTTCCTGTGAGCAGGAAATACGTAGGTTGTGAATCACAACAGCCTGTCCCCTTTTTAAGGTGGAACGGAAATATCCTAACAGACATCGTCAGGCAATACCAATGAGACGGAAACATGGAAGGTGCCTAAAGAAGCCAGGGTGGCTATCTAAAGAACTTTTAACTGAATTAAGATTAAAAAAGGATGTGTACAAAAAATGGAAAAGGGGGGAAACCACCAAAGAGGAATTCAAACAAATAGCCAGCACGTGTAGACACAAAGTCAGAAAAGCTAAAGCACAGAATGAACTCAGGCTTGCTAGAGAGGTTAAAAGCAACAAAAAAGGCTTTTATGGGTATGTTCGTAGCAAAAGGAAGAACAAAGAAACAGTGGGGTCACTCAGAGGAGAAGATGGTGAAATGCAAACAGGGGACACAGAAAGGGCTGAACTCCTCAATGCCTTCTTTGCCTCAGTCTTCTCCGATAAAGAAAACAATGCCCGACCTGAAGAATTTGGAGCAAATGATTCAGCAAAGGAAACACAGCCCAGAATAACTAAGGAGACAGTACAAGAATATTTGGCTAGTTTAGATGTATTCAAGTCTCCAGGGCCAGATGAACTGCATCCAAGAGTATTAAAAGAACTGGCAGATGTGATCTCAGAACCACTGGCAGTCATCTTCGAGAAATCCTGGAGAACAGGCGAAGTCCCGGCAGACTGGAGGAGGGCAAATGTTGTCCCTATTTTCAAAAAGGGGAAAAGAGAGGACCCAAATAATTACCGCCCAGTCAGTCTGACATCAATAGCAGGGAAGATTCTGGAGCAGATCATTAAGCAAACAGTCTGTGAGCACCTAGAAAGGAATGCTGTGATCACCAATAGTCAGCATGGATTTCTGAAAAATAAGTCATGTCAGACTAACCTGATCTCATTTTTTGACAGAATTACAAGCCTGGTAGATGAAGGGAACTCAGTGGATATAGCCTACCTTGATTTCAGTAAGGCATTTGACAAGGTGCCCCATGATATTCTTGTAAAGAAGCTGGTAAAATGCGGTCTTGACTCTGCTACCACTCAGTGGATTTGTAACTGGCTGACTGACCGAACCCAAAGGGTGCTCATCAATGGTTCCTCTTCATCCTGGAGAAGAGTGACTAGTGGGGTGCCACAGGGTTCTGTCTTGGGCCCGGTCTTATTTAACATCTTTATCAACGACTTGGATGATGGACTCAAGGGCATCCTGATCAAATTTGCAGATGACACCAAACTGGGAGGGGTGGCTAACACCCCAGAGGACAGGATCACACTTCAAAACGACCTTGACAGATTAGAGAACTGGGCAAAAACAAACAAAATGAATTTTAACAGGGAGAAATGTAAAGTATTGCACTTGGGCAAAAAAAATGAGAGGCACAAATACAAGATGGGGGACACCTGGCTTGAGAGCAGTACATGTGAAAAGGATCTAGGAGTCTTGGTTGACCACAAACTTGACATGAGCCAACAGTGTGACGCGGCAGCTAAAAAAGCCAATGCAATTCTGGGCTGCATCAATAGGAGTATAGCATCTAGATCAAGGGAAGTAATAGTGCCACTGTATTCTGCTCTGGTCAGACCACACCTGGAGTACTGTGTCCAGTTCTGGGCACCACAATTCAAGAAGGACACTGACAAACTGGAACGTGTCCAGAGGAGGGCAACCAAAATGGTCAAAGGCCTGGAAACGATGCCTTATGAGGAACGGCTAAGGGAGCTGGGCATGTTTAGCCTGGAGAAGAGGAGGTTAAGGGGTGATATGATAGCCATGTTCAAATATATAAAAGGATGTCACATAGAGGAGGGAGAAAGGTTGTTTTCTGCTGCTCCAGAGAAGCGGACACGGAGCAATGGATCCAAACTACAAGAAAGAAGATTCCACCTAAACATTAGGAAGAACTTCCTGACAGTAAGAGCTGTTCGACAGTGGAATTTGCTGCCAAGGAGTGTGGTGGAGTCTCCTACTTTGGAGGTCTTTAAACAGAGGCTTGACAACCATATGTCAGGAGTGCTCTGATGGTGTTTCCTGCTTGGCAGGGGGTTGGACTCGATGGCCCTGGTGGTCTCTTCCAACTCTATGATTCTATGATTCTATGACATGTCATCCCTACTCCACTAGAACAGCCATGGTCATCCTTGCCGTCACAAACTGATAAAGGAGAGGGCTCTGAGCACTTGTTTATACAGCTGGGTTTTGGCTCAAGAGCTCAAGTTAAAGCATTCTAGAAATGCTCCCTTGGAAACAGAAAAAAGTGGATTTTGGGTCCCTGCACAGAAACCCATTCCTTCAATGGCGTATGCAGCCGAAAAATAACCGGGCCTTGTACTTGGACCAACAGATACTTCTTAACTTTTATTTTTGTTGTTGTTGTTGTTTGGATTTGGCATAGAATGTCATATGTTATGGGCCTTCTACCATCACTGCTGGGAGGCAGCAGCCTGCGCCAGCCCCCCAGTGCCCTTCACACTAAGAAATCTGCACAAGGGTCTATGGAGTAAATAGCCTTACAGAAGGAGGAGATTGCAGCTGACTGGATGTTATAGAGTCTTTGCTGCGCGACCCAGCTCCCTAAAATGTACCAAGTATTGCAGAACCTCAGCCTTGGTAGGGGGTGTGTCAAGCCTAGCATTTTTTAATTTGCCTTGAAACTCCATAAAGTCCAACCAAGCCTTTTTATGATGTCTAAGCGTGGATGGGACTACTAAAGCCAATACTCACTTCAGGACATCATGTTCCAAAGGTGCTCCAGGAATGGCTGTGGCAATTGCTGCGCCTCTGGTGCTAATGAGCGGAAACAGTCCATCTGAAAACGAGACAGAGCATGCGCGATGTCATTGTTAACCCTAGGTGTAAATTTGGCAGAGAAATAGGTGATTAATTCTAAGCACAAAAGGACAAAGCACCGGAGCACGTTTGCCACCCTAGGAGAGTGTGATGATTGTTTAGACAGGACACTGACAACCGCTTGATTGTCAGTCCAGAAGCATACCTGGTGATTCCTGAACTCATCAGCCCACAAGTGCACCAGAACTACGATAGGAAAATTCTAAGAAGGTGAGGTCACGCGTGATAGGTTTTCCTTGCCAGCTGGTAGGCCAACGCTGAGCACACCAGCATCCCCTAAAGTAGACACCAAACCCCAGGGAACCAACTGCATCAGACTGTACCTGAAAGTCTGAACGCAGCATCAAATTGTCCTGCCACAAAGAATTCCCCTGTACTTATCCAGGAACTTTAACCAAACCTCCAGGCCTTACTTGATCACTTTAGAGAGGCGCACTCTGTGTTGAGGAGCATGCAGTCCCGCTGACAGCTAGCCAATTTCCTACAAAAGGGGCAGCCAGGGGGCACTACCCGGCATGCAAAGTTGAGGTGACCCAAGAGTGATCGACTCTGCCTAAGGGTGACCTTCTTGAGAGGAAGAAGTTACAGAATTAATTCCTTAAGTGCTGCTAGCTTCTCCCTTGGTAGGCTGATGTCTGTGCGATTGTGTCCAATTCAATACCCAAAATAGGTTATGGTCGAAACTGGACCCTCTGTTTTGTCTGCCACCAAAGGTACCCCAAGCTCCTCAGCCAGGGAGGTGAAAGCCTCTAAAGAGAAGCGCAATCAGGGCTATTACTAGTGATGAGAGAAAAGTTATCGAGGTAATGGGTCACCCTTTCAGAACCAGTTCTAAAGCAAAGGGCCCAGTCTAAAATTGTACTAAATGACTCAAAAGCTGCACAAGCTACTGAGCACCCTATTGGCATAAATTTGTCTATGAATAAGCCCTAAACCTAAAACCTAGGCACAGAAAGTCCTCTGGGTGAATTGGCAGGAGGCAAAAGGCTGACTCAATGACACACTTAGCCAAGAGTGCTCCCCTGCTGAACCTGCGAATAAGCTTTTATAGCCTGATCAAAGGAGGCATATTTCACAGAACAAGGCTCCTGTGGTATTGCATCATTGACTGAGCCACCTCTAGGGTAGGATGGGTTGTGGCTCATACGATACTCTCCTGGAGACTTTTTAGGGACGATGCCTAAAGGTGAAATGTGTAAAGCCAGTATAGGCGGCTCCCTGAAGGGGCCAGCCACCCTCCCAGCCAGAATTTATTTGTTTATTTTCTTTTTGCAATAGCTAGCATTTCCCTAACTGGTTTGTTTGTTTTTTGTTTGTTTGGTTTAGGGGGTCCCCTGAGTTAGGAGGGATCTAAGAGGTGAGAGCTTAACAGAAGAGAACGCCAAAACCATGGGCCAAATTAATACCGGTTTGCGGCTGAATTAATACCGGTTTGTGGCTGTTCTTTGGGCTGGTCTGTGAGCATTTCAAGACCCCTGGTGGAAATGCCCCCTACCGCCCAGAAAGGGCTGTTTACCTTTAAAACATGAGGACGCCGGGTAGTTACCTAGGCACTTTTCACATTCATGTGCATACTTACAATTTGGCCCCTGGCACACACCCAGCAAACCTCACGGTGAGGGACTCGCTTAGCTTTGGAATTTCCAAACTTAGAGGGATCTGGCTGCTTCTTTTCCACATAGGGACCCACGTGCTCCATCCTGTAATTCTGGTAGCTCAGGTCCCAGCAGGTGGTGGGCAGCAGGGAAGCATTTCTGAATTGTCCTCGGAATCAGAAGGCTTACTTCTCTTGCTCTTCTTGGCCGAATGCTTCTTCTTACTTAGACTTCTTTCTCCCTTGCCCATCATTGGAGACTGGTGCTGTTCTGCAGCCGCTGACACTTCCTGTTGCCCCTGCATCTCTTCCTCCGATGATGTTTCGGAGCCCCCTTCCGTAGTAAGGTTGTGAATCCTGTAGAATACTGGGAAAGTCTGGGGTATAATGAGAGGCAGAAAGGTTATAATTGGTGGGTTTCTGGATGAAAAATCGGCTCTGGATCCATTCCAGTCCGGCTTCCGCGCTGGTCATGGGACCGAGACGCCTCTGGTCGCCCTAACAGATGATCTCCGCAGGCAGCTGGATCGAGGCGGCTCGGGGCTGCTGATTCTTCTAGACCTGTCAGCAGCCTTCGACATGGTCGATCACGAACTTCTGGACCACCGCCTTGCCGACGTGGGGGTCCAGGGCACAGTCCTTCAATGGCTGCGCTCATTTCCCTCCGGTCGGGGACAGAGGGTGGCGCTTGGGGGGGAATTGTCATCGCGCCACTCCTTGGTGTGTGGAGTGCCTCAGGGTGCGATTCTCTCCCCGATGCTTTTAAACATCTTTATGCGCCCCCTCGCCCAGCTTGTCCGGAGTTTTGGGCTGGGCTGCCATCAGTATGCTGATGACACCCAACTCTATCTGTTGATGGATGGCCATCCTGACTCGGCCCCAGACACACTGATCAGATGTTTGGAAGCTGTGGCTGGATGGTTACGTGGGAGCCGGTTGAAGTTAAATCCTTCGAAGACAGAGGTCCTCTGGCTGGGACGGAGCGATATGGGATTGAGGGGGCAACTCCCATCTCTTGCGGGGGTGCAATTAGTGCCAGCACCGTCCGTTAAGAGTTTGGGTGTAATCTTTGACACCTCCCTTTCCATGGAGGTCAGATTGCATAACAAAGGCGGCATTTTTTCATCTCCGGCAAGCTAAGCAGTTGGCTCCTTACCTCTCTCGCCCTGACCTAGCCACTGTGATCCACACAACGGTCACCTCCAGACTGGATTATTGTAACTCACTCTACATGGGGCTCTGGTCCATGGGGTCACGAAGAGTCGGACACGACTAAACGACTAAACAACAACAAGCACAACTGGGAAAGGAAACATCTATGCTCCTATCATGTACTAAGGAAGAGGAAAATAAAAGTACCCAACTTTACACAGAACCCTTTTAGCAGATCTTGAGATAGTTTGAGTGAGTTTGCTTCCTTAGACTAAAGAATGCAAGTTCCTAGAGAAATGATCTTTAAAGGAAAATTGAAGTGAACAGTTTTTTCCTAAGATAGGGAGAGGATCTTTTATTAAGCATAGTTAATTCAATTGACATAATCACTCACAAATGATTAAAAGAGCCATAGAATTAATCAATTAAAATAAAATTAAAATTAAAAGGAATACAAAAGTGAACATTTTTTCTGAACTTGCCTAGGAACAGTAAGCCTAATTAAGATTTTTTAAAACAACCACACATAGGAAAGTGAGATTCAAGGTACCTTTAGAAAAGATTGCCCCCCCTCCCCGTAGTTTCCTTTTAAAGGAATCTTACTCAGGAGTAAATTTACCTGGCACAGAAGTAAGAAGGGGGAAAAAACTGAAAGAGACTGATACAAGGGGGGGGGGCATTTTCCAAGAAAAGAGGCCAGGAAGTCTTATAGAGGCTGGTATCAGGGCTCAGATAGACAATTGCTGGCTATGGAAGCTTCTCCCTTTTAATAACAATTTTCTTAGAAGGAACACCATATTTTCATAGGCATATGCTTAATGAAATACGTACACTGCATATTAGCTTGAGAGAGCAGTTGGCTCAACTAGGCTTTTGCAGCAGAAACATTAGTTTCTTCACAGCACATTTCAAAATACTGGAAAAAAAGACTGGAACACGGATGTAGGCTCACAAACTCAAAAGTTGCAACAAAACATCATTTACCGTCAACTTAAAATCATAATCCTCACTTAAGCTACTCGGAGGAAGACTCTTTGGAGCCTCTCTCAAATAACAAACATTTGCACGCTTCATTCTCATTTTTGTCCTGTTTAAGATTGCTAAGGCCCTTATATTTAAAAATTTTGAAGCAAGCTTGCAATTTTAAAACTATGTGCATTTAAGAACAGTCTGTGGATGCCAAAGCCAATGTAAACACAAACCCTTTAAATATTTCTAAATCTTTGAGTACATCTCTTATTCATTTTTTTTAGAGAAACTAAGATCTCTAATGCGTGGGCTCTCAGGCTGGGCTGTTATTATATCTACTGCCTTCTGAGCACCATTAAGTTTACGGTTTCACATTCTAGCTTTAGGTTATAGTTTATAGTTTAACAACACAAATTTGATGTGTTCAGCTCTCCCTAAGGGTTCACACCCTGATTTTGTTGAAGGATCTCTGAGGTGGCCGCTGTGCCCTGGGTTCCAGGTGGTGGGCCTAAGCCACCCACTAAAAGTTACAACGGTCTCGCAATTTGTACTTGGAAAGACCATTTTGCCCCTTTATTTTATTTCATTTTATTTTTCCCAGTTGCAGATGACAAACTGGAGGGGCGTATCAGAATCCTCTCTGGGGCAAAAAGGCTTCATGGAAGCTTTGTTGCCAGGAGGAGTCCAGCTAGGGTGTTTAGAAGAGTGAGCTCCCATTTTCCCTCTAATACTGAGGGGGGGTTGCTCAGTAGATTACACTAGGAGATAGAAAAACAAGCACAAGAAAGGGACAGAGAAGGGGGGGGTAGAGAGAAGAATATTCTATCAGTACTTGATTTTTTTTTCTTCAACTAAAAGGCAATCCCTGCCTACCAGAAAACCACAGGCACTAGCCTGGAAACCACGGGTCTCTCTAACCCGGTAAAAACCACGGATTCGGAATTTATTCAGCGCTGCTTACAAGACTAATACTCCGAGGGAAGACGTGGGGGAAAGAGGAAAGGAGACTTTCCACGGTTTCCCCGGTCAGGCTCCGAGAGGGAAATCGGGAAAGAGAAAAGGAGAGAAAGAGTTTAGGACGTTTCTGGGCGACTCCGAGGAAAAACGTCAGAAAAACAGTAAAAGTTCCGCGGTTTCCCCGGTCCGAGAGGGAAATCGGGGGAGGGAAGGATAGAGTTTAGGACGCTTCCAGGCGACTCCGAGGGAAGACGTCAGAGATGGAAAGAAGAAAAGCCCAGCTGTCGTGGAGACGTTACTTTCCCACCCCCTCCCAATGTATTAACTTCAAACCATACTCACATTCGTAGATGTCCCTCGTGGATCCCGGGATCCTTTCTCTTTAGCCAGCTTGACCTTGCCTTTGCTCCCCCTGGCTGGGCTTTTGGTGACGATTGATTACCGCCCGCAAAGAGGAGGTAGGGAGAGGAAAAAGGGATCCCTGGGCTAAGGTTGCCCAGTGGCACCCGATCCCCTCCATCTCCCCCCTCACCTTCACAGGAGGACCAAGTGTCCCTGAGCATGGTCGCCAAACTGTTACCGGAAAAATCTGAGGGCTCCCTTGGACAAAACAAAGACACCAACCAGGATAACTTGGAGCAAAACAGCAGCCTGTAGGGTTGGCCTTTATTGAACTGTTGCAACAGGGTGTTCCCCTCACTTGCAAGAGAGAGAAAAGACACAGAAAAATGGTGTGCAAGGCCTTATAAAAACTTTTGAAATTCTCATCCTGTAGGTCAAGCCCACCCCCAGAAACATCATGCATACATCACAGAAAGGAGGGGTTGAGGGAGGGGTGGTGGTGGTAACCTGAGTGTCCTGTCACCTGGCTGGTTCCCTTCTCCCCCTCCCCATGAGTCATTTTCCAGGTGACAGAGGGGACTTTGCAGTTTCCTGCCCCCAGAGGGAAGAGCTGATTATTGTCCTTTGTTCCAGTCTGTGCCAAATCCACTCCCATATGCAAGTTCTTGTGATCCTGATTGTCTTCTGTCTGGGACCATCAGGTTTATAGAATCATAGAATCATAGAGCTGGAAGAGACCACAAGGGCCATCGAGTCCAACCCCCTGCCAAGCAGGAAACACCATCAGAGCACTCCTGACATATGGTTGTCAAGCCTCTGCTTAAAGACCTCCAAAGTAGGAGACTCCACCACACTCCTTGGCAGCAAATTCCACTGTCGAACAGCTCTTACTGTCAGGAAGTTCTTCCTAATGTTTAGGTGGAATCTTCTTTCTTGTAGTTTGGATCCATTGCTCTGTATCCGCTTCTCTGGAGCAGCAGAAAACAACCTTTCTCCCTCCTCTATGTGACATCCTTTTATATATTTGAACATGGCTATCATATCACCCCTTAACCTCCTCTTCTCCAGGCTAAACATGCCCAGCTCCCTTAGCCGTTCCTCATAAGGCATCGTTTCCAGGCCTTTGACCATTTTGGTTTCCCTCCTCTGGACACGTTCCAGTTTGTCAGTGTCCTTCTTGAATTGTGGTGCCCAGAACTGGACACAGTACTCCAGGTGTGGTCTGACCAGAGCAGAATACAGTGGCACTATTACTTCCCTTGATCTAGATGCTATACTCCTATTGATGCAGCCCAGAATTGCATTGGCTTTTTTAGCTGCCGCGTCACACTGTTGGCTCATGTCAAGTTTGTGGTCAACCAAGACTCCTAGATCCTTTTCACATGTACTGCTCTCAAGCCAGGTGTCACCCATCTTGTATTTGTGCCTCTCATTTTTTTTGCCCAAGTGCAATACTTTACATTTCTCCCTGTTAAAATTCATTTTGTTTGTTTTTGCCCAGTTCTCTAATCTGTCAAGGTCGTTTTGAAGTGTGACCCTGTCCTCTGCAACCTTTGGCAAGATGGCAAACATTGCGCAGGAATCGCAGGTGACTGCAGCTGTTCCCTCCCCTTCCATCTTGAGATCGTGTCGTTGGGGGTGGCTACAGAGGTCCTCCATCATAAAAAGCTTGAAGACAGGACAAATAACTTCCCCCACAAAAAAACCCTAGGTCTCCCCCAACAAACGTTTGAGACTAGCTCCCCTAATTCTAAAAGATGCGTATAACTTCGCGCGCCGCTGCCCTGCAAACTCTGATAAGAAGTCGTCTATCAATATCTGTTTCATATAGTTTTTGCCATAATTTGTCCCTACAGATTGAATCTAAAGCGGATGTGAGATCTACAAAAGCCACAAAAAGTTTGCTCTTATGTACCTTTGTATACTTATCTATCATTGTCTGTAGTACCAAACAATGGCCTGTTGTACTATGGCCCTTTCTAAACCCTGCCTGTTCCGGATTAAGCAAGTTAGAGTGGTCAGCCCAGTCAACCAGTTTATTTAGCAGGTATCGAGTATAAAGTTTATACACAATGTCCGGGAGACTTATGGGGCGATAGTTTGAGGGGTCTTGGGGGTCTCCCTTCTTATAGATGGGGGCTACCAGGCTCAGTTTCCAGTTTTCTGGGATTTTGCATGTATCATTTATTGCTGTAAAAAGTTGGGCCAAAATAGCAGCCCACCACTAGGCATTTAATTTAAGCACCTCAGGAGGAATCATATCTTCACCGGGAGCTTTGCCATTCTTGAGTGCTTTAATTAGCTGTAAACATTCTGATTTGGTAACAGGATCCCAGCCCATTAATAGATCGTTTTTAAGAGGAGGAAACTGGCTCGGTTTAGCAATGTTTGGAGCTGTATATAGCCGGGAAAAATGTTGGTACCATAAGTTAGATGAAATACTGTTGGTTACAATTTTCCCTTTGGGTGAAACTCCCTGAGCAATTATTTCCCAGAACTTTTTGTCGTCCCACAATTTGATCGCTTTGTCAAGTGCCTCCCATTGTTCCTTTCTGTAGAGGGATTTCTTAAATTTTAGAGTATTTTTATAATGAGAACGCCACCTGTGCAGGTTTTCCACTGAGGACAGGGTCCCTTCCTGTTTTACCTTATTTTGTAATTTCCTAAGCAAAGATCTTAGATTCCTACAGTCTTTGTTGAACCAGGCCCTCGAGTTGTTTTGTTGTTTGGGAGGGTTGGAATTCGTGAGTAGTGGGAAGAGCGACTCTGAGACCTGCTGAAATGTTGAAAAGGGGTCAGAATTAGATGAGATACACTGGTCTCTCAAGGCCAGTAAGTCTGATGAATGCAGGTGTAGTTTGATTTTAGATTCCAGGTCGCTGTTCCATTTACGCCTACGAAGGGCCAGAGTTGGAGGTGGGTCTGCACAGTGATTGCGGTATTGCGGATCCTCCAAACCACGGGGAATTGTGGTGCCCAGAACTGGACACAGTACTCCAGGTGAGGTCTGACCAGAGCAGAATACAGTGGCACTATTACTTCCCTTGATCTAGATGCTATACTCTGTCAAGATCGTTTTGAAGTGTGATCCTGTCCTCTGGGGTGTTAGCCACCCCTCCCACTTTGGTGTCATCTGCAAATTTGATCAGGATGCCCTTGAGTCCATCATCCAAGTCGTTGATAAAGATGTTGAATAAGACCAGGCCCAAGACAGAACCCTGTGGCACCCCACTAGTCACTCTTCTCCAGGATGAAGAGGAACCATTGATGAGCACCCTTTGGGTTCGGTCAGTCAGCCAGTTACAAATCCACTGAGTGGTAGCATAGTCAAGACCGCATTTTACCAGCTTCTTTACAAGAATATCATGGGGCACCTTGTCGAATGCCTTGCTGAAATCAAGGTAGGCTACATCCACTGCGTTCCCTTCATCTACCAGGCTTGTAATTCTGTCAAAAAACGAGATCAGGTTAGTCTGACATGACTTATTTTTCAGAAATCCATGCTGACGATTGGTGATCACAGCATTCCTTTCTAGGTGCTCACAGACTGTTTGCTTCATGATCTGCTCCAGAATCTTCCCAGGTATTGATGTCAGACTGACTGGGCGGTAATTATTTGGGTCCTCTCTTTTCCCCTTTTTGAAAATAGGGACAACATTTGCCCTCCTCCAGTCTGCCGGGACTTCGCCTGTTCTCCAGGAATTCTCAAAGATGACTGCCAGTGGTTCTGAGATCACATCTGCCAGTTCTTTTAATACTCTTGGATGCAGTTCATCTGGCCCTGGAGACTTGAATACATCTAAACTAGCCAAGTATTCTTGTACTATCTCCTTAGTTATTCTGGGCTGTGTTTCCTTTGCTGAATCATTTGCTCCAAATTCTTCAGGTTGGGCATTGTTTTCTTTATCGGAGAAGACTGAGGCAAAGAAGGCATTGAGGAGTTCAGCCCTTTCTGTGTCCCCTGTTTGCATTTCACCATCTTCTCCTCTGAGTGGCCCCACTGTTTCTTTGTTCTTCCTTTTGCTACGAACATACCCATAAAAGCCTTTTTTGTTGCTTTTAACCTCTCTAGCCAGCCTGAGTTCATTCTGTGCTTTAGCTTTTCTGACTTTGTGTCTACACGTGCTGGCTATTTGTTTGAATTCCTCTTTGGTGGTTTCCCCCCTTTTCCATTTTTTGTACACATCCTTTTTTAATCTTAACTCAGTTAAAAGTTCTTTAGATAGCCACCCTGGCTTCTTTAGGCACCTTCCATGTTTCCGTCTCATTGGTATTGCCTGACGTTGTGCTTTTACTATCTCCCTCTTAACAAACTCCCAGCCATCATGAACTCCCTTTCCTTTTAGTATTGTTGTCCATGGGATCTCACCCAGCACTTCCCTAAGTTTTATGAAGTCGGCTTTCTTAAAGTCAAGAAATTGAGTCCTAGTATGCTTGGCTGCTCCTTTCCGCTGTATAGTAAACTTCAGAAGAGCATGATCACTCGCGCCTAATGATCCTTCCACTTCTACCCCACTAACCAGGTCATCAACATTGGTTAGGACCAGATCTAAAATGGTTGTTCCTCTTGTTGCTTCTCCCACTTTCTGGACAATGAAGTTGTCTGCAAGGCCAGTGAGGAATCTGTTGACCTTATGCTCTTGGCTGAGTTTGACATCCAACAAATATCCGGGTAATTGAAGTCCCCCATTACTACTATCTCCCTTCCTTTTGCATGCTTGGCCATCTGTTCCAGGAAGGCATCATCTATGTCCTCCGTTTGGCTTGGGGATCTATAGTAAACTCCCACAATGAGATCTCTGTTATTCTTCTCTCCCTTAATTTTGACCCAAATGCTCTCACTTTGGCTTTGAGGTTCTAAATCTTGGATCTCTTCACAGGTATACACATCCCTGACATATAACGCCACTCCTCCTCCTTTCTTGTCTGGTCTGTTTCTCTGAAATAGATTGTATCCCCCCATTATTACATTCCAATCGTGGGACTTATCCCACCAGGTTTCAGTGATGCCTATTATGTCATATTTAGTTTGCTGTACCAAGAGCTCAAGCTCATCTTGTTTATTTCCCATGCTTTGCGCATTAGTGTACAGACATTGAAGTCCATTAATCATTCCCCCGTGTCTCTTATTTAAGGATTTTTTCCTCCCACCACTAGGTCTGCATGCTGTTTGCTCCATTTGGTCTATGACATTTGGATGATCATCTTCATCAATTGATAGACTCCTACCTTCAGGAGCACTGTCTCCCTCCCCCACATTAGTCAGTTTAAAGCCCTCCTGATGAGGTTTCTGAGATTTTTGGCAAAAACATTTCTCCCAACCGTTGTGAGGTGCAGCCCATCGCTTGCCAGAAGTCCATCTTCAAGAAACTGCAGTCCGTGATCTAAGAATCCAAACCGTTCCTGTTTTCACCATTTGCGAAGCCAGCTGTTCACTTCCACGATTTTTCCCTCTCTCCCTGGGCCACGTCGTTCAACTGGGAGGACAGATGAGATGACAATTTGTGCATTTAGTTGCTTCAATTTCCTGCCGAGAGCCTCGTAGTCTCTTTTGATCTTCTGGAGGCTATTGCTTGCAGTGTCATTGGTTCCCACATGAACCAAGAGGAAGGGGTATTCGTCAGTGGGTTTTATAATTCCTTGCAGTCGTTCAGTTACATCTTGGATCTTAGCCCCGGGGAGACAGCACACTTCCCGAGACATCTTGTCAGGCCCACAGATCACTGCTTCTGTTCCCCTCAGTAGGGAATCCCCTATCACCACTACACGCCTCCTCTTAGGTTTGGTCGTGGTTCTTCCGTGAGCTGTCCGTTCCAAGGTCGCCTGCACATTCCCTGAGGACTGACTTTGCTGCTCGTCTTCATATACCTGATCGACTGTAATGAGGGAGAGATCCTCAAATGGAGTCTGCTCTTCGTCTTCCATGCTAGGGGAGAGGACTAGGGGAGAAATATGCCTCGATGCCGGAATTGGAGGCTTCCATTATTCTAAGCCCAATACGCAATCAAGATCCACAGCTTTTGTCAAATTTTGACCCGCTAGCAGTACCGACGCAAGATGCAGCTGTTGACCTGCTACCTGTACAGCCTATACGGGTCTGCAAAACCCTTGCTCTGCAAAAACCAGCTGAACATCATGATACATCAGCTGAACAACATGATATTTGTAACAGTGTCATCAAAGATCCTCTGGGCCAAATCAACCTATTGGCCCCTTAGTTAAAGCTATCACACCTACCTAGGGACCAGCGACCTCAAACCTGGAACCACCAAGCAGGGCAGAAAGAGGAGGAGCCCAGCTCAGGAGCCTCAAACCACCGGAAAAGAGATTGACTGCCACTATTTCCACCATCACCCTATTTCCACATCCTTTCTTGGAATGTGGCGGGATGGCTATCTAAGCAGGGTGATGTCGACCTTCTGGATTTCCTTACAAAATTTCAGATTATATGTCTACAGGAGACATGGTGTCTAGATCTCCATGTCCCTTCTTTACAGGGATACGAAGCCTTTGCTACCCCTGCGATAAAACCAAATTCCCGAGGCCGACCTAGTGGTGGTTTAGTCACTTTTGTTTCTACCAAGCTAAAGTGCAAGGGCCGGCAACAGCAGTGGGTGAAGAGCAACAATTTACAAATCTTACTTATTTCTAGCAGTGAAGGAGGAGATTTCCTTTGCTTTAATATATATATCCCTCCCATAGGCACCCCTCCCCAGTCGTTACAAATCTGGGAAGATTTAGAGCTATGTTTGGAGAAGGCTGAATTAGAATTCCCTGGTGTCAGGGGTTCAGAGACAGAGGCACAGGTGAGGGGGGAGACGGAGAGCGATGGGAAAGAATCCCAGGACAGTGAGGAAGAGGATGACAATGACTTGAGGTCTTCCATGAGTCTCTCAAGTGAATCGGAGGATTCCCAGAAGGGGGCGCCCCTAGTCAGGCCAAGGGGGGTCACAGGGGGGACCTGCCAGGAGCAGGGAAGCAGCAGGGAAACCCCGAGTGGGAGTGGGAGATCGGGGCCGGCTTCCCAGCAGGAACGAAGTGAAGAGAGTGGAGTTCCCAGTGTGACACACGGAGCGGAGCAGGAAGGAGACAGGGGAAGGAGATCGGGGCAGGACGTCCTGCCGGAAGAGGCGGAGAGTAGTACAGGGAGTAGTGTAAGTGTCAAGAGGAAGGTCAGGGGTAGCGAACGCACGCCAAGTTCAAATGTGGAGGCGCGCGGAAATGGAGAGAGCCCGGAGGAGGAGCCTGGCCCCAAAGCATGAAGGAGGGGGGAACAGGCATCTGAGGAATCCGCTTCAGGAGAGAGCAGGAGGGAAGGAACCCAGGGGGGCAGAAAGACCCTGCGGAAAAGGAAAGACAGGAAGAGGTGGACTAGCACAAGCCTCTTAAGCTGGTGTAGAGGCGGGACCGATTCAGAGGGGACTTCAAACGTCTAGGCTAAGAGACGCGGGGCTGCGCGCCTCGGTTGTGGAACCAATAATGAACTGCAATAAACATCCTTGTATATAAGAAGAACCTGGCGTTGGTCTTTTGTGAGCTGAGACCTGAGGCAGCCCTGACAGTAAGTCCCCTCCCAAAGATACGCAAAATTTTTTTTTGCAAAGCTCACGAAGTTTGGCAGCCATGAGTATGGAGCAGCAGATAGCTGAGCTACGCAACGCAGTCTCCCAGCTTACCACTGAGGTAGCGATCTCCCAGAAGAGGGGGGAAGAGGCGGAAAAGCGGTGCCAAGATCTGCAAGCCAGGTGGGATCATGCATGCCAGGTGGGGTTCCCGGCGGCCAAAGCTGCTGGAGTAGCACTGGGCAGAAGAGGAGGCAACTTGGTAGCCCACTTCGATGGGAACCTGAAGCAGTACCCCAGTTTTAGAGCAGACGTAGAATATGCGTTGCATTTGCTTCGCGACGACTTTAAAGATGAGGAGGAGAAAGTGGGTTTCATTGTGTCCCACTTGCATGGGGAAGCGAGGGCTTGGCTGCGCAATCTGTGGCGCGAGGATTGCCCTGCTCGAAGGGACTCTGATGAATTTATCAAATGCATGGACGCTTGCTTCCAGTCTAGCGTGGATGTGGATGTAGCACGCCAGCAGATGCATGGTTTAAGGCAAGGCAAGGCTTCAGTACGTCAGTACCATGCTCGCTTTTTCGCCTTGCTGAATGTGCTGCGATGGGAGAAAGATTCTCTGGCAGTCAGAGACTTGTTTTGGGAGGGGCTCTCTGGCCCTGTGAAAGACGAACTGGCAAGGGGGGACAGACCTAAAACCCTGGCAGACGTGGTGCAGCGGGCGCTTGCCATTGGAGTACGCCATGAAGAACGCCCTTGGCGCAATGAGGGGGGTAGCCAGCTTCACACACCGTCTAGAGTGCCTCCTTTCTTTCCCAGAGATCCAGGACGTACGCGTCCCTCACCTCAGCTGCAGGCAGGGGAGGAACCGATGGAACTGGGGAGTGCAAAGGCTCAGTCAGCGGCCGGAGACCCAGCGTCCGGAGCAGTCAAGACAAAGCCTCCTAGAGGGAACAGGAAGTGTTACATCTGTGACAGTGGGACGCACATGGCCAAAGAGGCTCCGGCAGCACACTGCAGCCTTAGCAACAGTAACTGCAGCAGCACAACATGAAGAGCAGTTTCAGGGAAACGACAATGCCTGGCTGGAAGCAGAAATGCTGGGGCACAGCCAGGCGAGCCAGTAGGGCAGTCCCCAGCGCTTTTGCAGCCTACAGACCCCCTGCCACCTAAGCCAGTGGTGCAGCTCACTGCAACTCTCCAACTACCTAATGGACGCACCCTAGAAGTCCCCATTACAATTGACAGTGGGAGCAACGCAGACTTCGTGGGGGTGCACTTCGTCAAGCAGCATTGCATAGAGCTCCTACCAGCCACGCTGCCTTTGAACGTCGTCACGGTGGATGGCAGGAAGTTGCTGGGTGGGCAGGTGGTGCAACAGACGCCACCCATGGTGATGCAGATTGGCAATCACCGAGAAATCATCAGTTTCAACGTCACCCGCCTGTCAGACACGCCTATAGTGTTAGGCATGAGTTGGCTGGATAGGCACAGCCCAACCATGGCGTGGTACCAGCGGCAGCTCACCTTCGGCTCGTCCTACTGCGTGCAGCATTGCATCCAGACCTGTCAAGAGGAGGAGGGCCCAGAGGAAGGGCAGCAGCTGAGGCTCAGCATGGCGCAAGCTGTACCCCTCAAGTACAAGGGGTTTTTGGAGGTTTTCTGCGAGAAGGAGGCTGACCAGTTGCCACCCCACCGGCCCTACGACTGCGCAATTGACCTCTTGCCAGGGACAATGCTACCGACTGCGAAGCTGTATTCCATGTCCGAGGACGAGCTGCAGGAGCTCAAGGAGTTCATAGCTCACAACCTGCAGCGGGGATTCATCCGAGAATCGAAGGCTGTAGGGGGCAGTCCTGTGTTTTTCGTGAAGAAGAAGGACACGCCCCAAAAAAGGCTGATCGTGGACTATCGCTTCATAAACTCGAAAACAAAGCCTGCAGCCTTCCCCATGCCCAAGATTGACGACCTGCTCGGGACGGTGCGGAAAGGAAAGATCTTCACCAAGTTGGATCTCCGCGGCGCATACAATCTCATACGCGTGCGAGAGGGTGATGAGTGGAAGACGGCCATGTTCACACCGTTGGGCACCTACGAATACAGAGTTATGCCGTTTGGTCTCCAAAATGGCTCCCACTTCTTCCAAGCTTTTATGCATCACGTGCTAGCGGGACTCCTCTACAAGAAGTGCGTATGTTTCCTCGACGACATTCTTATCTTCTCGGAATCGCCGGAGGCTCACGAGAGCGACGTTAAGGAAGTCCTGCAGAGGCTACGGGAGCACAGGCTCTACGCCAAACTGGAGAAGTGCCAATTCGACGTGACGGAGGTGGATTTTCTGGGCTATAGGCTGTCCGACAGGGGACTAGCCATGGACAGCGCCAAGGTCCGCGCGGTGTTGGACTGGAAGAGCCCGCGAACGCGGAAGGAGGTCCAGAGGTTCGTCGGTTTCGCCAACTTTTACCGCAAGTTCATCAGGGGTTTCGCCAGGGAGACGGCAGCTATCACGGACACTCTCAGCTCCAAGAAGAAGAAGTTCACCTGGACGGACCAGGCGGAGCAGTCCTTCAGAAGACTTAAGAGTCTCTTTGCGTCCGAAGAACAGCTGTTACACGTGAATCCCGGCAGGCCCATGAGGGTGGAGACTGACGCATCTGACAGAGCGGTGGGGGCCGTCCTCTTGCAGGAAGACCCGCAGGGGTACTGGAGGCCCTGTGCTTTCTACTCCCGGAAGCTCAGCAAGTCGGAACAGAACTACACCATCTGGGACAGGGAGCTGCTGGCCATCCACGCAGCTTTCAAGGCATGGAGGCACTTTCTCATCGGAGCCAAGCACACCGTGCAGGTCTGCACGGACCACAAGAACCTAGAGTACTGGCGCACGGCGAAGCTACAGAGCCAGAGGCACATACGCTGGGCGGAGTTCTTTGCGGATTTCGATTTCAGGATAGAGTACATCCCAGGCGACAACAATGTCATAGCAGATGCGCTCTCCAGGAAACCGCAGTATCTCGAGGAAGCGGCACCGGCGGCAGCCAGGCACATTTTTGCACCACAGGCGTGGGCGTGCGCTTCAGCCGCCGTGGACCTGGAGGCGGTGCGGCGCGCGTTGCAGGCGGATCCGTTCGCACAGTCCAAAATGGAAGAGGTGCGGAGAGGCACGGCGAAGGACGACGAGTTCCAGATACGCGACGGCCTGCTGACCCGTAAAGGTGCTCTCTACGTTCCGGGAGATGATCTCCGCGCGAAGGTTCTGCAGCAGTTGCACGACGCACCCAGCGCTGGCCACTTCGGCAAGGAAAAGACGACGGAATTAGTGGCCAGAGACTTTTGGTGGCCCCAGATGCGAGGGGAGGTCGCGGAGTACGTCGCCAGGTGTGACACATGCCAAAGGTCCAAGCCAGTGCACCAGAAGCCAGCGGGACTGCTGGAACCGCTGGAGACGCCACTGCAACCGTGGGAGAGGGTGGCGCTGGACTTTGTCACTGATCTGCCCAGTTCGCGAGGCAAGACGGCGGTGCTTGTGGTTGTAGACCTGTTCACCAAGATGGCGCATTTCATTCCTTGCGCGAAGGTGGCGACAGCGGAGCAGACCGCCAAACTGTTCATCGACCACGTGTTCAAGGTGCATGGCTTGCCACGGTCCATTCTGTCCGACAGGGGGCGCCAGTTTGTGTCCAGCTTCTGGCAGAAGCTCCTAGGGATTCTGCACGTCAAAATCAACCTGTCGTCGGCGAGACATCCGCAGACCAACGGCCAAGCGGAGAGGGTCAACGCGATCATGCAGCAGTACCTGAGATGTTACGCCAATCAGCGACCCGCGGCTTGGGTGGATTACCTGCCGATGGCTGAGTTTGCCTACAACAACACGAAGCACGCGTCGACGGGGGTGACGCCGTTCTTCGCTAACAATGGACGGCATCCCAGAACCTTCCCGGGGCTCGTAACGACGGGGGAGGGGGCGCCACAGGAAGCCGACCATTTCGCAGCAGAATTGCAAGAGGTCCACGACGAGCTACGGAGACATTTGGAACTAGCCAAACAGGCCTATAAGGTGCAGGCAGACAAACACAGGAGGGAGGGGGAAGACATCCAGGTGGGAGACTGGGTATGGTTAGCGGCCCAAGCAATGCCGGCCAAGTCGTTAGCTAAAAAGAAGCTAGGACACAGGCAACTAGGGCCGTATCAAGTTGAGGCCAGGATCAATCCCGTAGCGTTTCGACTGGCCCTCCCCGAAGGTTCCAGAATGCACCCGGTCTTTCATAGGTCGGTGCTCACCCCTTACAGGGCCCCACACAGATTTCAGGAGTCAGGGACGGCACCAGAACCGAGCAGAGAGTCGCCCAAGAGGGGGAGGTCACCTAGGGACAAACCAATCAACGAGGTCACAGAGATTCTGGACTCGAGATGGGGGGAAGAGGGAGTAGAATATTTTCTCGCCAGGGAGGGCGCCCCGGCCAGCGCCAACAGTTGGGTGCCGGACTACGCTTTGGACGAACCCCTCCTCAAGGACGAGTTCCATGCCCTTTTCCCACACAGGCCCATGCCAGCACAGTTTTTCGACGATTGGCTTTTTACGCCCACACTTTCCGCCAGCACCTTCCGAGGGTTCTCCTCCGCAGAGGAGACGACGCCAGAGTCGAGCCCTCCAAGGGGATCGTGTTCGGGGGTGGACACCGACCCTTCTTACTGGTGGGACGACCAACCAGAAGAAGACTGGCGCACGAGGTGGCGGATGGGTCCTTGGCAAGCAGACCCCACCCAGGCAACAGGGGGAGGGGAGGACGTGAACATGTTGGGAGAGGACCATGGGTTCGAGCACACAAACAATGAACTGGAAGCAGAGGAGATCGACGTCGACGACCTGTGTCCGGCAGCGACCTCCGCAACGACGGAGCCCCCGGAACCTGCGCCCGAGCAGCGGGAGGGGGGAAGGGGGGCTTCGAGGGGGGATGGATGTCAGGGGTTCAGGGACAGAGGCACAGGTGAGGGGGGAGACGGAGAGCGATGGGGAAGAATCCCAGGACAGTGAGGAAGAGGATGACAATGACTTGAGGTCTTCCATGAGTCTCTCAAGTGAATCGGAGGATTCCCAGAAGGGGGCGCCCCTAGTCAGGCCAAGGGGGGTCACAGGGGGGACCTGCCAGGAGCAGGGAAGCAGCAGGGAAACCCCGAGTGGGAGTGGGAGATCGGGGCCGGCTTCCCAGCAGGAACGAAGTGAAGAGAGTGGAGTTCCCAGTGTGACACACGGAGCGGAGCAGGAAGGAGACAGGGGAAGGAGATCGGGGCAGGACGTCCTGCCGGAAGAGGCGGAGAGTAGTACAGGGAGTAGTGTAAGTGTCAAGAGGAAGGTCAGGGGTAGCGAACGCGCGCCAAGTTCAAATGTGGAGGCGCGCGGAAATGGAGAGAGCCCGGAGGAGGAGCCTGGCCCCAAAGCACGAAGGAGGGGGGAACAGGCATCTGAGGAATCCGCTTCAGGAGAGAGCAGGAGGGAAGGAACCCAGGGGGGCAGAAAGACCCTGCGGAAAAGGAAAGACAGGAAGAGGTGGACTAGCACAAGCCTCTTAAGCTGGTGTAGGGGCGGGACCGATTCAGAGGGGACTTCAAACGTCTAGGCTAAGAGACGCGGGGCTGCGCGCCTCGGTTGTGGAACCAATAATGAACTGCAATAAACATCCTTGTATATAAGAAGAACCTGGCGTTGGTCTTTTGTGAGCTGAGACCTGAGGCAGCCCTGACACCTGGCATGGATATCCTGCTGGCAGGTGATTTCAACGCCAGGATAGGAAATGACATTAATACGTACTGCTCTAAATCCCAGTTCCTGCCAGAGGCAGATTGGTTTATTCCCTGGTCCTCTGTCAATAAGGTCTTGAATAAGGCAGGCATTACATTAATGGAGACTGCCTTCAAACATAATTTGTATAATTTGCATGGTACCCATATGGACAGGTCAGGGGGTTTCTTTTCTTTTCTTGGACCTAGAGGTGCGAGCGTTATTGATTATATCCTAGTCTCCCCAAAACTCTTGGAGAGGTCACAGGGCTTCAGGACTTTCAATAGAATTGAGAGTGATCATCTTCCTATATCAGTTTCACTAATTCCCCGTGGTTTGGAGGATCCGCAATACCGCAATCACTGTGCAGACCCACCTCCAACTCTGGCCCTTCGTAGGCGTAAATGGAACAGCGACCTGGAATCTAAAATCAAACTACACCTGCATTCATCAGACTTACTGGCCTTGAGAGACCAGTGTATCTCATCTAATTCTGACCCCTTTTCAACATTTCAGCAGGTCTCAGAGTCGCTCTTCCCACTACTCACGAATTCCAACCCTCCCAAACAACAAAACAACTCGAGGGCCTGGTTCAACAAAGACTGTAGGAATCTAAGATCTTTGCTTAGGAAATTACAAAATAAGGTAAAACAGGAAGGGACCCTGTCCTCAGTGGAAAACCTGCACAGGTGGCGTTCTCATTATAAAAATACTCTAAAATTTAAGAAATCCCTCTACAGAAAGGAACAATGGGAGGCACTTGACAAAGCGATCAAATTGTGGGACGACAAAAAGTTCTGGGAAATAATTGCTCAGGGAGTTTCACCCAAAGGGAAAATTGTAACCAACAGTATTTCATCTAACTTATGGTACCAACATTTTTCCCGGCTATATACAGCTCCAAACATTGCTAAACCGAGCCAGTTTCCTCCTCTTAAAAACGATCTATTAATGGGCTGGGATCCTGTTACCAAATCAGAATGTTTACAGCTAATTAAAGCACTCAAGAATGGCAAAGCTCCCGGTGAAGATATGATTCCTCCTGAGGTGCTTAAATTAAATGCCTAGTGGTGGGCTGCTATTTTGGCCCAACTTTTTACAGCAATAAATGATACATGCAAAATCCCAGAAAACTGGAAACTGAGCCTGGTAGCCCCCATCTATAAGAAGGGAGACCCCCAAGACCCCTCAAACTATCGCCCCATAAGTCTCCCGGACATTGTGTATAAACTTTATACTCGATACCTGCTAAATAAACTGGTTGACTGGGCTGACCACTCTAACTTGCTTAATCCGGAACAGGCAGGGTTTAGAAAGGGCCATAGTACAACAGGCCATTGTTTGGTACTACAGACAATGATAGATAAGTATACAAAGGTACATAAGAGCAAACTTTTTGTGGCTTTTGTAGATCTCACATCCGCTTTAGATTCAATCTGTAGGGACAAATTATGGCAAAAACTATATGAAACAGATATTGATAGACGACTTCTTATCAGAGTTTGCAGGGCAGCGGCGCGCGAAGTTATACGCATCTTTTAGAATTAGGGGAGCTAGTCTCAAACGTTTGTTGGGGGAGACCTAGGGTTTTTTTGTGGGGGAAGTTATTTGTCCTGTCTTCAAGCTTTTTATGATGGAGGACCTCTGTAGCCACCCCCAACGACACGATCTCAAGATGGAAGGGGAGGGAACAGCTGCAGTCACCTGCGATTCCTGCGCAATGTTTGCCATCTTGCCAAAGGTTGCAGAGGACAGGGTCACACTTCAAAACGACCTTGACAGATTAGAGAACTGGGCAAAAACAAACAAAATGAATTTTAACAGGGAGAAATGTAAAGTATTGCACTTGGGCAAAAAAAATGAGAGGCACAAATACAAGATGGGTGACACCTGGCTTGAGAGCAGTACATGTGAAAAGGATCTAGGAGTCTTGGTTGACCACAAACTTGACATGAGCCAACAGTGTGACGCGGCAGCTAAAAAAGCCAATGCAATTCTGGGCTGCATCAATAGGAGTATAGCATCTAGATCAAGGGAAGTAATAGTGCCACTGTATTCTGCTCTGGTCAGACCACACCTGGAGTACTGTGTCCAGTTCTGGGCACCACAATTCAAGAAGGACACTGACAAACTGGAACGTGTCCAGAGGAGGGAAACCAAAATGGTCAAAGGCCTGGAAACGATGCCTTATGAGGAACGGCTAAGGGAGCTGGGCATGTTTAGCCTGGAGAAGAGGAGGTTAAGGGGTGATATGATAGCCATGTTCAAATATATAAAAGGATGTCACATAGAGGAGGGAGAAAGGTTGTTTACTGCTGCTCCGAGAAGCGGACACGGAGCAATGGATCCAAACTACAAGAAAGAAGATTCCACCTAAACATTAGGAAGAACTTCCTGACAGTAAGAGCTGTTCGACAGTGGAATTTGCTGCCAAGGAGTGTGGTGGAGTCTCCTACTTTGGAGGTCTTTAAGCAGAGGCTTGACAACCATATGTCAGGAGTGCTCTGATGGTGTTTCCTGCTTGGCAGGGGGTTGGACTCGATGGCCCTTGTGGTCTCTTCCAACTCTATGATTCTATGATTCTATGATTCTATGATTCTATGATTCTATGATTCTATGATTCTATGATTCTCAAAATACTTAGAGAGTTACATTCAGACACCACAGTTAAAATCAGAACTGGGATGTCAGGCAACTATACTGACCCATGTGGTAGCGGTTTTTGTGATGAAGGCCATGAAAGCCAGGGAAAGATTTATGGATGACAATGTAAAGACCCCTTCATCGTCTGTTTAACTCATTGCTGGTTTTCCCTCTCTTTCTATTTTGTGGGATGAAGGTTTTGTTGGCATAGTATGTAATGAATTTTAATATTTTTAACTATTGTTGTGTTGATGTTTGTGTACAGGCATGGTCCTCACAATAAACGGATTTGTTGTTGTTGTTGTTGGTTTAGGGTTACGGTTAGGATTATGGTTAGGGTTAGGGTTTGGGTTGGGGTTAGCATTAGGGTTAGGGTTAGGGTTGGGGTTGGGGTGAATGACCACCGAAAGAACAATCCAAGCTTATTCGTCCTCTTCCTATTCAGATGGAACCCAAACACCTATGCTTGATTTGGGCTGATAAAAAACATTTCACTCTGCGATTTTTGAGTGAATGTGCATTCTAACCCCCAAAACAGCAATTTGAAATAAGCCCAATCAGGCCTTTCTCATCTTCTTTTTATGCAGATGGAACCCAAAGCACCTTTTTGCTGTGGTTGGGGGTGATTCTGGTCCACACCCCAAAAACACCATGCGAATTGAAATAAGACCAATCAAAGCTTATTCGTCTTCTGTATACACATATGGAAGCCAGGAGACTGTGTTGTTTTATTTTGGTCTCATTACACACACTTTGCGATTTCAGGGTCAATGTGCATTAACACCAAAGAACACGACATGAAATAAGCAAAATCCAAGATTCTTCTTTCTATGTAGCTGGAACCCAAAACAACCTGTTTGGCATTGTTTAGGCTTATTTTACTTCGCTTTGCTATTGTTAGTGTTAGTGTTAGTGTTAGTGTTAGTGTTAGGGTTAGGGTTAGGGTTAGGGTTAGGGTTAGGGTTAGGGTTAGGGTTAGGGTTAGGGTTAGGGTTAGGGTTAGGGTTAGGGTCAGGGTGAATGACCACTGAAAGAACAATCCAAGCTTATTTGTCCTCCTTCAATAGAGATGGAACCAAAACACCTATCCTTGATTTCCGCTGATAAGAAACATGTCATTCTGCGATCTTTGGGTGAATGTGCATTCTAAACCAAAAAAAAACCCCAATTTGAAATAACCCAATCACAGCTTTATCATCTTCTTTTTATGTAGATGGAACCCAAAGGACCTTTTTGTTTTGGTTGGGGGTGATTCTGGTGCACACCCAAAAAACACCATGCGAATTGAAATAAGACCAATCAAAGCTTATTCGTCTTCTCTCTACGCATATTGAAGCAAAAAGACGGTGTTGTGTTATTTTGGTTTCATTACACACACTTTGCGATTTCTGGGTCAATGTGCATTAACACCAAAGAAAACGACTTGAAATAAGCGAAATCCAAGATTCTTCTTTCTATGTAGTTGGAACACAAAACAACCTGTTTGGCTTTGTTTAGGCTTATTACACTTCGCTTTGCTAGGGTTAATGTTAGTGTTAGTGTTAGGGTTACGTTTAGGTTTAGGGTTGGGGTTGGGGTTGGGGTTGGGGTTGGGGTTGGGGTTGGGGTTGGGGTTAGGGTTAGGGTTAGGGTTAGGGTTAGGGTTAGGGTTAGGGTTAGGGTTAGGGTTAGGGTTAGGGTGAATGACCACCGAAAGAACAATCCAAGTTTATTCGTCCTCCTTCTATTGAGATAGAACCGAAACACCTATGGTTGATTTCGGCTGATAACAAACATGTCACTCTGCGATTTTTGAGTGAATGTGCATTCTAACCCTAAAAACACCAATTTGAAATAAGCCCAATAAGGACTTTATCATCTTCTTTTTATGTAGGTGGAACCCAAAACACCTTTTTGCTTTGGTTGGGGGTGATTCTGGTGCACACCCAAAAAACACCATGTGAATTGTAATAAGCCCAATCAAAGCTTATTCGTCTTCTCTCTACGCATAGTGAAGCAAAAAGACGGTGTTGTGTTATTTTGGGCTCATTACACGCACTTTGCGATTTCTAGGTAAATGTGCAGTAACACCAAAGAAAACGCCTTGAAATAAGCGAAATCCAAGATTCTTCTTTCTATGTAGGTGTAACACACAACAACCTGTTTCGCTTTGTTTAGGCTTATTACACTTCGCTTTGCTAGGGTTAGTGTTAGTGTTAGTGTTAGGGTTACGTTTAGGTTTAGGGTTGGGGTTGGGGTTGGGGTTGGGGTTGGGGTTGGGGTTGGGGTTGGGGTTGGGGTTGGGGTTGGGGTTGGGGTTGGGGTTGGGGTTGGGGTTAGGGTTAGGGTTAGGGTTAGGGTTAGGGTTAGGGTTAGGGTTAGGTTCGGGGTGAATGACCACCGAAAGAACAATCCAAGCTTATTCGTCCTCTTTCTGTTCAGATGGAACCAAAACACCTATACTTGATTTGGGCTGATAAAAAACATGTCACTCTGCAATTTTTGGGTGAATGTGCATTCCAACCCCAAAAACACCAATTTGAAATAAGCCCAATCAGAGCTATATCATCTTCTTTTTATGTAGATTGAACCCAAAACACCTTTTAGCTTTGGTCGGGGGTGATTCTGGTACACACCCAAAAAACACCATGCGAATTGAAATAAGCCCAATCAAAGCTTATTCGTCTTCTTAATACGCATATGGAAGCGGAAAGACGGTGTTGTGTTATTTTGGTCTCATTACACACACTTTGCGATTTCTGGGTCAATGTGCATTAACACCAAAGAACACGACTCGAAATAACCGAATTCCAATATTATTCTTTCTATGTAGCTGGAACCCAAAACAACCTGTTTGGCTTTTTTTGCCTTATTGATAAAGCTCTGATTGGGCTAATTTCAAATCCAAGATTCTTCTTTCTATGTAGCTGGAACCCAAAACAACCTGTTTGGCTTTGTTTAGCCTTATTACATTTCTCTTTGCTAGGGTTGGGGTTATGCTTAGGGTTAGGGTTACTGTTAGGGTTAGGGTTAAGGTTAAGGTTAAGGTTAAGGTTAAGGTTAAGGTTAAGGTTAAGGTTAAGGTTAAGGTTAAGGTTAAGGTTAAGGTTAAGGTTAAGGTTAAGGTTCGGGTTCGGGTTCGGGTTCGGGTGAATAACCACCGAAAGAACAATCCAAGTTTATTCGTCCTCCTTCTTTTTTATATATATAAATTTTTTATTGGTTTTACAAAATTTTTCAAACAATACAAACAAATAAAAAGACATACAAACATGTATAATTTCATAGCCCTTTTTTCATATCCCTTACTTCTGGGACTCCCCCATACCTCCCCTTCGTGCATCCCAATGTCCAAATTTCTTTCAGCAACTTCTAAATAATTTTATCAAATATATGTCTTGCTAATCTTTTCTTCAACTTAATCTTATGTCGCTGTAAAGAAAGGAGGAGGTGTGGCGTTATATGTCAGGGATGTGTATACCTGTGAAGAGATCCAAGATTTAGAACCTCAAAGCCAAAGTGAGAGCATTTGGGTCAAAATTAAGGGAGAGAAGAATAACAGAGACCTCATTGTGGGAGTTTACTATAGATCCCCAAGCCAAACGGAGGACATAGATGATGCCTTCCTGGAACAGATGGCCAAGCATGCAAAAGGAAGGGAGATAGTAGTAATGGGGGACTTCAATTACCCGGATATTTGTTGGACGTCAAACTCAGCCAAGAGCATAAGGTCAAACAGATTCCTCACTGGCCTTGCAGACAACTTCATTGTCCAGAAAGTGGGAGAAGCAACAAGAGGAACAGTCATTTTAGATCTGGTCCTAACCAATGTTGATGACCTGGTTAGTGGGGTAGATGTGGATGGATCATTAGGCGCGAGTGATCATGCTCTTCTGAAGTTTACTATACAGCGGAAAGGAGCAGCCAACCATACTAGGACTCAATTTCTTGACTTTAAGAAAGCCGACTTCATAAAACTTAGGGAAGTGCTGAGTGAGATCCCATGGACAGCAATACTAAAAAGAAAGGGAGTTCATGGTGGCTGGGAGTTTGTTAAGAGGGAGATAGTAAAAGCACAACGTCAGGCAATACCAATGAGACGGAAACATGGAAGGTGCCTAAAGAAGCCAGGGTGGCTATCTAAAGAACTTTTAACTGAATTAAGATTAAAAAAGGATGTGTACAAAAAATGGAAAAGGGGGGAAACCACCAAAGAGGAATTCAAACAAATAGCCAGCACGTGTAGACACAAAGTCAGAAAAGCTAAAGCACAGAATGAACTCAGGCTTGCTAGAGAGGTTAAAAGCAACAAAAAAGGCTTTTATGGGTATGTTCGTAGCAAAAGGAAGAACAAAGAAACAGTGGGGTCACTCAGAGGAGAAGATGGTGAAATGCAAACAGGGGACACAGAAAGGGCTGAACTCCTCAATGCCTTCTTTGCCTCAGTCTTCTCCGATAAAGAAAACAATGCCCAACCTGAAGAATTTGAAGCAAATGATTCAGCAAAGGAAACACAGCCCAGAATAACTAAGGAGATAGTACAAGAATACTTGGCTAGTTTAGATGTATTCAAGTCTCCAGGGCCAGATGAACTGCATCCAAGAGTATTAAAAGAACTGGCAGATGTGATCTCAGAACCACTGGCAGTCATCTTTGAGAATTCCTGGAGAACAGGCGAAGTCCCGGCAGACTGGAGGAGGGCAAATGTTGTCCCTATTTTCAAAAAGGGGAAAAGAGAGGACCCAAATAATTACCGCCCAGTCAGTCTGACATCAATAGCAGGGAAGATTCTGGAGCAGATCATTAAGCAAACAGTCTGTGAGCACCTAGAAAGGAATGCTGTGATCACCAATAGTCAGCATGGATTTCTGAAAAATAAGTCATGTCAGACTAACCTGATCTCATTTTTTGACAGAATTACAAGCCTGGTAGATGAAGGGAACGCAGTGGATGTAGCCTACCTTGATTTCAGCAAGGCATTTGACAAGGTGCCCCATGATATTCTTGTAAAGAAGCTGGTAAAATGCGGTCTTGACTATGCTACCACTCAGTGGATTTGTAACTGGCTGACTGACCAAACCCAAAGGGTTCTCATCAATGGTTCCTCTTCATCCTGGAGAAGAGTGACTAGTGGGGTGCCACAGGGTTCTGTCTTGGGCCCGGTCTTATTCAACATCTTTATCAACGACTTGGATGATGGACTCAAGGGCATCCTGATCAAATTTGCAGATGACACCAAACTGGGAGGGGTGGCTAACACCCCAGAGGACAGGATCACACTTCAAAACGACCTTGACAGATTAGAGAACTGGGCCAAAACAAACAAGATGAACTTTAACAGGGAGAAATGTAAAGTATTGCACTTGGGCAAAAAAAATGAGAGGCACAAATACAAGATGGGTGACACCTGGCTTGAGAGCAGTACATGTGAAAAGGATCTAGGAGTCTTGGTTGACCACAAACTTGACAAGAGCCAACAGTGTGACGCGGCAGCTAAAAAAGCCAATGCAATTCTGGGCTGCATCAATAGGAGTATAGCATCTAGATCAAGGGAAGTAATAGTGCCACTGTATTCTGCTCTGGTCAGACCACACCTGGAGTACTGTGTCCAGTTCTGGGCACCACAATTCAAGAAGGACACTGACAAACTGGAATGTGTCCAGAGGAGGGCAACCAAAATAGTCAAAGGCCTGGAAACGATGCCTTATGAGGAACGGCTAAGGGAGCTGGGCATGTTTAGCCTGGAGAAGAGGAGGTTAAGGGGTGATATGATAGCCATGTTCAAATATATAAAAGGATGTCACATAGAGGAGGGAGAAAGGTTGTTTTCTGCTGCTCCAGAGAAGTGGACACGGAGCAATGGATCCAAACTACAAGAAAGAAGATTCCACCTAAACATTAGGAAGAACTTCCTGACAGTAAGAGCTGTTCGACAGTGGAATTTGCTGCCAAGGAGTGTGGTGGAGTCTCCTACTTTGGAGGTCTTTAAACAGAGGCTTGACAACCATATGTCAGGAGTGCTCTGATGGTGTTTCCTGCTTGGCAGGGGGTTGGACTCGATGGCCCTTGTGGTCTCTTCCAACTCTATGATTCTATGATTCTTTTTCTTTCTCAAAACCTCGCCATTTTAGCATTCATCTATTTTATAATAGTTCTTAAGATAGATTTTAAATTTCTTCCAATCCTTTTCCGCCGTCTCTTTCCCCTGGTCACGGATTCTGCCAGCCATCTCAGCCAGTGTCATGTAGTCCATCACTTTCATCTGCCATTCTTCCAGAGTGGGTAGATCTTGTGTCTTCCAATACTTTGCGATGAGTATTCTTGCTGCTGTCGTAGCATACATAAAGAAAGTTCTATCTTTTTTTAACACCAATTGGCCGACAATGCCCAAGAGAAAGGCCTCTGGTTTCTTAGGGAAGGTACATTTAAGTACCTTTTTCATTTCGTTATATATCATCTCCCAAAAGGCCTTAATCTTCGGGCACGTCCACCAAAGGTGATAGAAAGTACCTTCAGTTTCTTTACATTTCCAACACTTATTATCAGGCAAATGGTAAATTTTTGCTAGCTTGACTGGGGTCGTGTACCACCTGTAAATCATTTTCATAATATTTTCCTTTAAGGCATTACATGCCGTGAATTTTATCCCGGTGTTCCACAACCATTCCCAGCCAGCAAACATAATGTTATAACCAATGTCCTGTGGCCACTTAATCATAGCTGATTTTACTGTTTCATCTTGTGTATTCCATTTCAGCAGCAAATTATACATTCTTGACAGATTCTTAGTATTGGGTTCTAACAGTTCAATTTCTAATTTTGATTTCTCCACCTGGAAGCCAATTTTCCTGTCTTGTTTATACACCTCCATTATTTGATAATAATGGAGCCAGTCTCGTACTTTGGGTTTCAATTTCACGTGACTCTGTAACTTCAACTTATCTCCATCTTGTTCCAAAATTTCCCAATACTTTGGCCATTCCGCTTCCATATTAAGTTTTTTCAACGCCTTAGCCTCCAAGGGTGACAACCATCTAGGGGTTTTGTTTTCCAACAGATCTTTATATCTTATCCAAACATTATATAAAGCTTTTCTGACAATATGATTTTTAAAGGCCTTATGCACCTTAATTTTATCATACCATAGATATGCGTGCCAACCAAATGCATTATTAAAACCTTCCAAATCCAGGGACTTCCGGTCGGTGCCAGCGCTTAATGGCGGTCCTGCCTCCGAGCTCCGGAGAAGGACTGCTTCGCAAGTTCGGGTCTTACCCGCTACGGCGAGCGGGGTACCCCTAAAATCTCAGGCGCTGAAGCCTGAGAACAAGGAGACTCGGTGGGCACCTTTGCGCCCCCCGGTACCGTGAAAGAGCCTTTTTAAAGGCTACGGATCGACATCGGGAGTGAGCGCGGTGCTGAGAGTCGTCACCCAGCCTGCGAAGTGAAGCCGCGTCACCATAAGCGGAGAGCGCCGATTCCTTCCTGAAAAGAAAATTTGGACGGAATTCCCGTGAGTAGGAGCTGAAAAACAATCGGGACCCTTTAAATTTTGAAAATTGAGCTAAAAGCGGGGAGATTAAATCAAGGAAGTCTGCCTCCCCCGACTGCATGAAAGTGAAAGCAACGGTACTTTAAACTTGCATCCGCTGAAACCCGCTCTCTTTAATTAACCAAACCGGGCACTTAGACCTTAGATCTCCCCTCCAGCTAGCAGGGCAGAGGGGAGGTGAATGAGACTTCTATAACTGCATGATTCACCTGAAGTAAAAAAGCCTCTGCTGTCTTATTTATTGAAAGTACGAAACGGTCTGCCTCTTTAGAACAATAGGTCACTGAACTGACTTTTGCCTGCAGAGTGATACTGTGATACAAAGTTTACACAGTGACTGGCTACAGTATATTACAAGAATAAACAGCATAAACTGGGAAACTGTGGCAATTTGTACCTATAAGCTTTTAGCAACATTGACTTTGACTGCGTTAATCTCTCTTTTTTATATCTTTGGACATTCTCCTTTGTTCTCATACTTTATTTTATGGCCATTTTGATTTGCTCCCCCTAGAGGGTAAAGTAAAGTTCGGCACGGCCTAGGACAGTGGAATTTTCCAACGAGAAACAGCTCCCGTGGGAAGTGACCTTGACATGAGTGGCGCACAAGAAGAGATTGTCACAAGAGCCAAAATTAGGCAACAACAACAACAGCTGCAACAGCAACAGACAAAGAAAAGAGGCTCAATTTCAGCTGCAACTCCAGGACCAGCAGGAACAACAGAACAAGAAAAAGGTGCAGCTGCTTCTATGGAAGCTGTGACAGACGCTCTGCTTAAGATAAATCAAACTCTGGAGTCTTTGACAAAACAGACTTCAGAAAATACACAAAAATTAACAGAAATATCAGTAAGATTAAACCAGAACACAGAATCTATAAATAAATTGGTGGAGGAAAACGCTACTACACGTCAAATTGCCGAAGATGCTAAAGCTGTTGCTGGAGAAACGCAAGAGAAATTAGAGCCGATTGCTAAGAAGGTTTATGAGCATGATGCAACTTTGGCCTTGTGGGAGTTACAGAGAAAAGAGAGAAATTTGAAATTAAGATCGATTCCGGAGAATGAGAGAGACAACCTTGCGGAATATCTGACACGGGAGTTTGTGGACTGTTGGGAGCTGGAAGAAGACGAATTTAAAATTACAACAGCTTTTAGACTGGGCAAAAAGCAGGACAGAAAGACTCCGAGAGATTGCCTGATCACATTTAGATCCAAGGAGGAAAGAGACAAAATATTAGGACTACATTTTGAAAAGGCCCTGCAAATTGGCAACTCAACTGTACAGATCTTTAAAGACATCCCAAAATATATTCTGGATCTAAGAAACTTCTACAAGGACCTGGTTCTTTTGTTAAAGAAAAATTCCATCCGCTTTAGGTGGGAATTTCCACAAGGACTGTCATTCGACTATAAGGCAAAGAAGGTGAAAATAAAGACAATTCAAGACAAAGACAAATTTTTGGCAAGAAATCAGGAGGACCTGCAGAAGGGGACAGTGGACGTACTTGCAGAACAGAGGAGAGCACTAGAGATTCTGAATCTCTCGATTGGACCAAAACTACCGTTATCAGAAGAAGAGCAACAACTTGGAGCTGTTGGAGGAGCTTCAGGAAAATAACAAGATGGCTCTGCAATTCCTCAGTTGGAATTGTAATGGGCTCAATGGGCCTTTGAAGAGAAGACAAGTATTTCATATATTGAATAGAGAACAGCTGGATTTGATATGCCTACAAGAAACTCATATAACTAGAGCCCACAGGAGACTACTTACAAACAAAAGACTAGGACAAGAATTCGTTTCTTCAGACAAAGTCAAGAAAAGAGGAGTTGTAATATATGTGAAAGAGAAATGGGCTCCAAAAATGATATTTAAAGATGAACAAGGGAGATATTTGGCAGTGGAGATACAAGTACAAGGAGAAAAACTTTTAGTTGTTGGAATCTATGCACCAAATGAAGGCAAATCTGACTTCTTTAAGAGACTTCATGAAACCTTGATGGACTATCTGGATTACAATATGATAATTATGGGAGACATGAATGGCATGGTCTCCACTAATATGGACAAGGCACAAAGACAAACAATTAGTAAGGAAGGGAGACTTCCTAAGACTTTTTTTGAAATGACTGAAAATATGGACTTGATAGATATATGGAGAACAAGGAACCCCCTGGAGAGGGAGGGAACCTTTTTCTCCCAAGCAATGATGACCTGGACCAGAATTGATCAAATCTGGATTACTAGTGGTATGGCTCCAAAGATTAAGAAGGTAGAAATCTGCCCAAAAACTTGCTCCGACCATAATGCAGTGAAGATGGAAATGAAACTTACAACAACTGGTCAATTTAGATGGAGAATGAATGACACCCTCTTTCGAGACAAGGAGATCCTTATGAAGGCCCAAAAAACTTTAAAAGACTATTTTGAAATAAATTTGAGGGCTGACGTCGAGAAAAGAGTGATCTGGGACGCAAGCAAAGCGGTGATGCGAGGCTTCTTGATTCAACAAAACTCAATAAAGAGGAAAAAACAAAATGAGAAAAAAGAAAAGATTTTGGAAAAGATAAAGGAAGGAGAGAAAAAATTAAGAACAAAACCAAAGTCCCAGGAGATTTTAAGAGAGATTAAGTTATATCAAACACAATATATGGAATTGATGAACCTAGAGATTGAATGGAAGATAAAGCAGATGAAGCAAAAGACATTTGAATCAGCAAATAAATGTGGCAAACTTCTGGCATGGCAACTGAAGAAAAGGCAGAAACTAAATACAGTGACAAGCCTAGAAGTGGAAGGAAAGAATATATCTAAACCCAATGAAATTAGAAATTGCTTCCTGAGCTATTTTAAAAAACTTTATACTCAAGGCCCGCAAAATGAAGAAGATATAGACAAATTCCTTGATAAGTATGGATTACAAGAAATCTCTCATCAAAGTAAGATGGATTTGAACCAGAGAATAACAGAACAAGAGATAGAGGCTGCCATTCAGAATATGCAACTGGGCAAATCTCCAGGACCAGATGGATTGACTTCAAGATACTACAAATCGCTGAAGGAATGGCTGATTCAACCACTAAAAGAAGTCTGTAATGAGATCCTTGAGGGAAAGAAGACACCTGAATCGTGGAAAGAAGCATATATCTCACTCATACCAAAGACAGAGACTGAAAAGACTCAACTGAAGAACTACCGCCCAATATCACTACTTAATGTGGATTACAAAATCTTTGCAGACATTTTGGCAAAAAGATTTAAAAAGGTGTTGATGGAGAAGATTCATAGGGATCAAGCAGGCTTTCTCCCTAAAAGACACCTAGCAGACAATGTAAGGAATGTGATAGACATTTTGGAAAAGCTAGAGGTGAACATAAACACTAAAGCAGTGTTGATCTTTGTGGACGCGGAGAAAGCCTTTGATAATATTTCTTGGAGTTTTATGATAAAGAATCTCCATGGGATGGGGGTAGGTCAAGGTTTTGAGAATGGTATGGCTGCAATATACTCTGAACAAAAAGCTAAATTGATTGTAAATAATGTAGTGACGGAGGAACTTAAGATAGAAAAAGGAACACGACAGGGGTGCCCAATTTCCCCATTACTTTTTATTTCAGTTCTGGAGGTGCTGCTGAACATGATAAGGGAAGACCAGCAGGTTAAAGGAGTGCAGGTCGGAGCTAAACATTACAAGTTAAGAGCGTTTGCAGATGACCTAGTATTGACTTTGCAAGAGCCAAACACTAGTACGAAAAAGGTTCTAGAAATAATACAACAGTTTGGCCAGGTAGCTGGATTTAAGTTGAATAAACAAAAAACTAAAGTCTTAGGAAAAAATTTAACAGATACAGAAAAGGAGAAGTTTCAAGAGGAGACAGGGTTGACACTGGTTAAGAAGGTGAAATACCTAGGGGTTTATTTGACATCTAAGAATGTGAATTTGTATAAAGACAATTATGAAAAATGTTGGTCAGAAATCAAAAAAGATCTAGAAATATGGTCAAATTCGAAATTGTCAATGTTAGGCCGAATTGCTGTGATTAAAATGAATGTATTGCCTAGAATGTTATTTCTGTTCCAGACCTTGCAGATTCTGGATAAGATGGAATGTTTTAAGAGGTGGCAGAAAGATATTTCGAAATTTGTCTGGCAGGGCAAAAAGCCCAGAATTAAATTCAAAATATTGACAGATGCTAAAGAAAGAGGGGGTTTTGCCCTGCCGGACTTGAAATTGTACTATGAGGCAGCAGCATTTTGCTGGCTGAAAGAATGGATGCTCCTCGAAAATACAGACATCTTAGATCTGGAAGGTTTTAATAATGCTTTTGGTTGGCATGCATATCTATGGTATGATAAAGTCAATAGTGTCTTTAAGAATCACATTGTTAGAAAGGCATTGTTTAATGTTTGGATAAGATACAAAGATCTGTTGGAAAATAAAACCCCTAGATGGGTCTCACCAGTGGAGGCCAAGGCAGTGAAGAAACTCAATATGGAGGTCGGATGGCCGAAGTATTGGGAAATCTTGGAACAAGATGGAGATAAGTTCAAATTGCAAAGTTACGAGAAACTGAAGCACAAGGTACAAAATTGGTTTCAATACCATCAAATAATGGAATTTTTCAAACAGGACAGGAAAATTGGTTTCCAGAGGGAAAAATCAAAATTAGAAACTGAATTGTTAGAACCCAGTATTAAGAATTTATCTAGAATGTATAACTTATTGCTGAAATGGAATACACAGGATGAAACAGTTAAATCAGCTATGATTAAGTGGGCACAGGATGTCGGTCACAACATCATGTCAGATGACTGGGAATGGTTATGGAACACCGGTACCAAATTTACGGCGTGTAATGCCTTAAAGGAAAATATTATGAAAATGGTATACAGGTGGTACATGACCCCAGTCAAGCTGGCAAAAATTTATCATCTGCCCGACAACAAATGTTGGAAATGTAAAGAGACTGAAGGTACCTTCTATCACCTTTGGTGGACATGCCCGAAGATAAAGGCTTTCTGGGAAATGATCTATAATGAAATGAAAAAGGTACTTAAATGTACTTTTCCTAAAAAACCAGAGGCCTTTCTCTTGGGCATTGTCGGCCAATTGGTGCCAAAGAGGGACAGAACTTTTTTTATGTACGCTACAACAGCAGCAAGAATACTCATCGCAAAATACTGGAAGACACAAGATCTACCCACTCTGGAAGAATGGCAGATGAAAATGATGGACTATATGACATTGGCCGAAATGACAGGCAGAATCCGTGATCAGGGGAAAGAGACGGCGGAAGAAGAATGGAGAAAATTTAAAAGTTATCTTAAGGACTATTATAAACTTAATGAATGCTAGAGTGTTGCGGTTGTCAGGAACAAAGGGATACAGTGATATAAGGCCAGAATACAGAGATGATTAAGATGACAGAGGTTGGAAAGTAACAATTGGGAGTTGCTATAAAATTATGGACATTGGGATGCAGAAAGGGGGGGGTATGGGGAAGTCCCAGAAAAGAGGTTTATGAAAAAATACTATGAAATTATACGTGTATGTTTGTCTTTTTAAGTGTTTGTTTGTTTCCTAAAATTCTGTAAAACTAATAAAAATTTTATATAAAAAAAAATAAAACCTTCCAAATCCAAGATGTCTGTATTCTCGAGGAGCATCCACTCTTTCAGCCAGCAAAACGCAGCTGCTTCGTAGTACAGTTTTAAGTCCGGCAGGGCAAATCCCCCTCTTTCTTTTGCGTCCGTCAGTATTTTAAATTTTATTCTGGGCTTTTTGCCCTGCCAGACAAATTTCGAGATATCCTTCTGCCACCTCTTGAAACAATCCATCTTGTCAAGAATTTGCAATGTTTGAAACAGAAATAACATTCTGGGCAATACATTCATCTTAATAACTGCAATTCGGCCTAACATGGACAATTTCAAATTTGACCATATTTCTAGATCTTTTTTAATTTCTGACCAGCATTTTTCATAGTTATCTTTATACAAGTTCAAATTCTTAGATGTCAAATGAACCCTTAGATATTTCACCTTCTTAACCACTGTCAAACCTGTTTCATTCTGGAACCTCTCCCTCTCCATGACTGTTAAATTTTTTCCCAAAACTTTAGTCTTTTGTTTGTTCAGTTTAAATCCGGCTACTTGACCAAATTCTTGAATTAACTCCAACACCCTTTTTGTACTAGCATCTGGCTCTTGTAAAGTAAGTACTAAATCATCTGCGAAGGCCCTTAACTTATAATGTACACCTTTAACCTGCTGGTCATCTCTAATCATATTTAGCAACACCTCCAGAACAGAAATAAAAAGTAATGGGGAAATTGGGCACCCCTGTCGTGTCCCTTTTTCTATCTTAAATTCTTCAGTTATCACATTATTTACAATCAACTTGGCTTTTTGTTCAGAGTATATCGCACCCATACCATTCTCAAATCCTTGGCCTACCCCCATCCCATGAAGATTCTTTTTCATAAAACTCCAAGAAATATTGTCAAAGGCTTTCTCCGCATCTACAAAGATCAGAACTGCTTTAGTGTTTATATTCACCTCCAATAGTTCCAAAATGTCAGTTATGTTCCTCACGTTATCTGATAAATGCCTTTTTGGGAGAAAGCCTGCTTGGTCCCTATGAATCTTCTCCATCAACACTCTTTTCAGTCTTTTTGCCAAAATGTCTGCAAAAATTTTGTAATCCACATTAAGTAATGATATTGGGCGGTAGTTCTTAAGTTGAGTCTTTTCAGTCTCTGTCTTTGGTATGAGTGTAATATACGCTTCCTTCCACGATTCTGGCGCCCTTTTCCCCTTTAAGATCTCATTGCAGACTTCCTTTAACGGTTGTACCAAGCACTCCTTTAAAGCTTTATAGTATCTGGAAGTCAGTCCATCTGGTCCTGGAGATTTGCCCAGTTGCATGTTCTGAATGGCACCCTCTATCTCTTGTTCTGTTATTCTCTGGTTTAGATCCACCTTACTTTGATGAGAGATTTTTTGTAATCCATATTTTTTAAGGAATTCATCTATATCCTCTTCCTTCTGCGGTCCTTGTGAATATAATTTTTTAAAATAACTCAAAAAACAGTTTCTAATCTCATTGGGTTTAGATATATTCTTTCCATCCACTTCTAGGTTTGTAACTGTATTTAGTTTCTGTCTTTTCTTCAATTGCCAAGCCAGAAGCTTACCACATTTATCTGCAGATTCGAATGTCTTTTGTCTCATTTGCTTTATCTTCCATTCAATCTCTTGGTTCATCAGTTCCATATATTGTGTCTGGTATAACTTGATCTCTCTCAAAATCTCCTGGGACTTTGGTTTTGATCTCAATTTCTTCTCTCCTTCTTTTATCTTTTCCAGGATCTTTTCCTTCTTCTCATTTTGCTTTCTCTTTTTTACTGAATTTTGTTGAATTAAAAATCCTCGCATCACAGCTTTACTTGCGTCCCAGATCACTCTTTTTTCTACATCATTTTTTAAATTTATTTCGAAATAGTCCTTTAAAGTTTTTTGGGCCTTTCTGTGGATCTCCTCATCTCGAAACAGGGTGTCATTCATCCTCCATCTAAATTGACCAGTTGTTGTAGGTTTCATCTCCATCTTCACGGCGTTATGGTCGGAGCAAGTCTTTGGGCAGATTTCCACTTTCTTGATCTTCGGAGCCAGCCCACTAGCAATCCAAATTTGGTCAATTCTGGTCCAAGTCATCATTGCTTGAGAGAAAAAAGTTCCCTCTCTCGAGAGAGGGTTCCTTGTTCTCCAAATATCTATTAAGTCCATATTTTCAGTCATTTCAAAAAAGGTCTTTGGAAGTCTCCCTTCCTTGGAGATTGTCTGTCTTTGTGCCTTGTCCATATTTGTAGAAACCACACCATTCATGTCTCCCATGATTACCACATTGTAGTCCAAATAGTCCATCAGAGTTTCATGCAACTTCTTAAAAAATTCCGCCTTCCCTTCATTTGGTGCATAGATTCCAACTATTAACAGTTTTTCTCCTTGTATTTGTATTTAAATTGCCAGGTATCTTCCTTGTTCATCTTTAAACATCATTTTTGGGGCCAATTTCAGATCAAATCCAATTGTTCTCTTTTCAAAATATGAAAAACTTGGCGTCTTTTCGTAGGAATGTTCAGCCCATTACAATTCCAACTAAGGAATTGCAGGGCCATCTTGTTATTTGTCTTCTACTCCTCCAACCGCTCCAAGTTGCTGCTCTTCCTCTGACGGTGGTTTAAGTCCAAACGATAAATTCAGAATGTCCACTGCTCCTTTTACCTCTAAAATTGGGTCTACCGTTCCCTTCTGCAAATCCTCGTGGTTTCTCTCCAAAAACTTCTCTTTGTCTTGAACTGTTTTTATTTTCACCTTCTTTCCCTTGTAGTTGAAGGACAGTCCTTGTGGAAACTCCCACCTAAAAGGTATGTTGTTCCTTTTCAGCAGGTAGACCAGATCTTTATAGAAGGCTCTCACCTCCAGGATGTATTTAGGGATGTCCTTAAAGATTTGTATATGAGAATTTTCAATTTCCAAGGCCTTTTGGTAATGTAGGTTTAGTATTTTGTCTCTTTCTTCCTTGGATCTGAAAGTAATCAGACAATCCCTCGGGGTCTTTCTATTCTGTCTCCTGCCCAATCTGAATGCTGTTGTTATCTTGAATTCTTCCTCCAATTCTTCCTGCCAAAAGTCAGAAAACTCTTGTGTAAGCAACTCCACAAGGCTGTCCCCTTCACTTTCAGGAACTAATCTTAATTTCAAATTTCTCTCCTTTCTCTGTAATTCCAGCAAAGACAAGGCCGCATCATGTTCATTCACTTTTTTGGAGATCGGTTCTAATTTTCCCTGTGTCTCTTCAGCAATATTTCTGGCGTCCTCTGCAATCTTGCGTGTTGCAGAATTTTCTTCAATCAACTTATTTATAGATTCTGTGTTAGATGTCACACTTTTCGTATTCAAGTCCAGCCTTGATGTTAATTCTGTTAATTTTTGTGAGTTTTCTGTACTCTGCTTTGTCAAGGCTTCTAAAGATTGGTTTATCTTGAGTAACGCCTGTGTCATTGAATCCATGGAAGCAGCTGTCACTTTTTCTTGCCCGGCTGCTCCTGCTGGTGTTACACTTGATATTGAGCCCCTTTTCTTTTGTGCTTGTTTTGCTTTAGCTCTAGTTGTTATCTCGTCTGCTGGGCCACTCATATCCCAAGGACTTTCTCACAGGAGCAGTTTCCTGATGGAAAATCCCACTGTCCTATTCCGTTGCTCTGCAATTGTTACTCCTCAACCCTCTAGAGGGAGCAATCCAAAATGTCCAACTGAAAAAGACAAAGAATAAGAACAAAGAAACCAGGAATCCTCTGTATAAATGCTGCAACACTTTTTCTATATAGTTTCTCTATCAACACTGTCCAATAAATTGTTGCAGCAAAGCCCCAAAACTTTGTATCAAGTAGCACTCCAACTATGTAACTTTGTAACAAGTTTCTAAATGCAGATCACTGTCCTGGTACTTTACTTTGGCAGTCCGTTTCAGGAGATTAAGGCAGCAGAAAACTTTTTTCTCTCAATAAGTCATGCAGGTTAATAAAGTCACTTTTTCTCCCCTCTGCCCCTGCTTGCTAGAGAGGAAATTCGTATCCAATGCCAAGGTTAGACAGTCTTAAGGTTATTTTCGTTCTGATGCAGCTTTATACTTTCGTTGCTTTATCTATCATGCAGTCGGGGGAAGGCAGGCTTCCTTATTTTTAGCCTTTCCTGTTTCCGGCCGAATTTTAAAATTTTATTTTTAGGGTCCCAGGTAGTGATTCAGTCCTACTCATGGGTTTTTCGATCCAATTTCAATTTACAGGAAGGAATCGGTGCTCTCCGTTCATGGCGACGCGGCTTCGCTCCGTGGGCTGGGTTGCGACTCTCAGCGCCGCGCTCACTCCCGATGCCGTTCCAGAGCCTTTAAAAAGGCTCTTTCGCAGTAAGGGGGGTGCTTCTGATGCCCACCGAGTCTCCTTGTTCACAGGCTTCCGCGCCTGTGATTTTAGGGGTCCCCCGCTTGCCGTAGCGGGTGAGACCCGAACTCGCGGAGCAGTCCTCGTCCGGAGCTCGAAGAGAGGACCGCCACTGAACGCTGGCGCCGACCGGAAGTCTATTCGTCCTCCTTCTATTGAGATAGAACCGAAACACCTATGGTTGATTTCAGCTGATAGCAAACATGTCACTCTGCGATTTTTGAGTGAATGTGCATTCTAACCCCAAAAACAACAATTTGAAATAACCCAATCAGGACTTTATCATCTTCTTTTTATGTAGGTGGAACCCAAAACACCTTTTTGCTTTGGTCGGGGGTGATTCTGGTGCACACCCAAAAAACACCATGCGAATTGTAATAAGCCCAATCAAAGCTTATTTGTCTTCTCTCTACGCATATTGAAGCAAAAAGACGGTGTTGTGTTATTTTGGTTTCATTACACACACTTTGCGATTTCTGGGTCAATGCGCATTAACACCAAATAAAACGATTTGAAATAAGTGAAATCCAAGATTCTTCTTTCTATGTAGTTGTAACACAAAACAACCTGTTTGGCTTTGCTTAGGCTTATTACACTTCGCTTTGCTAGGGTTAGGGTTAGGTTTAGGTTTAGGGTTAGGGTTGGGGTTAGGGTTAGGGTTAGGGTTGGGGTTAGGGTTAGGGTTAGGGTTAGGGTTAGGGTTAGGGTTAAGGTTAGGGTTAGGGTTAGGGTTAGGGTTAGCGTTAGGGTTAGGGTTAGGGTTAGGGTTAGGGTTAGCGTTAGCGTTAGCGTTAGCGTTAGCGTTAGCGTTAGCGTTAGGGTTAGGGTTAGGGTTAGGGTTAGGGTTAGGGTTAGGGTTAGGGTTAGGGTTAGGGTTAGGGTTAGGGTTAGGGTTACGGTTAGGCTCAGGGTCAATGACCACCTATAGAACAATCCAAGCTTATTTGTCCTCCTTCTATTGAGATGGAACCAAAACACCTTTACTTGATTTCGGCTGATAACAAAAATGTCACTCTGCGATTTTTGAGTGAACGTGCATTCTAACCCCAAAAACACCAATTTGAAATAAGCCCAATCAGAGCTTTATCATCTTCTTTTTATGTAGATGGAACCCAAAACACCTTTTTGCTTAGGTCGGGGGTGATTCCGGTGCACACCCAAAAAACACCATGCGAATTGAAATAAGACCAATCAAAGCTTATTCGTCTTCTTTCTACGCATATGGAAGCGAAAAGACGGTGTTGTGTTATTTTGGACTCATTAGGCGCGAGTGATCATGCTCTTCTGAAGTTTACTATACAGCGGAAAGGAGCAGCCAAGCATACTAGGACTCAGTTTCTTGACTTTAAGAAAGCCGACATCATAAAACTTAGGGAAGTGCTGGGTGAGATCCCATGGACAGCAATACTAAAAGGAAAGGGAGTTCATGATGGCTGGGAGTTTGTTAAGAGGGAGATAGTAAAAGCACAACGTCAGGCAATGCCAATGAGACGGAAACATGGAAGGTGCCTAAAGAAGCCAGGGTGGCTATCTAAAGAACTTTTAACTGAGTTAAGATTAAAAAAGGATGTGTACAAAAAATGGAAAAGGGGGGAAACCATCAAAGAGGAATTCAAACAAATAGCCAGCACGTGTAGACACAAAGTCAGAAAAGCTAAAGCACAGAATGAACTCAGGCTTGCTAGAGAGGTTAAAAGCAACAAAAAAGGCTTTTATGGGTATGTTCGTAGCAAAAGGAAGAAGAAAGAAGCAGTGGGGCCACTCAGAGGAGAAGATGGTGAAATGCAAACAGGGGTACATGCAGTACATGTGAAAAGGATCTAGGAGTCTTGGTTGACCATAAACTTGACATGAGCCAACAGTGTGACGCTGCAGCTAAAAAAGCCAATGCAATTCTGGGCTGCATCAATAGGAGTATAGCATCTAGATCAAGGGAAATAATAGTGCCACTGTATTCTGCTCTGGTCAGACCTCACCTGGAGTACTGTGTCCAGTTCTGGGCACCACAATTCAAGAAGGACACTGACAAACTGGAATGTGTCCAGAGGAGGGCAACCAAAATGGTCAAAGGCCTGGAAACAATGCTGTCAGAGGCTGCCTCAGGTCTCAGCTCACAAAAGACCAACGCCAAGCTCTTCTTATATACAAGGATGTTTATTGTGTTGGTTTCTGCTCTCTTCACTGTGCAGCGAAGTGCTTGTCACAAGACAATGTTTACATTCCACAGTCAGAGTACTGTTGGGTTTTCCCACGGGAATGGGAAGCTGGATGTGACGTACACTGGTTTCCTGTTTTTCACTTTTTCTCTCGGTGTTCTTCATTCCGATGAGAAGGACGGTTGCTTCTCTGCTCCAGCAGAGGCAAGATGCATGTTTGTAATTTCTCTACAATGAACTGAAAATAAAGCAACTTTAAGCATGTGGCACGTACTGTTCATCATTCCGTTGTGCAAAGGACTCTGCAATATCAACATTTTGGTTATGGTTCCGGGCCCAGAAAGACGTAAATCAAACTGAGGAACAAAGACTCCAGCAGCCGAGTCGGAATGCCGGCAGAGGTACAGAGGAACGGATCGCGTTATCTGCTCTGCGCGTCAAGTTTGATTGATGAAGGTATGTGCTCATGCTCCGGGAAGCCTGCCAGTTTACAGTTTAAGGCAATGGCTGGGGAAAGCGAAAGTACTTTTTAAAAGTGCTTTTGGAAAAAGCTGCAGTACTGTGACGCAGCTCGATTTAAGCAGCAATGATGGCTGATGCAAAGCTGGTTGATGCTTTTGGGATTCCTAAGCTCATTGAGAAAAATTACACGGAGTGGGTGCAGTATGCAGAGGCAATTCTGCGGAAAGAAAGTCTGTTTAATGTTATTACAGACAACCCCCCAGCTCCAATTACAGCTGAATGGAATGCTAAGGATTCCAAAGCACGGGGAACGCTTACGTTGATAGTATCCCCAGAAGAGCTCTGTCTGTTGCGTGGAAAGACCACAGCCAGAGAAATTTGGAACTCTTTAAGAGAGGCGCACTTGAGGACAGAAGCTGGTTCCTTAATGTACTACTATGCCAAGCTGCATGATATGACTCTTGCTGAAGGTGGAGATGTGCGTAAACACCTGATGGAGATGCAGAATCTGAGACATGAGTTGCAACAGAGAGGACTCAACTTTCCAGAGGCTGTGTATTCCTTCATGATACTACATTCTTTGGGTCCAAGTTGGGAGTCCGTTGCCACACAGATTGCTGTTCAGCCAACTGCTCAGCTCACAGTAGCCTATGTTACTGCCGTGATCCAGAATGAAGCAGATCGCCGGGGTGCTAGCTGCATGGGTAAGGGGGAGTCTTCACAGACGTCATCCCAGAGTGCAGTGGAACCACCAGAGGGCGCCAAAGCTTTGAAGGCAGTGAAATGCTACTCGTGTGGACGTCTAGGCCATATGAAGAGGGAATGCAGATATCCCAGGGCCAAGACAGAGCAGCGCAGCGGAAGTTCATCGCGTGGAAAAGGCCAAAGCAAAGGCAAAGGTCCGGTCTCCAGGACAACGCAGCACAAGGCAATGGTCTCACGCTTCACTCCAAAGGTTGCAAAGGTCCAGAAGACGTCTAGATCTTTCTTCGTTGTTGATTCAGCAGCTACCCACCACATGTGCAACGATAAGAGACTGTTCGTGTCTTTTACACCGCAGGAAGGTGCGATTCACCAGGCGGATGACCACACGATTCCCAGTCAAGGCTACGGAACTGTTGTTCTTCACAGTTTGAACTTATCGATACAGGATGTACTGTATGTTCCAGATGCCACACACAATCTTCTAAGTGTGATGCAGCTGAATGAACGCAACATTGACGTTTCCTTCAAGAACAAGAAATGCACCATCACAAAGAAAGACGATTATGTATTGCATGCTGAATGTGTTGATCGTTTGTTTGTTTTGTATTATGATGATGTGGTGCAGAATGATACTTGTTGCATTGCAGGTTCTAACAAAAGTTTGCATGCAGGATGTATTCATGATTTTCACAGGAAATTTGGTCATTTGCATTTTGAGGCAGTATCTAAAATGCCTACCTTGGTTGAAGGTATGACTATTAAACCCTGCAGGTACCACATGAAGTGCAAAGCATGCGCAGCAAACAAGGTAAAAATGGCTGTGAAAGGTAAGGTGTCTAGTAGGCAAGCTACAGAACCATACCAGATTGTTCACGCTGATTTAGTTGGTCCACTATCGCCCTCTTTGGGTAGCAATAGGTTCTTCATGGTTCTCATTGATGCATTTTCCAGGTATATTTACGTGTACAATCTCAAGCAGAAATCAGAGGCTTTTCCAAGGTTTAAGGAATTCTGTGCTTGGTTGGAAAATGTGCATGGTAAGAAGATAAAAATTCTTTTCACAGATCGCGGGGGAGAATTCACTTCTCAGCAGTTTGAAGCTTTTCTGACTGAGAAAGGAATTCAACACGATTTGTCCAGTCCTCGCTCGCCATGGCAGAATGGGCTTTGCGAAAGGGCAAATCAAACATTGCTTCAAGGGTTAAAAACCTTGCTGCATGATGCCAATCTTCCAGAGAGTTATTGGGCCGAAGCTCTCTCATGTTTTACTTACAGTTACAATCGCAGGTTATCTTCAGCGATTGGTTGTACCCCCTATGAGAAGATGTTTGGCAAGAAACCATACATCAAACACATGAAAATATTTGGTTCTGACATGTGGATTCATTCACCACAAAGCTCCAAATTAGGCAAACGTGGATTGCATGGTATTTTTCTAGGTTATCAGAAAGGTTCTTACAGAATAATGATGACTGACTCTAAGACAATTAAGCTCACAAGAAGTGTTGAATACAATGCCAAATGGGGGGAGAACGTGGGAATTTTCCAATGTTATCCTGATGACAGTGATGAGACTGAGGATAAGCAACAACAACCCACACCCACTGATGAAGGTTCTGGTTCTGAGTCTGAAACTGAATCGGATACTTCGGAGGATTTCAAGAGTGCGAAAGCCTCTATGCGACCCTCTGAAAGCTCTGATCAGGAATTGGAAGAACCATTGTTCACAATAGGTCACTTTTCTCCTAAGAAGGAAGAGGAGAGTGTTGAAGACCAAAGGCTAATTCGCAGGTCACAAAGAGCCACTAAAGGCAGACCTCCAAAGAGATTTGCTGATGAATTTGCTAAGACAGCAGTAGCAGCTGTTAAAAGCTCCAAGAAGGTATTTGAACCTTCAAGTTTCCAAGAAATCCAGGATTTGGATTCTAAGGAAGCTGAGCCATGGTTAAATGCAATGAAGGCTGAGCTTGATTCCTTAGAAAGGAACAAAACTTGGGAGCTAGTTCCAGTAGTTCCAGGAATGAAACTGCTTGAAAGCAAATGGGTCTTCAAAGCAAAGACTGATCAGAATGGCAAGATAGTCAGACACAAAGCCAGATTGGTAGCCAGAGGTTTTGCACAAGTACCAGGTGAAGACTATCACGAGACCTACTCACCCACTGTGAGATATGAGAGCATTAGGCTTATGCTCAAGCTAGCTGCAGAGGAGAATCTACACATTAGTCACCACGATGTGAATACAGCATTTTTGTACGGATCTCTAGGTGAATCACTTTATATGTTTCCACCTGATGGCGTACAGGTAAAACAGGGATTTGTTTGTGCTCTGAAAAAGTCCCTTTATGGTCTCAAACAAAGTGCACGGTGCTGGCACACAAAACTCACTGAAGCATTGTTTTCTCTAGGTTTTCAACAAGGGAAAGCTGATCCATGTGTATTTGTCAAAGAGGAGGGGCAAAAGAAGCTGTATTGTTTGTTTTATGTTGATGATATTTTATTCTTTTGGAAAGATGTCACAATGTACAATAACGCCCTAGCTCAACTGAAAGAGCACTTTGACATGAAAGATCTTGGTGAGGTAAACAATTACCTATCTCTGGAAATAGAGAAAGATCAAAGTGGTAACATTCTAGTACACCTGTCAGGGGTTTAGGAGCAGAGGCACGGGCAAGGGAGGAAACAGAGAGCGAAGGGGAGGAGGCAGAAGAAAAGATGAGTGATGACGACGACCCGAGATCTCCTAGTCTTTCTAGTGAATCAGAGGATTCACAGAAAGGAGCACCAGTGGCCAGGGCAAGGGGGGCACCCCAGGAAGATAGAGCCAGAGGGGACTCAGGGGGGAGCAGCTGGAAATCGGGACCAGCGTCACCGCCAGGAAGCAGGGAAGAGGAAGGGAGCCAGGGGGGAAGCGCTGGCAGCTCACCACAGGAGGGAGGGCATGAGTCAGGAGTGGCCACACCTCCATCGGGGAGCGAAGAAACGGTTAAGAGGAAAGTGGAAGGTTGGGCGCGCGCGCCAAGTTCAAATGCAGAGGAAGGCGGCGCAGTAAGCAGCCCCGAAAGGGAACCAGGTCCTAAAGCCCGGCGCAAGGAGGCAGGAGGGTCCGGGTCAGCGTCAGAAGAATCCCGGAAGGAAGAAGCCCCGGGGGGTAGAGGGACCCAGAGGAGGACAGTCAGGCGGAAAAGGTGGAGCAAGGCTAGGATATTAAGTTGGTGCACACGGGGCGGAGACTCAGACGGAGCTTCGCCGATCTAGCTACTAGACGTAGAGTTTGCGCGCAGCAGCGTGAGAATGGAAACTGTAATTCAATAAAGACTTTTACTTAATGATCGCTGGCTAGCGTGATCCTCTGTGAGCTAGGATCTTCAAGCAGCTCTGACAGTAAGCTCCGTCTCACCATTGTGGGCATCTACAGCCTCGAGGAGGGGAGAGAAACAGGTGCCTACTAGCGAGCTCACGAACGGCAGACGACATGACGGCTGAGCAGCAGATAGAGGACCTCAGAAAAGCAGTGGCACAACTGAACGCCGAGGTTCTCGCATCCAGGAAGAGAGAGGAGGAGGCAGCTGCCGCCTGCAGGGATCTCCAGGTCAGGTTAGACGTGCTGACAAAGCAGACACCCCGGCAGGAGGGAATTGGGTTGGCGAGACGGACAGGCGGGCTAGTCTCTCACTTCGATGGGAACCTGCAACAGTATCCCAACTTTAGAGCCGACGTACTGTGCGCACTGCAACTGCTGCATAAAGACTTTAGAGATGAACAAGAGAGAGTGGGGTTCATCATGTCCCATCTGCATGGGGATGCGAAAGCATGGCTACGCAATTTATGGAGAGATAATGATCCGGCGCTCCAGAATGCGGATGCCTTTATTAAAGCGATGGATGGGTGCTTTTTATCAAGTATTGACGTGGATCTTGCACGGAAGGAGGTGCATGGGCTGAGACAAGGGAGGGCCAGCGTCAGGCAGTATCATGCCCGCTTTTTCGCCTTGGTCAGTGCCCTGGAATGGGACAGAGATTCGGCTCCTGTAAGAGACCTCTTTTGGGAGGGGCTGCACAACTCGATTAAAGATGAGATCGCGAGGGGGGAGAGACCCCGAACCACCCAGGAGGTCGTTCAGAGGGCACTGGCAGTGGGGGTGAGGCTGGAAGGACGTCCGTGGAGCAAGGACGAAGGGCGTGGAGGGCGCGAACCAGCCGGGGGCCCCTCCTTCCTTCCCAGAGAAGCAGCGCGGGCGCAATCCACGCCTCCGCCAGGAGGAGGAGCCGAACCTATGGAGGTTGGAGGTGCAAGGGCTCAGTCAGCAACCAGAGCCCTAGCACCGGCAGCAGTGAAAGCGAAGCCTCCTAGAGGGAACAGGAAGTGTTACGTCTGTGAGGAACCAGGGCATATGGCAAAAGAGTGTCCCCAGAGGCCCCACAAGCTCACTGCAGCCTCAGCAATGGTGACTGCAGCAACGCAGCAAGGAGGACCACAGCAGGGAAACGACGCAGTCTGGCTGGAGGAAGAGGCACTGGGGCCCAGCCAGACGTGTTAGTGACGCAGTCCCCAGAGATTTTACAGCCCGTGAACCCCCTCCCGCCCAAACCAGTAGTGAGGCTCACAGCATCTCTCCAGCTGCCCAATGGAATCACCATAGACGTGCCAATCACCATTGACTCAGGCAGCAATGCGGACTTTATAGGGCAGGACTTTGTCGACAGGCACGCTGTGCAGTTGCTGCCGGCCACACTGCCCCTGCAGGTTGTCACGGTGGATGGCAGGGAGCTGCTCGGGGGGCAAGTGGTGAAGCAGACGCCACCAATGGTGATGCGACTTGGGAATCACAGAGAAATCATCAGCTTCAACGTCACTCAACTATCTGACACGCCCGTTGTATTGGGCATGAGTTGGCTGGACAAGCACAGCCCAACGATGGCTTGGTACCAGAGGCAGCTGACCTTCGGCTCTTCCTTTTGTGCTGAACACTGCATCGTGCCCAGGCAGGAAGGAGAGGAAGAGGAGTCACAGCTGCTGCTAAGCACGCTGCAAGCGATTCCCCACAAGTACGCTGAATTTTTGGAAGTTTTCTGCGAGAAGGAGGCAGACAGGCTACCCCCTCACAGACCATATGACTGCAAAATTGACCTGCTGCCGGGGGCGGCGCTGCCTAAAGGGAGACTGTATTCCATGTCAGAGGACGAACTGCAAGAACTCAAGGAGTTCATTGATCATAATTTGCAGCGCGGCTTCATCCGGGAGTCCAAGGCAGTGGGGGGCAGTCCCGTATTCTTTGTTAAGAAGCGGGACACGCCCCAAAAGAGACTCGTAGTGGATTACAGGATTTTGAACAGTGTGACTAGGCCATCGGACTTCCCCATGCCCCGAATTGACGACCTCCTCGCAAAGGTACGGAAGGGCAGAGTGTTCACCAAGTTGGACCTGCGGGGGGCGTACAACCTCATTCGCATGCGGGAGGGTGATGAGTGGAAGACAGCCATGTTCACGCCACTGGGGACCTACGAATATAGAGTTATGCCTTTTGGATTGCAAAATGGCTCCCACGTTTTTCAAGCATTTATGCATCACGTGTTGGCGGGACTTCTCTACAAGACGTGCGTCTGTTTCTTAGATGACATCCTGATCTTTTCGGAGTCGCAGCAGGAGCATGACAAACACGTCAAGGAAGTGCTGAGCAGGCTAAAGCAACATAGGCTCTACGCCAAGCTGGAGAAGTGCCAATTTGACGTGCCGGAGGTGGATTTTCTGGGCTACAAGCTGTCTGACAAGGGGCTCGCCATGGACAGCGCCAAGGTTCGAGCGGTGTTGGATTGGAAGAGCCCGCGCAACCGGAAGGAGGTCCAACGGTTTGTCGGCTTTGCGAACTTCTATCGCAAGTTTATCAAGGGCTTCGCGATGCAGACGGCGGCCATCACTGACACGCTTAGTTCCAAGAAAAAGAAGTTCATTTGGACAGAGCAGGCGGAGCAGTCCTTTCAGGCACTCAAGCGTCTCTTCGCGTCGGAAGAGCAGCTGCATCATGTCAACCCCAGCAAGCCGATGAGGGTGGAGACAGACGCTTCGGACAGAGCCGTGGGGGCGGTCCTGCTGCAGAAAGACCCGCAGGGGGTGTGGCGACCGGGAGCGTTTTACTCCAGGAAGCTCAGCAAGTCCGAGCAGAACTACACCATCTGGGACAGGGAGTTGCTGGCCATTCACGCAGCGTTCAAGGCGTGGAGGCACTTTCTGATCGGCGCCAAGCACACGGTGCAGGTTTGCACGGACCACAAGAATCTAGAGCACTGGCGCACGGCACAGTTCCTGAACCAGAGGCAGATACGTTGGGCTGAGTTCTTTGCGAACTTCGACTTCCGAATAGAGTATGTCCCGGGGGACACCAACATCATGGCAGACGCTCTCTCCCGTAAGCCACAGTATCTGGAGGACGCAACGCCAGCGGCAGCCATGCACATCTTCGCACCGACAGTGTGGGCGTGCGCCGCGGCGACCGTGGACCTAGAGGCGGTGCGACGAGCGTTGCAGGGGGACTCCTTCGCACAAGCAAAGATGGCAGAGGTGCAAAGGGGCAAGGCAGCGGCCGACGGTTTCCAGCTAAGAGATGGATTGCTCATCCGTAAAGGGGCCATCTACGTGCCGGGAGACGAACTTCGAGCCAAGGTGCTGCAGCAGCTGCACGACGCGCCCACGGCCGGGCACTTTGGCAAGGAGAAGACGGTGGAATTAGTAGCCAGGGATTTCTGGTGGCCTGGAATGAGAGGGGAGGTCGCAGACTACGTGGCGAGGTGTGACACCTGCCAGAGGGCCAAACCAGTGCACAAACCGCCGGCCGGACTGTTGGAACCGCTGCAAACTCCGGTCGAACCTTGGGAAAGGGTGGCCCTGGACTTTGTCACGGATCTGCCCAGCTCAAGGGGCAAGACGGCAGTGCTGGTGGTGGTGGACCTGTTTTCCAAGATGGCGCATTTTATTCCGTGTGCTAAGGTGGCCACGGCGGAGCAAACCGCCAAACTGTTCATAGACCACGTGTTCAAGGTTCACGGTCTGCCACGGTCTATTCTGTCCGACCGGGGGCGGCAGTTCATCTCGAATTTCTGGCAGAAGCTGATGGGCTTCCTGAACGTCAAGATCAACCTGGCGTCGGCGAGACACCCGCAGACCAACGGGCAAGCGGAGCGGGTCAATGCCATCATGCAGCAGTACCTGAGATGTTATGCAAATCAACAGCCTGCGACGTGGGTGGATTACCTGCCGCTTGCCGAGTTCGCCTACAACAACACGAAGCACGTGTCCACGGGGGTCACGCCGTTCTTCGCCAACAACGGGAGGCACCCCAGAACCTTCCCGGGACTGGAAAGAATGGGGGAGGGGGAGCCGCAGACAGCAGATGCGTTCGCGTCGGAGCTGCAGGAAGTCCACGATCAGCTGAGGCGCCACCTGGAGCTGGCCAAGCACGCATACAAGGTACAAGCAGACAAGCACAGAAGGGTTGGAGAAGAGCTCCACGTGGGAGACTGGGTTTGGTTAGCAGCCCACGCAGTGCCGGCCAGGTCGTTGGCCAAGAAGAAACTAGGGCATAAACAACTGGGGCCCTACCAAGTCGAAGAGCAGGTCAACCCGGTAGCTTTCAGACTGGCACTTCCGGAGGGTTCCAGAATGCATCCGGTATTCCACAGATCGGTGCTCACTCCCTACAAGGCACCGCACAGGTTCCAGGAACCCGGAACGGCGCCGAGTCCGGCCAGAGACAGAACAGGGCACGCGGGAGTGGCACAGAAGGAGCGCATCAACGAAGTCACGGAGATTTTGGACTCCAGATGGGGGGAAGAGGGGGTAGAATACTTTCTCGCCAAGGAGGGCACCCCGGCCAGTGCGAACAGCTGGGTGCCGGGCTACGCCTTAGACGAACCTCTGCTCAAAGACGAGTTTCATGCCCTCTTCCCACATAGACCTATGCCAGCAGACTTTTTCGACGACTGGCTTTTCACGCCCACGCTTTCGGCCAGCACGTTCCGGGGGTTCGACTCGGACGAGGAACCGACACGAGACGTCCGTTCCCCGGAGGGGTCACCCTCGGGATCCGCCTCAGAACCCTCGTATTGGTGGGACGATAGGCCAGAGGAGCAGTTCCGCAGAAAGTGGCTGGACTGCTCAGGACGAGCAACGCCGCCAGGAGGAAGTGAGGGAGAGACGGACATGGACATTTTCGGGGACGACCCTGGTTTCGAGCACGGCGGCACAGAGATGGAAGCGGAGGTGACCGTCGTCGACGAGAGCAGGGAGGAAGACCCGGGAGAGTTCAGATGGAGGCCCGCCACGGGAAGCGACCGATATCCGACGTTCGTCCCTTTGCAACAGCAGCCCCCAGCTCCAGCACCGGAAGGAGGGGAGGGGGGAATGGGGGGCTTCGAGGGGGGGATGGATGTCAGGGGTTTAGGAGCAGAGGCACGGGCAAGGGAGGAAACAGAGAGCGAAGGGGAGGAGGCAGAAGAAAAGATGAGTGATGACGACGACCCGAGATCTCCTAGTCTTTCTAGTGAATCAGAGGATTCACAGAAAGGAGCACCAGTGGCCAGGGCAAGGGGGGCACCCCAGGAAGATAGAGCCAGAGGGGACTCAGGGGGGAGCAGCTGGAAATCGGGACCAGCGTCACCGCCAGGAAGCAGGGAAGAGGAAGGGAGCCAGGGGGGAAGCGCTGGCAGCTCACCACAGGAGGGAGGGCATGAGTCAGGAGTGGCCACACCTCCATCGGGGAGCGAAGAAACGGTTAAGAGGAAAGTGGAAGGTTGGGCGCGCGCGCCAAGTTCAAATGCAGAGGAAGGCGGCGCAGTAAGCAGCCCCGAAAGGGAACCAGGTCCTAAAGCCCGGCGCAAGGAGGCAGGAGGGTCCGGGTCAGCGTCAGAAGAATCCCGGAAGGAAGAAGCCCCGGGGGGTAGAGGGACCCAGAGGAGGACAGTCAGGCGGAAAAGGTGGAGCAAGGCTAGGATATTAAGTTGGTGCACACGGGGCGGAGACTCAGACGGAGCTTCGCCGATCTAGCTACTAGACGTAGAGTTTGCGCGCAGCAGCGTGAGAATGGAAACTGTAATTCAATAAAGACTTTTACTTAATGATCGCTGGCTAGCGTGATCCTCTGTGAGCTAGGATCTTCAAGCAGCTCTGACAACACCAGTCACGGAAAATTGCTGATGTGTTAAGCAAACTAAACCTGATGGATGCTAACCCTGTAGACACACCGATGACAACAGGTTATCAGGTAGAAGACACTGAAGAAGCATTTTCTGACACTACACTGTACAGAAGTGTGCTAGGTAAGCTAAACTTCATTGCCAGATGTTCAAGACCTGACATTGCTGTTAGCTGTAATTTGCTAAGCAGACAAGTTAACAATCCTACTGTTAAGGATTGGAAAGCACTGAAACGCATAGCACGCTATTTGAAAGGCACTATGCATTACAGACTGAGATTTAACAATCAGAAGTCTGGTGGTCTTGAAATTTTTGCAGATGCAAGTTTTGGAAGTGACACTACAGACAGGAAAAGTACGTCTGGAGTTTGCTACATGTACAATCAGGGTCTATTTGATTGGTCATGCAAGAAGCAAACAACAATTAGCTTAAGTACTTGTGAAGCTGAACTGAATGCACTGTCTTATTCACTTAAGGATTGTGAATGGTTGTTACAATTGTGCAAAGACATGAAAATTCCTGTCAAATGTCCAATCCAGGTTTACCAGGACAACAAAGCATGTTTGGCTTTGCTGAATTCGGAAGGTTGTAAGCAAAGCACGAAGCACTTGCAATTGAAGGTGCAACATGCTAGGGAACATATTCAGAAGGGACTCGTAACGGTGTCCTATATGCCAGGTAATGAAATTCCTGCTGATGTATTGTCCAAGATTGTATCAAGGGATCAACACTGTACCTATGTACAGAAGTTGGGTTTGTACTGATGTTGTACGAACACGCTGCCCAGTGATGTTCACGGAAAGGGGGAGGATGTTGGTTTCTGCTCTCTTCACTGTGCAGCGGAAGTGCTTGTCACAAGACAATGTTTACATTCCACAGTCAGAGTACTGTTGGGTTTTCCCACGGGAATGGGAAACTGGATGTGACGTACACTGGTTTCCTGTTTTTCACTTTTTTCTCTCGGTGTTCGTTATTCCGAGGAGGAGGATGGTTGCCTCTCTGCTCCAGCAGAGGCAAGATGCAAGTTTGTAATTTCTCAACTCTGAACTGAAAATAAAGCAACTTTAAGCATGTGGCACGTACTATTCGTCATTCCGTTGTGCACAGGACTCTGCAATATCAACAGGGCTCTGGCACTTCCGGCGCCGGAGTCGTCACAAGAAGTTATACCCGATACTCCCTTTAACATTCAGGAGCAACAGGGCACATCTGCCGCTGCGTCGGTCAGCGGTCAGATAGAAACTGCTGCTATCGGACGCCCCAACACTCGCGCCCAATCAGCCATTGCTAAGAAAACCACCGCAGGCACTGGTAAAGGTAAGGCACCCGCTAAGGTTGCCAGTAAGGGAAAGGCGCCTTCTAAGGGGACCGGCAGTAATACCATGGCGCAGGCAATAGGCACCCACAGTGTTTTTCAGGAGCAGCAGCCCCAGCACAGTTCAACGGAAGGTAGCTCGGGTTCCGACTCTGATACGGAGCAGATGGAACCCCAAGTCGCCCAGCCGGCTGCCAATGAGAACTCGGCCAGCAGTGAGGTGCAAGGGGGCAAAAGAAAGTCCAAGAAGAAGCATACGTCGGCTAAGAAGAAAAGAAGTAAGCAGTCCGAGAAAGAGGATGAGTAAGGTACGTCATCCTTGGATTCTGATAGCAAGGGCCCTATGGATGGTTACTTGGGTTTCGGGGAACATAATAATGGGATCCCACTTTGGGCACATGAGAGGAGGGCTAATTCACACTGTAAGACGTTCAATGGAACATTGGAATGGAAGGACGGGGCGTTGGTGGAAGATGTAAAGGTTTCCACCAATCAAATTCAAAAAATCCTTTATTAGGCATAACACACCACACATTAACAAACAAACATCATATACAGACTGTATAAAATACGGGCTCAACGAACACAATTTATCCTAGTCCTATTCTTAACTCCAAGAAATGAATCGATGTACAAAGATAATATAATACAACACAGCAACATCACCTACCATTAAAACCAGTAAGTCTCTTTATCATGGCCCATTCTTTCTTCATGGACAGCACTTAAAAATTCAGCCGCTATTAAAGTAATTTGATCATCGCTGTCCGCCAGCAGGTCCTGAACAGTTGGTTGTGTAAAAATCTGTCTATTAAATTTTAGGGCCTCAAATAATTGTTTTCTGGCATAACTGCCGAAATCTCAGGAAAAGAATATATGCTCTAGAGCATCGGGTTCCTGTTTTCTGCATTTGCAGAGACGCTCTAATTCTGGGATAGCTAAGTATCTTCCTCTCACTACCATCGAGGGAAACATGTTGAATCTGGCCAACATAAACAGCCTACACGATTCATGTTTCTTCAAATTTGTCATGTATCCCTTTTGGAAATCTCTACACAAAGGGAGATTTAAGTGGATAGGAGAGCAAGTGCTGTGCTTTGCAACCTCAAACATGGCGAGAACACTTTTTTCTGTGAGAGTCTTTCTGATAATTTCCCATGTATCTTTGGGATCATAGATTTCAAAGTCAGTTAGAGTGAGCCCTATCGAATCCAGTTTTCTCTTACAAATCAATGATAGATTGTAGATTGCACTATCATTCAAAAGATCATAAAGTAGAGAATTAGGGGATAGGGCTCTATAATGGAGGAAAATCCAATATTTCAAGGTCCTCAACCATGCTCTTACTGATAAAGGCAATATTCCCAGCTCACAACATATTGTTTCATATTTTACAGAGTTTGCAAGTCCTAGTAATGACCTCAGAAGGGATGCGTGACATTTATCCAACCTCTTGAGGTCACCTGAAATCCACACTGGTGTGCCATATAGAAGTTGGGCACAAAGTTTCATGTCAATCACTTGCAATACAGCTGGAATAAATCTATTTCCCACTGGAGAAAAAAAGTAGGATTTAATATGGTGGGCTGTCACTTTGGCCTTAACTATTGCAGCACATATATGTGTATTCCAATTCATATTGTTTTTAAATGTGATTCCCAGATAATTGAAGTGCTTAACTTCCTGTATTAAATGTCCATTAATTATACAGCCTTTTGGGTTCCCTCTCTTTCTAAATTGCATAATCTTTGTCTTATCATAATTAATTTTGAGATTATTGAGAGAGCAGTAGTTTGAGAAACTCTTAAATAATTTTTTAAAACCCAAAACAGAGAGTGAGATCATTACAGCATCATCTGCGTAAAGTAATAAAAAAAGTGGGCTATTGTTTAAATAAGGAGTATGAGTGGTTGCATTTTGAAGAAATAATGGTAGGTCAGATAAAAATAGATTAAATAGGGTAGGGGCCAGGATACAGCCTTGCCTAACTCCTCAATTATTCAGAATAGGTCATGCAAGTCTACCATCTTTTGATCTTTCTTGGGGGAGAGCGCAGTAGGAATAAATTAAGTTATTTTCAAAACTTTCGAACCAGTTACCTTGGCTCGCCTCATATAAAGTCTCGGGAGAATCTGGTCTTTGAAGATCATTAGTAAGTAACTCTGGGTGGTGATTAGGCAAGTCCTCAGTGGCTTTTATATCAATTAAAGTGTGGTATTCAGCCTTTTGATGAGGTGCTGCAGTCGAGATTGCAGAACTGGGGACTAGTGGGGTAGGAGAGGCCTCATTTTTAAAGTACCTTGATATTTTTACACCACTTGTCCTTAGGTGTTCTCTATGTTTATATATCAGTTTTGCCAATCTCCGATCATGGAATGTAACCACCGCCCTGGCAAGCAAGCCATCGTAATATAGATATTCCACTTGGTCCAACTCCGAGGGATTACTCAAAATACCTGGCATGTATGCCTTAAGGAAGTTCAGTAGATGGACTTTGCGATCCTCTTGAGATAAAAATCCTGGGGGCTTAGGATAGCTTGAAAAAAAAAGCTTGTTTTGAAGCAACACCAGCTTCCAGTTCTTATTTGTTGGAATGCTCCCCTTATTGGATTTGGTGTTGTCTATGGTTAAAACATAGGCCCATGGATCTTGGGGCAGTAAATCTTGCTTAGAGCTTGGTGGTGGAGCAAGCGCTGAAGGTTTTAGACAATCCAGAGCTTTATCAGCACAGACGTTTGAGGGCAAGTCCTGTTTGACTGACTTCATGGCTAAAGACTTCACCAGGTTCCCTCTAGTCCCAGAGGCTGTTGTGCTCTCGAGTAGGTTAAAAAGCTTTTTAAAAACCATTTTTTAATAATACACTGTCTTAAGATTTTTTATGTTTTTACTTTTTAAACATTTTTTACAGCTGTGAATCTCCTTTTACAAGCATTAGCTCTGCAGACTTTCTTACCCTTCCTTAATGGGCCACTCCTCCATAGGGTGGAGGCGAGTCCCTGATTACTTTCCAGTTCTGCAGGCATTCCGGGTTTTCTCTAGAGAGTTTTACAGGAGTCAGCCATGATGGTAAGGATTTTTGTACAAGAGTCCAAGTAGGACTTTATGGATTCAATGTCCTCAGTAAGGAGCACTAGCCATTTGATGATTGAGAGACCCTCTTCATTTGTCTCGTGGGGATGAGGATAAGAGTCTTTCGAAGGTTTAATATTTCCCAAGGCCAATTCCGAAATTTGTTTTAACATTAGTTCCTCCATTTTTTGATCTAACGATGGTTCGGGGAGAACTTGGGATTTGGCTTTCAGTTTCGGGGATGCTTCGTCGACTGTATCAAGGATATTTTGTGTTGCTTCCATTATATTCAGGCTTTTATCACTGCTTTTAGTACACTCCTTTCTTTGCATAACCAGTCCTTCACTATGGCTGTAAGAGAGGTTGGTAGGAGAGAGTAGAATTTCTCTTCCCTTCTTGTTCTTATTCTCATTGATTTCAATCGTTTCCTCATTTGTCCCACATTTTACTCTGTTCATGTAGAAGCGAGTGATTTTTGTTTGTGCTTTCTTTAGAGTGGCTCTTTTAAAGGTGGGTCTTACAGCCTTCAGAGAAAAGCCTGAGGTTTTGCAGCCACTCCTGGTCGTCACCATTGTTTCTTTAAAGTTGTAAATTATTTCTTTTTGTTGTAATAAATACGCTACAATGCATTGATTGAGATAAATAGACAAGAGGTAATTGCAAAAGTGAAGAAAGACAACGCGGTGGAGAAAGACAACGTGGTGGAGAAGCAAGTGTGACCTTACTTCTTCAGTTGCTGCAAAGTGATTACCGCAGAGGCTCTGGCACTCCCCCGGTAATAATCAAGATGCTTAAAAATGATGTGGTGTGGTGAGCCAGTGTGGTGTAGTGGTTAAGAGCGATAGTCACGTAATCTGGGAAACCGGGTTCGTGTCTCCGCTTCTCCACATGCAGCTGCTGGGTGACCTTGGGCCAGTCACACTTCTGTGAAGTCTCTCAGCCCCACTTACCTCACAGAGTGTTTGTTGTGGGGGAGGAAGGGAAAGGAGAATGTTAGCCGCTTTGAGACTCCTGAAGGGGAGTGAAAGGCGGGATATCAAATCCAAACTCTTCTTCTTCTTCTAATATATATATATATATATATGCTTTCGTAGATTTTCACGGGTACAGGAATGCAGGTTTTGGTGTTTTCGGGTATCTTCCCGTGTAAGAGTTGGGGTGTCTAGGCGACGTTTCGACGAGGTCTCACTCGTCATCTTCAGGCTGGTGCTTTCGGCTTCTTGTTACTAGAACAGAGCAGGATCTCAGTGTTTGAGTTCCTATAAATACTGTTGAGGGGGTGTGGTGTATAGCCTCCAACGTTCTGGGCAGAGAGGAAGTTCCCAGGTTATTGTGCCTTTTCTTCTTTTGTTCATTAATTACTTGAGGGATATCTTGAGTGATTTCTTGAGTGATATTCTGAGTACCACTTAGGAGGGTCATTAGGTGTGGATTAGTTGCTAAAGCTTTCGTGTCTTGACCTCTTGAGCTTGTGAAGAGTTTTTCTGAGTTTTTCTGAGAAGAGTTTTTCTGAGAAGATGGCTGTACTGCACTTAGTTGTGCTCTTAGTTGATATGTTGACGACACCTTTGTAATTTGGCCACACGGGAAGGAAAAACTAGATAGCTTCCTCACACATCTCAACAGCCTACACCCCAAAATACAATTCACTATGGAAATAGAAGCCAACAACCAACTTCCCTTCCTTGACGTCCTAATCTACAAAAAACCTGATGGCTCCCTAGGACACACTATCTACCGAAAAAAACACACACCAACCGCTACTTACATGCACAATCACACCACCACCCTGCACAAATAAACTCCGTAGCCAAGACTCTCATCTCCAGAACCAAACGCCTGGCTGACAAAGACCACTTGACAACTGAGTTACAGAATCTCTCAAATGTGTTAATCGCCAACGGATACCAGCAAAACAGGGTTACGAAGCTAATCCAAAAAGAAACACCCCCCAAAAACCAAGACACAGAAGAAAACAATGGCATGGCCCTCCTTCCTTATATCAAGGGCACTACAGATAAAATTAGCAAAATCCTCCATAAACACAATATCAAAACAGCCTTTTGCACCAACCAAAAAATAGCCAATATCCTCAGAAACCCAAAAGATAAAATCCAGTTAGAAAACCAAGGGGTCTATGAAATACCCTGCAAAGTCTGCCCAGCCACGTACATTGGACAAACAAACAGACGAATAAATGCACGTATCGCAGAACACAAGAATGCCGTCAAAAAAGAAGAAAAAACTTCCTCTCTTTACCAACACATGAAAGAAACAGGACACGAAATTAATTTTGCAGATTCCAAATTGCTCTTTAACATGGAACATCACCACAAGAGAATAATCATGGAAGCCATCGAGATAGAGAAACACCCTCACAACATGAACAAGCGTGACGACACGTCCCGCCTGCCAGACATCTGGAAATTAGCCCTCCCCACAAAAACCGACACCAGAACCAGAGGCACACAGAACGCCATCTCCAATCAACCACACCAGACCCAAACCCAGACCCTCTCCACAGATAAATTACAGACACCATCCAGTAGCCAAACCATAGTGGCACCTCCGGATGCTGCACCCCCCTGCAATCCCTACACAGATCTGACTGGCACAGGGCACAAAACCACAGCTCGCCCCTATACACGAAGCCAAGCCAGAGCACAACTAAGTGCAGTACAGCCATCTTCTCAGAAAAACTCTACACAAGCTCAAGAGGTCAAGACACGAAAGCTTTAGCAACTAATCCACACCTAATGACCCTCCTAAGTGGTACTCAGAATATCACTCAAGAAATCACTCAAGATATCCCTCAAGTAATTAATGAACAAAAGAAGAAAAGGCACAATAACCTGGGAACTTCCTCTCTGCCCAGAACGTTGGAGGCTATACACCACACCCCCTCAACAGTATTTATAGGAACTCAAACACTGAGATCCTGCTCTGTTCTAGTAACAAGAAGCCGAAAGCACCAGCCTGAAGATGACGAGTGAGACCTCGTCGAAACGTCGCCTAGACACCCCAACTCTTACACGGGAAGATACCCGAAGACACCAAAACCTGCATTCCTGTACCCGTGAAAATCTACGAAAGCATATATATATATATATATATATATATTCTTTCAGGGCCTCAGTACCTTAAAACTTGGAGTTAAAAATTTAATTAAACTAAACTAGGATCATTAGCTCCATCACAGGGCTCCCTGCACGTCAGTTTTGGGTAAAAGGGAGAGGTTCCAAGGCCTCCCCAGGCCCTTATCAGGTAAGCAGTTTTTCTTTCCTCCCAAAGATTTCTCTCTAATCACGTTCTGTTCCTTTAGGGAGTTATACTCACTCGGCTGCAGTAAAAGTTCACAGCAAGGTTCCTTCAGCTATTAATCTCGGAACTGAATTTCGCAACGCTGTTTTTCACAACAGAGACCTACTTCTTTTTCTTTCTTTTTTATAATATTTTATTAGGTTTTATCAATAGAAAAGTTTAGAAAAATACAAAAACGAAAAAGATACAAAATTACAAAATACAAAAATACAGACATTGAACACAAAAAAGAAAAAGAAAAAACACATATAAAAGAAAACAAAAATTCCCTCTTTCTTAATTTCTCATCTTTAGTTAACTTATTTTCCTGACTTCCTCACGTCTCCCATTTTTGTATCCCTTTTAAAAATTGGTTCAGCAAATTCATGTCCTATTAGTTTATCTATTATTAATCCAATCTTACATTTTACCTTGTTGCTAGAACCCCTGCAATTCATTTCAATGTCATCAGCATTCAAAAATTTTACAATATTTCTGCAAATAAGTTTTAAATTTCCTCCAATCTTCTTCCACCAACTCTTCTCCCTGGTCTCGGATTCTGCCAGTCATAACAGAGACCTACTTCTTGTTGTCTTGTTGTCTTTGAGTCTCTCTTGCTCTCTCGAACTTTTAACTTGAGCTTTTAACTCAAGCCTTGTGAGTATATTAGTTGAAGAGCAGCTGCCAAATGTTGTAGATAAAATACTGAGGCTGATAAGAGCTGAATAAAAACTGATAAAACTAATAAAAACTAATAAAAAACTGCACAACTGCTGTGGAGCTCAAGTCAGTGCTTCCACTAACTTTCCACCAATCAGTCGACTGATTTTATATTGGGGAACCATTTGTCCCAGAGGAAGAGGAATGAGATCCTCAATGGCGACTATGTAGATATGTTTACACCTTCTCCCTCCTACCAAGCTAACTGGGAAAGGGGAAAAGAAGCGCTCTTTCAGTAAACGGAGGTATAGGACGAACGCACCTTTGAGACCTGGTTGGATGGGTACCAGGTCTTCATGGGAGTTATCTGTGTGGCTTATCCTAAACGTTCAATGGATCTGGATGCTTATTTGGCTCATGTGAGGTGGGCTCACACGCTGGCAGGTGAGACTGCGGCATTAACGTATGAGAATTTTCGTAGAAACGCTTCTCTCGTGCCCTCCACCCGGTGGGACCTAAGGGACCCCAATTACTGGGGCGAGGACATTAACCCCTATATCGAAAAGAAAAACCAGGAATTGGCCAAGTCGGGTAAGACAGAGGCAAAACGGTGCCGCCAGTGCTGGGAGTACAACAGGGGTGTGTGTTCGCGACCTTCCTGTAAGTATCTTCATGAATGTGAGCGGTGCCTGGGAAACCACCCCGCCTCTGTTGGGATTCGCAGGATACTGGATAAGTCTGCAGGCTTCAACAGGATGATGCAATACTCTGCTGGGTCAGAGTGACTCAGCAGGAGTGTGATTAGTGTAATTGGCTATCACCTGTTTTAAAAAGGAAAGCCTGTTTAACAGGGGGTGTGGTGGTTGTGCCGTAGTGTGGTGGTGCTGTGGTGGAGAGTATTCGTTTGTAAGTACTCTGTATGGACTGTTTCTTTTGTAAATGCCTGTATATAGCTCACATTAAAAAGGACTGCACTGAAAAACCTGGAACTCTTAGTGTTTCGCTGAAAACGCCGCGTGGAATACGCGACAGGGTTATGGGCCCAGCACGCTTCCGCTGCGCAAGAGTACAGGAGGCAGTTATCTAGCCGTGGGTGCTGGAGGAGAGCTGCAGGGATGGAGCAGTCCAGAACTGGCGTGTTGCTGGAGAAGCTGACGGCCACGAACTACAGCATCTGGTAGGTCCGCATGCAACACTTCCTCAAGCGTGAGGGCCTGTGGAAGGTGGTGGAAACTCCACCGCAGCCCCCTGAGGAGGATGAGGACGACGATGAAAAGCTGGCACTAGCAGAGGCCCAGCTTGAAAAGGATGAGAAAGCTTTGGCTACGATCATCCTTGGAGTGGATGACAGCCAGCTAGTCTACATAGATGATAAGGTGACGGCAAGTGAGGCGTGGAATGTGCTCAAGGCTGTCCATGTGCGAGAGACAGCTGGCTCACTGATAACACTGACCAGGAGACTGTACCGGTGTCGGAAGAAACCGGGGGACTCCCTGGTAAACCACCTAAAATTCCTAACAGGCTGTTTCCAGGAGCTAGCCTTAAGAGGGAGGCCTGTGGGGGAAGAGGACAAAGTCTTTATAGTCCTGAGTTCCCTTGACGACAGCTATGATATGCTGGTCAACTCCCTCGAGTCTGTAGAGACTGATAAGCTGACTCTGGAATACGTGACCGGACGGTTGTATGCAGAGGAGGACAGGCGTGCAGAGCGAAAGATGACCTCAGCCCAGCTGTTGGAGCATCCCAGAGGGAGCAACAGCCGGGAAGAGCAGAGGTGTCGGGAGCCGGAGAAACAGCCAGGAGGAGCTGCTGCAGACCAGCCGGTGGTCAACAAAGTAAAAAGGTGTTTTTGCTGCAAGTCCAGTGGACATCTGCTTCAGGACTGCCCGAGAAAACAACAAAAACAGCGGAAGCACAAGTGGCAGCAGAGGGAGTCTACCGCTTGGGTGTCTGCAGATGGTCAAGAAAATGAAGAGCTGTGGGTTCTGGACAGTGGAGCTTCTCAAACCTTTTGTAAAAGAAAAGGATTGCTAACTGATGCTAGGGCTTCAAACAAAAAACATGTAAGTCTTGCTACGGGCCAGAAAGCAAATGTGGTTTGTGAGGGGGAGGTTGTGTTTCCACAGCTGGGACACACATTCAGGAATGTGTTGTGTGTGCCTAGTTAGCAAAACAATCTCCTGAGCATTCCTGATTTGGCAAAAGCAGGCTTTGAAGTAAATTTTGTGGGAGATCAGTGCCAGATAAAGCAAAATGGGGCAGTGTTGGCAAATGCTAGCCTTAGAACTAATATGTATGTACTGCAGTGTGAATCTAAGGTTGCGAATGTGCAAAATGTCCTGACCCATGATATGTGTATTCATCTCCTGCACAGGCGTCTAGCTCATGCTAGCTATAAGGTGCTAAACAAAACATTGGAGTTGTGTGGGGGGATGAAAAACATAAAAAGTTGTGATAATTACTTAGACTGCAATATCTGCAAGGAGGTTAAAAGCAGGGCTTGCCCAGTAGCAAGAGCAAGCCAGAGAGAAACCAAAAAACCACTGGAGTTGATTCATGCTGATGTAACTGGTCCTTTTCCGCCAAGTGTCTCCCACAACAAGTACTGTTTGATCCTAGTGGATGATTTTTCTAGATTTGGCTGGATCTATCCATTAAAGCAAAAGTCTGGCATTGCCCAAACTTTGAAGTTCTGGGTAAGAAGGGTAGAAAGGCAACTTGGTGAAAAGGTGTGCTCTATTCAATCAGACAGGGGAGGGGAGTTTATGGCAAGCTCCCTAAGAAACTGGTTGCGTTCCCAAGGGATTAAACATAGGCTTACCAATGTGGCCACGCCTCAAAAGAACGGAGTAGCAGAGCGTAGGGGAGGTGTCTTGCAGACACAAATGAAAGCATTGTTAGCAGATGCAAATATCCCAATTAAGTACTGGGCTGAAAGTATTAAGACTGCGAATTATATTGGGAATCGCTTGTGGTCAAGGGTACTAGATAACATACCCTATAAAATTCTCTATAACAAAAGTCCCAGTTTACAACATTTAAGAATCTTTGGGACAAAGGCATGGGTTGACATACCTGTGAAAAACCGAAGAAAAGGTGGGAAAAGGGCACAGCAGTTGCTATTTCTTGGGTATGAAAGTGGTACGAAAGCCTACAGGTTTGAAGATGATAAAAACCTTTTGAGTTATAGTCGATCAGCCAGCTTTAATGAGCAAAGAAATTGGCCCAAGATACATGCAAACCTGCTGCCAGGAAAAGTTTTACTGCCGAGCATACCTGATAAGGCAGCTGAAACAAAGCTAAGAATTGGCAGCTCTCCCAGAGAAACTGAAAGGGAGGAAGTAAAGGTTGAGCATTTATCTCCAGCTGCTAGCATGGAGCAGGGAAGAGAAGAAAGTGGAACAGGGACAGGAGGAGGTAGTTCTACAGAGTCAATCCACCCCAAAAGCAGTCCTGAAGGTAGCCCAGGGGGTGAGATTAATGAACCAAGGAGGTCTGCAAGAAGTAATAAAGGTCAACCTCCAGACCGTTATGGGTTCCCAGCCACCATAAACCAGGTTGTGTAACTGAGCCAGAAAACTTTGAAGAAGTGCTAGAGTTACCTACTCTAGAGAAAGAGGCGTGGTTAAAGGCAATGCAGGCAGAGTATAACTCTCTGCTAAACAACAATGTGCTTGTACCTTCAGAATTGCCTGAAGGTAAAAAGCCCATAAGCTGTAAGTGGGTTTTTAAAGTGAAAAAGCTGGCTGATGGAAGTTGTCAGAGGAAAGCCAGGTTGGTTGCATGGGGCTTTACACAGAGGAAAATGATACATTATGATGAAGTGTTTGCCCCAACAGCAAAGGCTGAAACAGTAAAATCAGTTTTAGCAATGGCAAGTCTGAGAGGGTTAAAAGTTAATCATTTTGATGTTGCCTCAGCATATTTAAATGCTCCTATTGACGCTGAGGTGTATTTACAGCAAATACCAGGTTATGAGCTGGGAAAAGACAGCATGGTGTTAAAACTGCAAAGGGCACTATACGGTTTACACCAAAGTGCACGTCTATGGCATGACTGCATAGACACAACTTTGAAAAAGATGGGATTCAAACAAAGCCTGGCTGATTCCTGTTTATATTCAGCAATGGTGCAAGGAAGTGTTTGTTATTTACTTTTGTATGTTGATGATATCTGTCTAATAACAACTGCACAAAAGCATAGAATCATAGAATCATAGAGTTGGAAGAGACCACAAGGGCCATCGAGTCCAACCCCCTGCCAAGCAGGAAACACCATCAGAGCACTCCTGACATATGGTTGTCAAGCCTCTGCTTAAAGACCTCCAAAGTATCCAATATTTCCAGGCCTTTGACCATTTTGGTTGCCCTCCTCTGGACACGTTCCAGTTTGTCAGTGTCCTTCTTGAATTGTGGTGCCCAGAACTGGACAGAGTACTCCAGGTGAGGTCTGACCAGAGCAGAATACAATGGCACTATAACTTCCCTTGATCTAGATGCTATACTCCTATTGATGCAGCCCAGAATTGCATTGGCTTTTTTAGCTGCCGCGTCACACTGTTGGCTCATGTCAAGTTTGTGGTCAACCAAGACTCCTAGATCCTTTTCACATGTACTGCTCTCAAGGGACGGGTTCTCCATGGGATTTAGAATCCCAGTAGCATTCCCCCCCAACACCGTGGACCCCCAAAATCAGAAGTCTGTGCGGGAAAGGCCAGAGATAGTTAGGAAAAATATACAGAAGGAGATCACGGCAGGCAGGGTTGCAGGCCCTTTTCCCGAGCCCCCTCTGGAGGGACTTCACCTATCCCCTCTGGGCATAGTACCTAAAAAAGCTCCGGGGGAATTTCGCATGATCCACAACCTCTCTTACCCAAGGGGAGGTTCAGTGAATGATGCAATACCTCAGGAACTGTGCACGGTAAAATACGCCTCTTTTGACCAGGCAGTCAAAATGATTTGTAGATTTGGCCGAGGAGCGCTCCTAGCGAAATGCGACATCGAGTTCGCATTCTGCCTCCTGCCTGTGCATCCAGAAGATTTCCGTTGGTTGGGGTTTAGATTTGAGGGGGCGTATTTCATTGATAAGGCAATGCCTATGGGCTGCTCCGTCGCATGCTCTGCATTCGAGTCCTTTAGTACCTTTCTTGATTGATTTGTCAGAAACAAAAATTCTCATGTGCTTGATGTATGGTTTCTTGCCAAACATCTTTTCATAGGGGGTACAACCAATCGGTGATTATAATCTGTGATTATAGGTGTAAACAAAACAGCCGAGCGCTTCTGCCCAATAACTCTCTGGAAGATTGGCATCATGCAGCAAGGTTTTCAAGCCTTGAAGCAATGTTTGGCTTGCCCTTTCACAAAGTCCATTCATCCAAGGAGACCGTGGACTTGACAGGCCATGTTGAATTCCTTTCTCAGTCAGAAAAGCTTCAAACTGCTGAGAAATGAATTCTCCCCCTCGATCTGTAAATAAACATTTCACCTGTTTATCATGCACATTTTTCAACCAAGCACAGAATTCCTTGAACCTAGGAAATGCTTCTGATTTCTGCTTGAGATTGAACACATGAATATATCTGGGATATGAATCAATGAGAACCATAAGGTACCTGGCTCCACCCAAAGAGTGTGTTAGTGGACCAACGAGATCAGCATGCACTACCTGGTATGGTTCTGTAGCTTGTCTACTAGACACTTTACCTTTTGCAGCCATTTTGACCTTGTTTGCTGCGCATGCCTTGCACTTCATGTGGTACCTGCAGGGTTTAATTGTCATACCTTCAACTAAGGCAGGCATTTTGGAACTGCCTTGAAGTTTAAATGACCAAATTTCCTGTGATAATCATGGATACATCCTGCATGCAACACCTTGTTAGTATCTGCAATACAAGTTTCATCCTGCACAACATCAACAGAATCATCATAATGCAATACAAACAAATGATCAATATAATCAGCATGCAATACAAAGTCATCTTTCTTGGTGATGGTGCACTTCCTCTTCTTGAAGGAAACGTCTATGTCCTGTTCAGTCAGCTGCGAGACGCTCAATAGGTTGTGTACAGTATCTGGAACAAAAAGAATGTTGCGTATTGATGCATCCAAGCTGTGAAGAATAACCGTTCCATAGCCTTGAGTGGAGATCGTGTGGTCATCCGCTTGGTGAATTGCACCTTCCTGTGGAGTAAAGGACACGAACAGGTGTTTGTCTTTGCAGATGTGCCTCCCGAGTCGATGATGAAGAAAGATCTAGACGTCTTCTGGACCTTTGGAGTGAAGCGTGAGACCATTGCCTTGTGTTGCGTCGTCCTGGACTTCTGACCTTTGCCTTTGCCTTTTCCATGTGTTGAGCTTTCGCTGCGCTGCTCTGTTGCCTTGGCCTTGGGATGTTTGCAATCCCTCTTCATGTGGCCTAGACGTCCACACAAGTAGCATTTCACTGCCTTCAAAGCTTTGGTGCCATCTAGTGTCCTTCGGAATCGCCCTCTAACAAATAATTAATGACCTGAGCCTTTGATAAGGCTCCAAGGCACGTTCCCCCATTCAGCAGAGTTTCCAAAGCAGCAGAAGTGATGAGATTTATGGCTACATCACTATGCTTTATTTCTTACTACACAGACAGCAAAGAAATATACATCCTCTCTCTATGAAAGCAGAGAGCAACTGGAACAAAGGAAACAGGAAACCAGTAAACATCACATCCGTCTCCCTTCTCCCGTGAGACTTCCAATAGCCTGGACTGTCTCTGGAATGTAAACAGAGCCTTGTGACTCTAAGCAGCTGCTCAGTGGCAAACAGAAACTAACAGTCACTCCCTGCTGGGATATTCATGGTAACTACTCAATAGTCGTTATATTGACCCTACTCAATAAATATGACTAACTAGGGTATAGGGACGCGGGTAGTGCTGTGGTCTAAACCACTGAGCCTCTTGGGCTTGCCAATCAGAAGGTCGGCGGTTCGAATCCCCGTGATGGGGTGAGCTCCCGTTGCTCGGTCCCAGCTCCTGCCAACCTAGTACTTCAAAAGCACACCAAAAAGTGCAAGTAGGTATTGCTCCAGCGGGAAGGTAAACAGTGTTTCCGTGCACTGCTCTGGTTTCGGTGTTCCATTGCGCCAGAAGCGGCTTAGTCATGCTGGCCACATGACCCAGAAAAACTGTCTGCAGACAGTTTTTTTTGCTCCCTCAGCCTGTAAAGCGAGATGAGCGCCACAACCCCAGAGTTGTCTGCGACTGAACTGTCAGGGGTCCTTTACCTTTACCTTTTTAACTAGGGTATATGAATTTCAGTGTGTCTGCTGTCAAGAAAACTTAGTTGAATGAAAGCTAATGTTTTTAATTGTTTTTAGAAGTCTTAAAAAAGTCTTGAAAATTATTAATGACCTGGTTGCCACCTGGGGCTCCTTCAGAAGGAGCAGGATATAAATTGAATAAATAATAATAAATACATAATGTGTGCTTGGGACCTGAGATCTTTGTACCCATTTTTCATACCTGGCTGCAGTGCCTGATAAATCACTGAAATTGATATACCCTAGTTAAAAAGGTAAAGGTAAAAGACCCCTGACAGTTAGGTCCAGTCAAGGGCAACTATGGGGTTGCGGCGCTCATCTCGCTTTCAGGCCGAGGGAGCCGGTGCTTGTCCACAGACAGCTTTCCGGGTCATGTGGCCAGCAAGGCTAAACTGCTTCTGGCGCACGGAAACACCATTTACCTCCTGCCACAGCAGTACCTATTTATCTACTTTCACTGGCGTGCTTTCGAACTGCTAGGTTGGCAGGAGTTGGGACAGAGCAACGGGAGCTCACTCTGTTGCAGGGATTTGAACCGCCGACCTTCTGATTGGCAAGCCCAAGAGGCTCAGTGGTTTAGACCACAGCGCCACCCGCGTCCCTTTTCCCTCCAAGGTAGGCAGTGACTGATAAAGTACTTCTAGCCTTTCAGAAAAGTTGTTGTTTATTAAATTTGTATACCACCCTTCATCCATAGATCTCAAGGCTGTTCAAAACATAAAAATACAATATAAGAACATAAAATACTTAATAAAAACAATACAAACTAATACTCCCTCCCTCAAACACACGCTTACTCAGCCAAAAAGGCCTGGTTGAAGAGGAACATTTTTGCCTGGGAATTTAGAATATGAGATGCAGCTGACCAGAGAGACTTTGAGTGCATAGAGACATGCCTCACGGCTGTGCAGGGTTGGGCGATGTCAACTTTTCAACATTGTGGTGTTGAAAAATGGAGGGAAGAACAAGCTGTGTTGGGACCAGCCCTGCAAGGTGCTGGAGTGAAACTGCTGAGGCCCTTCATCCAGGTAGCATAATTACATCTTACTTGAACATATATAATGTGGTTAGTTTGGGGGATTCAGTGGTTAAAGTAGCCAGGCCAGCTTTTGGGTGAGTCAGTGGGCCTGGGCATGGTATAACAAAGGAAGTGGCTTTGTACCAGAGGACAAATGGGTGGGCCCTGGGCCCCCTCCCTCACCTGGCTGCTAGTGAGAAGGGCAATAGCCAGCGTTGTGTGAGAGAGCTGGGCTAGAAGCAGGCGGCTGGCAGAAGCCAGGGCGTCAGAGCTGTACCCGATTCCTGCTTGGAATCCAAGGCTGTGGTCGTGGGAGAAGCAAGACCCTTTCGGGGTGCTGATGCTGTGAGCACCTCCATTGTAGACTCAGGTTGTATATATGTGTAGATAAACCATCTCTCCTAAAGACATAACAATTGCTGCTGTCCATCATTCCAAGGAAACCGAACATGGGTAAGTGCCTGAAACCCCTGGAGTCCCACACCCTTCGGAGACTGGGGTAGTGAAGCACAAAAGAGGGTGTGTCTACTTGAATTTGCTTCAATTCATGCAAATTAGTATCAAATAAATTGTTGTAATAATTTTAAGGTGCACACGCTTAGTGGGCCACACTCCACAGAAAACCAGTAATAATAATAAGTTATTATTTATACCCCACACATCTCGCCGGGCCTCCCCAGCCCCTCTGGGTGGCTTCCAACAGGGTATTAAAAACACAATAAAACGTGAAACATTCCCTAAACAGGGCTGCCTTCAGGCGTCTTCTAAAAGTCAGAGAGCTGTTTACAGTATTCCCTTGACATCTGATGGGAGGGTGTTCCACAGGGCGGGTGCCATTACCAAGAAAGCCCTCTGCCTGTTTCCCTGTAACCTCACTTTTCGCAGGGAGGAAACCGCCAAAAAGCCCTCGGCACTGGGCCTCAGTGTCCAGGCTGAATGACGGGGGTGGAGACACTCCTTCAGGTCTACTGGACTGAGGCAGTTTAGGTGTGCTGGTCCAGGGGGGAGGTTACTGTTATTGGTTTCAGAACTCACAGGGTTAAGGAGTTCTGGTGACGTCTCTTTCCTGAGGCGTGGTTAGAAACACATACGGGAGTGGTTTGACGCTACGTGTTTCAGTCTGGTTTCGCTTTTGCGGAGGGAGGACGCAAGATGTGTGCGTTGTCACCGGGACAGATTTAAGATCTGGTTTACTTCATGATTAAAGGCTAACAAGATAAGGAACGCTTTGTGTCAGTTCTGAATTATTCACCCACATGCTGCAATTGCTTCACCGCTGTGTTTATCTCTGCTACCGGCAAGAGGGAGAGGCAGGAAGGATCTTTGGATCAGCACGGACAGACAACAGAGCTGCGCAAAGGGAAGCGTGCTGGACTCCATGTTTGTTTTTCTTGGAACTCATGGCAACACTGACCTCTCCGTTGCCATAGGTTATGGGTGCTTGCCAACGCTTTGAAGCATTGCAGGAACGTCTCACATGTGGGGGAAGCCAGCAGGAAAGTTGCTGGGGCCAGCCGGAGCTGTCTTTGAGGCTGGAAGGAGCTCGCTGGGAGGAGAAGCCGATCTGCCAGAGGCCGGAGGAAGCTGATGCTGTCGTGAGTACGCTTACCCCGGGGGAGAAGGAGATGGCTCAGTCCCAGGAACATGGCTTTGAGCTTAAGCTGCCATGTGCGAAGTTAACAACCCAAACGTGGTTGGAGTGGAGTTATTTAGCAGAGTTGTCCTTAGTTGGAGCCAAGCTCTGGGAATTGGTGAAGCCGATGTCTTCGTCAGCTGGGGCAGTTGGAAGCCAACGTGAAGCTGAGCAGCGTGTTCTGGTTTTCTGGCTGAGAATGTAAGTGCTGATTTAAGGCCTATAGTTCTGGATGCAAGGAAGCCGACGGTCGCTTGGCTAGCTCTCCAGGAAGTGTGCAACGCTGGGGGCGGAAGCAAGGGCCGGGAGATGGCTGCATCAGAACAGGAGAGGCAAGATGGAGCTTACCACCTTTGTGGAAGCCAGTGCACAGCTGGGAAAGGCTGTGGGACCCCTGAGGGGGGCAAAGGGACTATTACCACTACTGCTGCTGTTGCTGCCAGTTTTGCAGAGTCTAAAAGCTGCGTGGGTGATGCAACGTGTCTGCGTGAGGAGCTTGGAGAGAGGCAAGCTGCTGGGGGCCCTTTACCTACCACTGGGGGTGCAGGAAAGCGTCCTGGGAGCCCTGGGAGCAGTGGGGGGGCAGTGAGCAGTAAAAGAACAGAAAAGCCTCTTTTTCCAAAGGCTGCCAAGAGTTGTTTGCGTCGTGAGTCGAAGCCTGGGAAACAGGACAGAGCTAAATGCTTCAAGGTCAGACATCTGCTGCAGAGGGAGATAAGGCCTGCAGAGTTGTCTGGGAACTCTGAGATAAGTCCAGTCTTCAGAGCAACGCAGGATGTTGCGGTTTCGGACGCTGCCAAGGACAGAGGCGGCAGCGGGACGTTTGTTGCTGCTATGGCAACTTTGAAAAACAATGCCAGCAGGAACACAGATGTGAAGTGGGTGTTGGATTCGGGTGCCAGTCATCACCTCATTGGGACGCCATCTGCTGGGGAGCTGCGGAATTGCAGGGCTGTTTTAACTGGAACTGCTGTCACATTAGCTGACGGGACAAAACGAAAAGTTTCTAATGCTGCAAATGTATATGTTTCTGTTTTGCAGGCGGAGCTGGAGTGTTTCATTGTACCAGGGATGAAGTGTTGCCTGTTATCGATACCTGCTTTGGCGAAGCAGGGGTACAAAATTTGTTTTGAAAATAACACCTGTTCTATTTCCAGAGGGGGGAAGCTGCTTGTCAACGTGGAAGGCAAGGGCAATCTCTTTGTTCTGGAGACACCTCTGGAGGGTGGGGGGAATGCAGGAAAAGCACAGGCGCAGTGTGCTAGTGTTCCCAGTCATGATTCATGTGTTCATGTATGGCACAAGAGAATGTCTCATGCTTGTCTGGAAGATGTTAAGAGGCTGCCAGGCTGCACCAAAGGTTGTAAAATCACACCATGTGAGGGATCCCTAGTGTGCAGGGCATGCAGCAAGGTTCAAAGGTGCGGGTTTCCCGGGGTAAAGAGGGTAACCACAAAACCTTTTGAGTTGGTTCACACAGACCTTACAGGACCCATGAAGTGTGAGAGTCTGGGTGGGGCCAGGTTTCTGCTAACGATGGCAGATGATTTTTCTCAGAATTTATGGTGTTTCTCTCTCAGGTCACAGAGGGAGGCAGCGCAACTGATCCAGGATTGGGTTGCGGAGGTGGAACTAAGGTTCTCCACCAAGGTGCAAGAGTTCAGGAGCGACCGTGGGTCACAATTCACTGGGTCTGCTCTGAAGGAATTCTTCAAGGAAAAGGGAATTCGTCACCAGGTGACGGGTGCAAAGTCTCCTCAAGAGAGAGGCATGGCAGAGCACAGGAGTGAAGCACTGGCTGAAGCTGTCAGGGTTTTACTGTGTGACTCTGGGTTGCCTCAGAGCTTTTGGAGTGAAGCTTGGAAATTTGCCAGCTTTGTTTTTAACAGGTCCTACAATCATGATGTAGGTGACACACCGTATTTTCTGTTGCACAAGAGGAAGTCACAGGTGCATTTCTTCCGTTCGTTTGGGTCTAGGGCTTCAGTGCCGATACCAACAGCGCAACGGAAGGAGGGTGGTCCTAGGTGCCAGGACATGATCTTCTGTGGGTATGATCCTGCAACAAATGGGTGGAAGTTTGCATACCCAGAGGGTGATCAGACCAAGCTGCTGGTCAGCAAGCATGCTGAGTTCTTTGAGCAGGGTGGTTGGTCACAGCCTAGGTATGGTTCTGATTTTCTCTCAGAATGTCTGTCCGATTCTGAGGGGGAGAAAAGGGAGGAAGAAAGGGAGGAAGGAGAGTCAGAGGCGGAGCCTGTTGCTGATGACCAGGTTGCTGATGATGGTCAAGCACAGGGGTGGGTTTCTCCACAGGTTAAGATGGAACCCAAAAGTGAGCCTTCATCTCCTGTTAGCCAAGTGCAGGAGGCCCGAAGACGCAGCAAGTCAGAGGGGGAGTCCTCTGTGCTGGGAGACACACTTGCTGACCCCAGTGGGTCAGGAGGAGCGCCCGAGGTTGTACTCCGGCGGTCAACTCGGACCAAAAAGGGGATTCCACCGGAAAGGTTTCAGGTCACCAATGCGTGGGTTGGTTTCGCACAGTGTGATTCTGGGAGTGTGGAAGGGATTCAACAATTGCCTGGGATAGATGCCAGTGGGAGGCAAAAGGCAATGGGAGGTGAGTTGAACTCAAAGAGGTCTGTAAATAGGGGTTCACAGTTTCCCTCAGGGTTCGAGACGAGAGGGGGTGTTATTGGTTTCAGAACTCACAGGGTTAAGGAGTTCTGGTGACGTCTCTTTCCTGAGGCGTGGTTAGAAACACATACGGGAGTGGTTTGACGCTACGTGTTTCAGTCTGGTTTCGCTTTTGCGGAGAGAGGACGCAAGATGTGTGCGTTGTCACCGGGACAGATTTAAGATCTGGTTTACTTCATGATTAAAGGCTAACAAGATAAGGAACGCTTTGTGTCAGTTCTGAATTATTCACCCACATGCTGCAATTGCTTCACCGCTGTGTTTATCTCTGCTACCGGCAAGAGGGAGAGGCAGGAAGGATTTTTGGATCAGCATGGACAGACAGCAGAGCTGCGCAAAGGGAAGCGTGCTGGACTCCATGTTTGTTTTTCTTGGAACTCATGGCAACTCTGACCTCTCCGTTGCCATAGTTACCGTGGGGCGAGGTCCAGGACCTGAGTCGAGGGTCGGCAGACAGTTCTCCACGAGCGAAGCGGGGTCCACAGCGAGGAGCCGGGCAAGGACAGGAACAGGACTGGGTGCTGGCCGAAACAGCTCTTCAATGACGTTGCTCCCGCAACCTGGGACCGGGCTGACTGGCCTTTATCTTCTCTGAGGCCGGGGGCAGTCCCGGCCCCCAGGTGACCCGCCTCTCCTGGCCTTAAGGCGAGCACTCCTCCTGGGAGAAACCAGTTCCCTCCGCCTCTCTGTCCTGAGCCTCTGCAGCTCAGGAGAGGCCGGTGGGTTACTGGACCCAGGGGGAGACTCATTTTCCCCTGACAGGGCTGGGAGAGGCGCACCTGTAGGCAATGTGTCCTCAATCACCTCCGGAGCCAGAGTGGATTCACCTGGTGCCTGCTCCTGAGGTGCAGGCGCTTCAGAATCAAGGCCCTGCCCCAGCTCAGCCAGCCCTGGAGGCGGGGACTCCTGTGCAGGCTGGGATTCCTCCGGTTCAGCCTCTGAATCGGATTCCCAGGCCATCACATTAGGGCTTTAAAGGTCAGCACCAACACTTTGAATTGTGCTCGGAAACGTACTGGGAGCCAATGCAGATCTCTCAGGACCAGTGTTATATGGTCCTGGCGGCCACTCCCAGTCACCAGCCTAGCTGCCACATTCTGGATTAGTTGTAGTTTCTGGGTCACCTTCAAAGGTAGCCCCACGTAGAGTGCACTGTAGTAGTCCAAGCGGGAGATAACCAGGGCATGCACCACTCTGGCACGACAGTCCGTGGGCAGGTAGGGTCTCAGCCTGCGTACCAAATGAGTCTGGTAGACAGTTGCCCTGGACAGAGATTTGACCTGTGCCTCCATGGACAGCTGTGAGTCCAAAATGAGTCCCAGGCTGCGCACCTGGTCCTTCAGGGGCACGGTTACCCCATTCAGGACCAGGGAGTCCTCCACACCAGCCCGCCCTCTGTCCCCCCAAAACAGTACTTCTGTCTTTTCAGGATTCAACCTCAATCTGTTAGCTGCCATCCACCAACCGCCTCCAGACACACAGGACCTTCACCGCCTTCACTGATTCTGATTTGAAAGAGAGGTGGAGCTGGGTATCATCCGCATACTGATGAACACCAAGCCCAAACCCCCTGATGATCTCTCCCAGCGGCTTCATGTAGATGTTAAAAAGCATGGGGGAAGAGGACAAAACCCTGAGGCACCCCACAAGTGAGGGCCCAGGGGTCTGAACACTCATCCCCCAACACCACTTTCTGGGCACGGCCCTGGAGGAAGGAGCGGAACCACTGCAAAACACTGCCCCCAGCTCCCAACCCCTCCAGATGCTCCAGAAGGATGTCATGGTCGATGGTATCAAAAGCTGCTGAGAGATCCAGCGGAACAAGGAAACAGCTTTTACCCTTGTCCCTAGCCCGCCGGAGATCATCAACCAGTGTGACCAAGGCAGTCTTATGTGGATTAAGCTTCAGTTTGTTGGCTCTCATCCAGTCCATTACCATTTAATTTTTAAGATGGCAAAAATGGCAAATTTAGGATGATCTTGGCATTCATGTGGGAGGAGGCAGTTCTCTGGGGAAACTGATCTCCCAGCTGTTGTCAGACTACAACTCCCAGAATCTTTAGCAATGCTGACTGGGGCTGATGGGAGTTGGAGTTGAGGCTGATTTTCTACCCCTGGTGTTCATCATTTTGACAGAAAAGGAAGCTGTACTATGAATATTTAAAGTCATTTTCAGGCTTATTTAAAGGACAGAATGAATAGCTAGCTGAGCTTTCCTTCTGGTCCACCTGGGGGCAATTATTCAACACCACCTTCTTCATGAAGTTTGTTCACCATGATTTCTGAATCCCACTACAAATCTCAGCATCAGGCAAGCCATTCCCCCTCATGTTCTTGGCCCCAGGTATAATAATAGTGCTGACCTACCTTACAGGGCTGTTTCTAAGAATTAATGTGGAAAAGCCTGTGAAGAACCTTTGAGGACTTTGGTAGGCAGTTGTGCCTACCATAGTGTATAATAGCATGTAGCTACCTCCCAATGATAATCCTTACAAAAGCCCTGTAAGGTAACGTTTATTAAATGTTCAGCCTGTTAACTGATTGCCATGTAAAGCGTCTCCAAGCAACTTACAAAACTTTTAAAAAGCATAAAGCACAGCATAAAAGTATGTGGTTTTTTTCAGGTGGTTCACAATTTAGCGGAACCACCTGCAACATCGGGGCCCAATACGGGCCACATGTTCTCCTGCAATGATTTTGCAAAGTTTTTTGCAGATAAAATCGCTCAGATTCGGGAAGAGGTAGACTCCACCGTGGGAGCAGGGCGGGAGAGTGCTAGAGTTCTGTCTAGTCAAGTTGCGTGGGATCAATTCCAACCTGTTACCTCCGAGGATGTGGACAGGCTGCTTCGACGAGTGGAGCCAACCACCTGTCTCCTGGATCCTTGCCCATCCTGGCTTATAAAAGCTAGCCGGGAAGGACTGGGCGATGGGCTTCGTGGGGTGGTGAATGCTTCCCTCTGTGAGGGAGCCTTCCCAGACCTGCTGAAAGAGGCGGTTATTAAACCGCTTCTTAAAAACCATCTTTAGATGCGGCCACGATGGCCAATTATCGCCCAGTCTCAAATCTTCCATTCTTGGGCAAGGTGATTGAGCGAGTGGTTGCTGAACAACTCCAGGCACGCCTGGAAGAAGCGGACCATTTGGATCCCTTCCAGTCGGGATTCAGGCCTCACCATGGGACTGAAACTGCCTTGGTCGCACTGGTTGATGATCTCCGGCGGACTAGGGACAAAGGTGAGAGCTGTTTAATAGTTCTGCTGGATCTCTCAGCGGCATTTGATACCATCGACCATAACATCCTACTGGACCGTCTTGAGGGGCTGGGAGCTGGGGGCACTGTTTATATATACAGTGGTTCCGCTCCTTCCTCCTGGGCCGTGTTCAGAAAGTGGTGTTGGGGGATGAGTGTTCAGACCCCTGGGCCCTCACTTGTGGGGTGCCTCAGGGTTCTGTCCTCTCCCCCATGCTTTTCAACATTTACATGCAGCCACTGGGAGCGATCATCAGGAGGTTTGGGCTGGGTGTTCATCGGTATGCGGATGATACCCAGCTCTACCTCTCTTTCAAATCAGAACCAGTGAAGGCGGTGAAGGTCCTGTGTGAGTGTCTGGAGGCGGTTGGAGGATGGATGGCGGCTAAAAGATTGAGGTTGAATCCTGACAAGACAGAAGTACTGTTTTGGGGGGACAGGAGGCGGGCAGGTGTGGAGGATTCCCTGGTCCTGAATGGGGTAACTGTGCCCCTGAAGGACCAGGTGCGCAGCCTGGGAGTCATTTTGGACTCACAGCTGTCCATGGAGGCACAGGTCAAATCTGTATCCAGGGCAGCTGTTTACCAGCTCCATCTGGTACGTAGGCTGAGACCCTATCTGCCTGCGGACTGTCTCGCCAGAGTGGTGCATGCTCTGGTTATCTCCCGCTTGGACTACTGCAATGCGCTCTGCGTGGGGCTACCTTTGAAGGTGACCTGGAAACTACAACTAATCCAGAATGCGGCAGCTAGACTGGTGACTGGGAGCGGCCGCCAAGACCATATAACACCAGTCTTGAAAGACCTACATTGGCTCCCAGTACGTTTCCAAGCACAATTCAAAGTGTTGGTGCTGACCTTTAAAGCCCTAAATGGCCTTGGTCCAGTATATCTGAAGGAGCGTCTCCACCCCCATCGTTCTGCCCGGACACTGAGGTCCAGCTCCGAGGGCCTTCTGGCGGTTCCCTCACTGCGAGAGGCCAAGTTACAGGGAACCAGGCAGAGGGTCTTCTCGGTGGTGGCGCCCGCCCTGTGGAACGCCCTCCCATCAGATGTCAAAGCGATAAACAACTACCTGACATTCAGAAGACATCAGGGAAGTTTTTAATATGTGACATTTTAGTGTATTCTTCATCTTTGTTGGAAGCCGCCCAGAGTGGCTGGGGAAACCCAGCCAGATGGGCGGGGTACAAATAATAAATTATTATTATTATTATTATTATTATTATTATTATTATTATTATTATTAGGGGGGGATCCATATATTACAATAAAAAGCATACAAAATCTGCAAATCATGCTCTGTAAAACTGAAGAAAAACTTGGGTAGCAAAACAGCTTGGACCCGTTTACTCATGAGATTTCCTTACCCCACCTGTGCCCACTCGCTTTGTACAGTGGAATTGGTGCTGCTACAGCTGCCAAACAACACCCGTCTTTCAATTGCTTAGTGTGGCAATGCCAACACTGTGGAACTCCTGGCCTATTGAATTCAAGCAGGAGCCTTCACTGTACTCTCTTTCGTGCTTGCCAAGCCTACCCGGATGCTTACAAAGTAGAAGTAATTTTAATCTGTTTTAGTATTTTAACTTCTGTATACTTTTTAAGGATTGGTTGTGGTTTTTTCTTGATTTTACTTTTTTTGTAAATGGCTTTGGGGTTAAAGAAAATGAAAATAAGCCTTGCCCTCTTGTTTAAGCTTCTTCTTCCAACAACAACAACAACTGTAGTTGTTATTATTATATTTGTACCCCACTCATCTGAATGAGTTGCCTTAGCCCCTCTGGGTTGTTCCCGAGAAATAAGAAAAAGCATAATCAAACATCAAACATTAAAAAGCTTCCCTATACAGGACTGCCTTCAAATGTTTTGACATATGACAGGAGGGCGTTCCCAGGGAGGGTGCCGTTACCGAGAAGGCCCTCTGCCTGGTTCCCTGTAACCTCACTTCTTGCAGAGAAGGTTCTCAGAGCCGGATCCTGTGTCCAGGCTAAACGACGGGGGTGGAGATGCTCCTTCAAGTGTACTGGGTTGAGGCCATTTAGGGCTTTACAGGTCAACACCCACACTTTGAATTGTGCTCAGAAACGTACTGGGAGCCAGTGCAGATCCTCCGGAACCCGTGTTATATGGTCGCAGCGGCTGCTCCCAGTCACCAGTGTAGCTGCCACATTCTGGATTAGTTGTGGTTTCCAAGTCACCTTCAAAGTTAGCTCCATGAACATCATGTGGCAGTAGTGCAAGTGGGAGATAACCAGAACATGTACCACTCTGGCAAGACAGTGCATAGGAAGGTAGGGTTGCAGCTGGTGTACCAAATGGAACTAGTAGACAACTGCTCTGGATACAAAATTGACCTGCATCTCCATGGACAGCTGTGCATCTAAAATGACCCTCAGATTGTGACCTGGTCCTTCAGAGGCACAGTTACTCCATTCAGGACCAGGGAATTTCCCACACCGGCCCTCCTCCGTCCCCCAATACTTCTGTCTTGTCGGGATTCCACCTCAATATATTGACTGCCATCCATCGCCCAATTGTCTCCAGACACCCACACAGGACGTTCACCGCCTTCACTGGTTCTGATTTATATGAGAGGTAGAGCTGGGTATCCTCATACTGATGAACACCCAGCTCCAACCCCCAGATTATCTCTGTCCACGGCTTCATATAAATTATTCTGGGCAACCTTCTGAGCTCCACATGCCAGTGGTAGGTGGGGTGAGGCAAAAATGAGTAGGGCAGCTAATGTAAATGTTACCTCTGTGCAGCAGGCCAGTTTCCATATCCACACACGCCCTTCCATATCCTTCATCTAGGCAAGCAAGAAGTATTATCAGAGTGAAAGAACGCATTCCTGCCAGGCAAAAACTCTCAGGGAGGATGTGAAACATGGTTTGTGGAGGGTTGTGGCCAGGGGAGAGTCCTGAGGGCCAGGCAGGGAAGCCTGGAGGGCCACATCTGGCTTAGGGGGCCTGTGGTTTCACCATTCCTGGGCTAATGATCCTTAAGGTCCCTACCAACTTTATGATTCTATGAATGCAGGAGTGATAATAGGAAAGCTGAGCACTGATGGGTGGGGCAGGGGAGGCACCCCATCACCAGAGGCTGTTTGGCTCAAGAAATGTGTCAAAAACGCAACCCACACAGGCGTCACCATTTTCAAGCAGCCACTCTGCTTTAATGTTAGGGTGTCGTTTTTCAAGAAAAGTCTCTGTCCGAGTGAGAAGAAGCTGTGACCCCACTCCAAAATAACAACCAGAACAACCCACCCTACCATCTCTGTTAGCACCCTGGGTATTCCTAAAGGTTGGTAGTGCTGGATCAATGCAAGCCAATTCCACAGGGAAGGGAGAGGAGAGTACACAACTAAAGCAAAATGCAATAGGAAAGGCATTCTCAAACTCAGCTTGGCCTGACCAGAGGGTGTGTGCATGTGTTAGGAGGAGGCAGTATCCCAGAAGTGCATCAAACCATGCCCTGATCTGCAGCGGAGGCCCAGGGAGTCACAGCAGGCTGCCTTCCTTGGCTGCGGGAGCTGGGCAGGGCCAATCCGGCAGAAATGCTCCTTCCGCCTACTCTGCCATCCAAAGCTTGAAAGTCCTGTCATAAGAGCATGTGGCGATCAGCTGCCCGTCCAGGGAGATGTCCAAGCCCATGACTTTGCCCTCGTGTCCTGCCAAGGTTTTCAGCGGGGATGAGCCTGGGTGCGTCCAGACCTTGGCTGTGTTGTCGTAAGATCCAGTAAGCAGGAAGTTGCCATGATTTGCTGGGTGGCGGAAAGAGAAAAATAACAGGAAGTGGGGAGGAGGACTAAGGAGGTAATATAGAGATTTACCACTTACAGCAGGGGTGAGGAACTACAACTCCCATCGTCCATGACCATTAGCTATGCTGGCTGGGGCTGATGGGAGTCCAACAACTTCCAGAGTGCTACCAGTTTCCCCAAAACCTTACCCAAAAGCCAACCATAAGCAGGGAACGGGGGATGCAGGAAGAGGGAGGGTGAGTGACAGAGCATACAGGCTATTCTCAAGAGCCAGTGTATTTGGGGAGGGTGGGGAGCGGTATATATCCAAGTCTTGGGAATCTATGTTGCACATGGAAACCACAGACAAGGTACTTTTCAACCCATTATATATCCTCAGTTTCTGGGAAAAGGCATTAGCAGCTACAGAGACTTACGTTCAAACTTCACTCTGGTCACCAGGTTCTGATGGGCAGGGATGGTGTAGATGCACTTTCTCTGGCGGAGATCCCACACTTTACAGGTGTTGTCGCCGCTTTCAGTGGCAATGTGGTACCTATGAGAAGTACGGAAGAGGAGGAATTCGGGTTTGCGTGCAAGGGGGTTGTTCCCAGTTTCAGCCCTATTCATAATCCTACATGATTATGAAAAAGCTTTAATAAAATATATTGGAGGAGGGGGGAAGGCTATGTACCCATCATACATTTAAAGCACACGGCTTCTGCCAAAGAATCCTGGGAACTGTAGTTTACTAAGGGCATAGGGAATTATAAGCTCTGTGAGGGGGAAACTAAAATTCCCAGGGTGATTTGGGGTGGGAAATGTGCTTTGAATGTATAGTGTGCATGCAGACCAAATTAGTTCCATTAATTTCAATTAATCTACTCCAAGCAGAAGTTAGTTGTCTGTGTGTCAATATTAAGACCTGCACCCCAAGAGGGGAAGGCAAATTGGTTCTTACCCGTTAGGGGAAAAGTTGATCCCATAGATCTCCTTGAGATGACCCTCCAAAAACATGATACAACGCCCTGTGCGCAGATCCCACACGCGGCCAAATGCATCAAGGCCACTGAAAGGAAGAGAAAAACGTCAAACAATCTCTTTCTCACACAACCCCCTTCCCATGCTTCCACTCTGAATAAGAGGCATCACTTAAAGCCATCTTTGGATCTTCTTTCCTCTTTAGTTGTCACCTAGGCTGGATGCCTCTTAACATCACTAAACAGGAGCCAAAGGAGCTTCTGCGAACCACAGTTGTTAAATTGGAGCAAAGCCTTTCTGCAATGCAGCTCGGATTGCCTCCCATGTTACTACCACCTCCTGTCTGCAGTTCAGCGGCGTAGCGTGAGTTGTCAGCACCCGGGGCAAGGCAAGTAATTTGCGCCCCCTAACCTGGGGCAAAGCAAGTAATTTGCGCCCCCCTAACCCCTAACCTGCCGCGTCAGGTGATCTGAGGCGAGTTGCCGCTGGCGCTGCCGCCCAAACCACGCCGCTTGCCCGGAGGAGGAGGAGGGCAGAGAGGCGAGGAAAATGCAACATGGCCCAGCAGCTGCAGCAGCAGCAGCGGAGGCGGGGCTGTGAGTAGGGGCTGCCTGGCGCGTCCTCCGCGGCCCTGACGAGCGGGGACCACGACGAGCGCTGAGAGCCGCTGCCTGCCGGACGCCTTCAGCCCGGGCGCGCGCACAGCTCGTCGGTTCCACGAGACATGGGGCTCTGCTACAGCCTGCGCCGGAGGCTCTTCGGCGACTCCGGAGGTGGCGAGCGCGCCCCCCCAGATGTTGCGCCCGGTGCGGCCGGCCCCCCTGGCACCCCCCACGCTACGCCACTGCTGCAGTTCCAAGGTTTTGCAAGCAGGACCCAGATCTGACCTACCTGGCAAATCACATGTAGGAAAGTCTAATTAGCACACTTTGTTTGCATAGATTTAGAATATTTATTATGCACTTAAATCAAAAAGTTATCTAAGAGGAGTACAAAAACTGAACGTGAAACATAGCTAAAATCTACAGAACAATTAAAAAGCAAATATACCTAAAAGCCATTGGCATTATAAACACGCATAAAAATAAGTAGAACTTTAAAAACAAAGTAACTAAATTATGCACTTGGGTAGGCTTTTCAAGCCAAAAAAAAAAAAAAAGGATTCAGCAGGTGCCTACAACTATATAGCTTGCTTAATGTCAATAGGCAGGGAGTTCCAAAGCATAGTTACATGACAATGAAGGATCGACTCAATTACAAACAAGCTAAAGCAAGAGCTGCCCAGATCAGAATTTGCAAATTAAGAACAATGATGGGGCAAATCTTAATATTGCCCTAAAAAGTTGAAACTTTTATTTTAATGAGCAGTATAAACTCAGGAATACAGTCAAGCTATTAGGAACAAAGGAAGTTTCCTAGAAATGAGTCAGAACATTGGTCCATCTAATTCAGTAGTGTCTACACTGACTGGCAGCTGCTCTCCAGGATTATAGATAGGAAGATAACCATTGGGGATTGAAGCTGTGACTTTCTCCACGCAGAGCAGACGCTCTTATCGAAGCTATGGCCCCTCCCTCATTAGAATTTCCACCCTGTGACTTTTTAGCTCCAGGAGTGAAGACTTGAGTGGGATCTTCTGAAGGTAGAATCCCAACCAGTTCTCTCTCTTTTCTGGCATTTTAGAACTAGCAAGAATGAGCATCATTACTGACTGGCTGATACTTGCTCAGTGACACCCCCAGGGAGGGTTAGGACTTGCACATGCATGTAGATTTACCCAGTGGCAGAAAGGGAGCCGTCAACATGGAAGGTGATGTCGTAAACTCCTTTGCTGTGCCCCTCCTGGTGCAAGATTTCCTCCTGAGCCTCCAGGTCCCACAGGCGCCAAGAGTGGTCATAGCTGCAGGGGGGGAGGTGGAGAAGAGACAAAGACTCAAGTGAATATCTCACAAGGCCCCAACAGGTCCCCCCCCCCCGAAGTTCAAGCAGGTGGCTGGATTGTCTATCCTGATCTCCACTACAAGCTAAGACCATGGAATTAATCTAATCTGCCCCTGGCCCCCACAAACTTAGACGATCAGCCAACTGATACAGGGATATGTGTAGCATTTAGGACACATAATTCAATTCTCTGCTCAGTATTGGGATCTTCAACTGCAGCTTCCTCCCATTCTGACCTCTCACTTTCCAGTCTTGTGTAATGAGTGCTGGGCTGAGTGGAAAGAAGTAACATATCACAAGGGGATGACAACAACTGTTTTTCTATCGAGGGCAGAATTATTTCGAAGGTAACCCATGGTGGTGGCATTGCCAGTGGTGGTGAGACTACTAACAATGGAAGGAACTCTCTTTTCTTCCTTTTCTTTCTGCTGCTCTCTGCTCTTCCTCTTTCTCCATCACATCATTTCCCTATTTATTCACCTCCTTGCTACCCACAAGAAATTAGACCAGGTGCCATGTGTGGCCCTTTGGGCAGCACCCCCTCCTCTGACTTACCAGGTGGTGCCCAGAAACCTGCCAGAGGGATGCCATGCCACCCGGGCTACTCTCGCTGTGTGTCCCTCGATGTCAGCCACTGGTTCATCACTGAAAGAAACACAACATCTCACGGCAAATTCTTGATGATGCTGACTGTCCCATAAGAGAGACTAAAATAAAGAGGGAGCAATACAGAATAGGAGAAAGGGAAAGGTGCGATGGGTGGATCCAGCTGGCTGGCTGGAGGACAGAGGGGGGGGGGTGTGTACAGAAACTAATCTGCTGTGTGAAGGTAAAATTTACAGTAGTTACTCCACCCACCACTGGTAAGTGACCCCCCTGAAGGGTGCCCAGAAGAGAAAAATGTTTCAGTTGTTATTGAAAGATTCACAGACTAGCTTGGCTTTATCCAATGACTTTATTAACAGCTTAGTCATAGTATACTACTGTATAAGATTTGTACACTGCTTGCTGCCTTTCAAGCCTAAAATATGTTGTGACGGGGCTTTGCAAAACTAGTTCACAAGTAAACAAACAATGCTGTCTCTGACTGGCTGCAAAAATACACAGGCAGCTTGGGATGCTTCATGTAGGCTACTCCCCATTGTTCCCAGGGCTGCAAAGTACAAATATTAAAGTAATCAAAGGGCATTCGAAACAGAAGGGAAAACCCTGCCTGCCCAAGCAGAGCAGTTGTGGCTCAGTGGTAGACACACTCTGCAGGCAAAAGAATCCCAGATTCAATCCCTGGTGTCTCCAAGTACGGCTGGGAAATCCTCCCACCTGAAACTGTGGAGAGCCACTGCCTGTTAGAGCAGACAACAGTGGCCTTGAGAGGCAATTAGTCTGGCTTGCTATAAAGCAGCTTCCTATGGGGTTGTATTCAATTCAGTTCATTTCAGAGTAGACCCAGTGAAATTAATGCATGTCCATGCATTTCAATGGGTCTACAACCCTGTGTTCCAAAAGAAAGCAACTGGATAGTGAACCAGTAACCTCATTGGCAGGAGGAAGTCCTAATACTTCCTCAAGTATAAGAGCTACTAGACCAGCTCCACTTACTGTAGCTGCTCTCTTCAGTTTGATTGAGCCCCCTTGTTGCTGGAATGATCCAGTCCTGTACACGCAACCCTGACTTTCTTAAACAAAAGGTGAAGGAACTCAGGGAACTCCAGAAGGAAGCCTAGCCCAGTGGGGTTTGAATTTGACATCAATATAACAAGCCACAGAATGGCCCCAGAACAACATGTTTTAAAGCTCTTCTACTTGTTCCTTTTGCGGCCGTGTCTTTACCTGCCCCATGTTATACAAGATGTCAGGGGTGGGGCAGGTGTGGCTTGGCAAAAATGGCCCCATGGGCCATATCAGGTTCCCTGCCAGGCCCAGTCAGGCCCATGGGCCACAGGTCCCTTACTGTTGCATAAGAGGGTCTCGAGTTCAACAGGTGGGAAAAAATCTATCACTAAATATGAGTTTGAGCAAAAGATTCCTGCATTGCAGGGGGTTGGATTCAATGACCCTTGTGGTCCCTTCCAACTTGACAATTCTATGATTCTATGATTCTATGACCTCACAGGCACCCAAGACTGAGAGAAGGAGTGCGAATTTACCACCACTGATGCTTCGGCCCACAGCAACAGTATCTGACAGAAATAAACCTCTTCCCTGAGGCCCAATTAAAGAATCTGCTCTCTCTCTGTTTCCTTGGATAACGCACTGACAGAATCAACTGCCTTCCCCAAGAGTCACAGTGCCTTGACTGTTGGAACAAATGCAGCCTATCTGGGGACATAGCAAGACAAGAGGTGTAAAAAGTAAGACAAGTATGACATGGGGGAGAAGTGGGAACCCCCCACCTCACAGTTTGGGCCAGGGGGCACAACCAATAAGCCAAGCAAACTCGTGTCTCTATAAAGGTTTAGAAACAGTAACACAGAAAAGAAGCCTCATTATAAGGAGAGAGGAGCACTGCTGGATCAGGCCCCCAAAAGCACCCACAGCAAAATAACTCTGGGAACTATAGTTCACCCTCACAGGACTATAATTCCCAGCACTTGTAACAAACTACAGCTCCCAGGATTCTTTGGGGGGAGCCATGTGCTTTAAAAGTATGGTGTGGTCATGCCCCTGCCTCAATCACTTGTGTTAGTGTTTTGTTTGTTGCAGAAGGAGGTTAAGCAGGAAGCCATTCTTTAATATTTTTCTCTACCACCCGCAGCAGCCAATAAAATAAGGAAGGGAAGGCAACTGATTTTCCTGGGCCCAGGCGTACCTTTCAAGACTCCAGAGTTTGACAGAGCCATCTGCTGCGCATGAAGCCAGGTTGACGTCCTTCTTGTCCAGGAAGATGGTTGCCTTTGGGTGAAAGACAATGGCTCCAACGTTGGTGTTGTGCCCTTGGGAACAGACGAGACAGACAGACAGTTTGAGAGCCAGCCAATTTTAAGCTTGCTTCCTCTGTCTGAGTCTGGGCCTCTTCCTATTGCTCCGAAGAGACTCTTTGACTGGGAATCACTCCAAATTTAGTTTTTGTGCTAAAGCCGGGGTGGGGAACCTTGGCCCTGTAAGCCAAATGTGGCTCTCAAGGCCTTCCACTTTGGTCCTTGGCACTCTCCCCACACTAATTCACTCTTTCCCCTCAGGCCACACACTTCACTCTCCCTGCTTCACGCCCTTCTTGAGTGTCTTCTGCTGCATGCCAATAGTGGGAGGGGCCAAAAGCAAAAGAAGGTGGAGCAACAAATGCAGCTTTTCCCTTTGTATAGTAGGCTACCTGCCTTCACACTCCCATTTCTAGTCTCCTTCCAGGCCTGATCAGAATTCAAGGCCACATTCCACCCAAGTAAAAACACTAAAGGAGGGTGCCAAGCAGGGTTGGTGCAGTTTGAAGAGAGCCCCAAGGGCCAGAGAGGCTGTGAGGGCCACATGTGGCCCACGGGTCTGACGTTCCCATGCTCTGAATTAGTCAGCAGCTAAGCAGTGGACCTATAGGATATGACTCCCAACACTGATTATTAGAGTCAAGGCTGTCTTCCAGAAAGGAATGCCATCTCACCCAAGCCCAAGGGGGACAAACAAATAAAGGAAGAAGTTTGCACAGCACCACTCTCAAAATTCATAGCCTCCCACCCATGTAGCCTTATGCTCCTAATCAGCCATATACTGTAATTGCTCCAGTCATTTGAGGGAAGATAAGAGAAAAGCAGGCTGCTTTGGCAATGGGTGCGGTGGGAGTCAGATACTATACCTCGCAAAGTGCAGATGAGATTACAATCCGGCACTGACCACAGTTTACAGAGGCCACTCCTGGGAGAGAAAAGGCAGAAGGAAAACTGACTGGCATTTTATTTTATCTTAAAATGTTTTCTATCCCTTGTCTTTCTGTTTTACAAACAAAACCAATCAAACAAAAGCAATCAAGGAAGCTAAGAGAGTAAAAAAAAAACCAAACACATATAAAAACCAAGCAAAATTCAGTTGCAAGATAACAAGTCTAAAAACAAAACAGAAGATAGCAAGTCTAAAAACAACCTTCAACAAAATGATAAAATGCACCCACAGAACTATCACATTCTAAAAACTACTCCCACAATAGCCTTCCAGAACTTGCTAATTACAGGGCGTTGGACAAGATGACTTTCGGGATCCTTTCCAGCTCTACAATTTTATGATTCTATGACTGCTCCCAACAGCTCAGGCAGCCTCTCCTGTGCACTATAGGAGAACTTAGCAGGATTGGGAGGGACATAATGAAAAGCAGAACAAAGTTTACCAGCAAGCTGTAGCCAGGAGCTTGGAGTTGGGGCTGAAGTTGCAATAGGAGATAGGGCGGTCGTCTCCAATTTGGCTGCAGAAATTATTCAAAGACTGAAAGAAAAACAACAAAAAAAGATAATATTTTGCCACCAGAGGAAATGAAGGGCTCAATAAAATGAGATGGCGCTGAGATGGTAAAGAAAAGAGATGACGTTTCCTGCCCAGGCTGCTCCCCCACCTCACCCCCAGTAGTGTTTCCTACTGAGCTGAATTGTGGGACCCATTTAGTGCAATGTTATGTGCTCTGAACTGGCAGCTGAATTCCAAGCAACCAGCAGAGATCTTTCCTTGTCCAGGAGATGGAGATGCCAGGGAGTCAACCTGGGATCATCCACATGCAAAGCATTTGATCTACCATTGAATTATGCTGAGGAGGAGCAGAGGCACAGAAGCCTTCTGCAAGCTCATTTGAACCTCAGCATCTCGGGGGCCTTCTGGGCTGCAGCAGCCCAGTGCCCAGAACTTTTAAGTCATAGCAGAGATGGGTCCCACTTACCCTTAGAGATTTGTGCAGCTCCTGTTTCTGGGAAGTCCGTGTGGCCTCAGGGACCTCCTTGAGCAGCCGGGCTTCCTCCAATCGATTCATTGCCCTGTGAAGGGAACAAAAATTAATGCAACCAGGTCTTGCCCATATTCAACCCTTGCAGAGGCCTACAAGTTGTAATGGTGACAATTCTTCTGCCACGTGCCATCTGTCTTTTGAGGTGGGTTTGAAATCCCCCATTTCTCAACCATCACCACCACTCTAGTTAGGGACAATAGATATACAAGGCCTCATCAATGTTTGCGTTAGCATTTCTCAATCCCAGCCCCTTACCGAGGGAGGGAGTAGTTGGCGATCCACAGTCTGGCCGTCTTCAAGGTATTTGGTCCTTCGTGGTACCAGGTTTGCTGATACTAAGAGAAATGAAACATTAAAGGGGTGGGTATCTCTTGTGAGACTTGGGTACTATAGTGGGCACACATTTATAGCTAAGGGGAAAGGTCGGAGCTCAGTGGGAAAGTGTGAGCTCCCAGGGTTTGTGAAGACTCCCATTTGAAACCCCAGAGCTGCTGTCACTCATAACACACTTTAAAATTTATTACCTCCTCTTTTGATTTCTTGGACTTCTCATCTTCTTTTTGGGTCTTCTTCAATGCGTCTGTGCCAACCACAGACAGAATGTTACGTAGCCTGTTGAGAAATAAAGTGAAGATTAACTTGCCTTTGTTTATATGAGTCACATCAATGAACTGGAAAAGGAAGTGAGAGCAAGTCAATTTCATCCTCTCTCACCTCTCCCTCCTTTCTGCAGGGCCCTCTCCAAAAAGTGTGATGGGCTTCCCGAGGGCTCGTAAGCAGGCCTTGACCTCAGAGTCATCTGTGGAAACATTGATTTGCCTGGCACGCTTCCGGCGCTCAAACTCTGCCAGGACCTCTGCCTGGCGCTCGCTGATGTGCTCTTCCAAGTCAAAAACTTCACCTGATCATAGTAGAAAGCCAAAGGTTATAGGAAATACAACCCCAACAGGACCCTACAAAGCCTCAACACTTGACCCTCACTTCAAAAGTTTGCTTCATTCCAATGAAGCCACATTCAAAGAGCAACAATATGTGGTATATGCTGTGTCACCTCTCTCTGCTCCTTGAGTGTCCAGGTCAAAGCTTATGTTATCAGTGAGGCCTGTGGCTTAAGACTTTGACGGCTGCTGTTGCTGCTTGTGTGAGTGCTGGGAAGACCGCTCCCTCTCCTGCCAACTCCATCTGGCCTAGGGGGCGGGGCCTGCACTACCATTACAGTTTAGAGGACTGAGCAGCTACCGGCAGCAATGGACAAAATAGTTTTAAATGTTTTAATTGCTTTTAATTTGCAGCACCTTAAATGGGGGTTGTTGTTTTTTATAATATTATATTATTTCATTATCTGCAGCAAATGTTAAAGATGTTTATATATATTTTAAGTTGTTTTAAAGGTGTTTTTATTGTTTACTTTGTTGTACCACCGTGAATGGTGGTTTTTATCTATGTATTTTTGTTTGTTCCGTCTTGTTTTGGTTTTGGGGTTGGACATTTGAGTGGGGTGGGGACTGGTTTTGTTTGGGCATAATTGTTTTGGTTGTTTTGTTTTCTATTTTGTAAATGGAGGTTAGTATGAGGCTTGGGATTGCTACCGTGGAGGGGCGAGGGAGGTATGGCGGTGGGGGCAGATGTTATAGGCGAAGGGGATCGAGATACGGATATGCTCGTACCCCTTCCAATCTGCGCCCCATCCCGAGAGACAAGGGTAGGGTGAGCAAGGATTACTCACCTCCTTCACTGGTGTTGTGCAATGCCAGGTCTATAGGCAACAAAACCACTACCCTGCGAGATTTCTTTACCTCGCAGGGAGTCGACCTGGCTTGTGTGACGGAGACCTGGGTGCGCGAAGGGGTAACTGTTACCTTACGAGAGATTGCACCCCCGGGTTTCTCCGTCCTCCACCAGTCACGGACTGTGGGCCGCGGGGGAGGGGTGGCAGTATTAATCCGGGAAGATTGTTCTTTCAGGGCTCTACCACCGCCATCGATCCCCGGCATTGAATGTGTTGGTCTAGTGTGGGGCTCCGAGGAGAGCTTGGCTGTCTGGCTGGTGTACCGGCTACCTAACGCACCAGCAGCCACCCTGTCAGGCCTGCTGGAGGCGGTGGCCGGCTGGGCCTTGGAGTTCCCTAACCTATTGGTATTGGGAGACTTCAACTTCCATGCTGATGCCACTCCCTCCTCACTGGCTCTGGACCTGGTGTCTTCCATGGCGACAGTAGGGCTCTCCCAGTTTGTTTCGGGCCCCACACATCAAGCAGGCCACACGCTGGATTTGATCTTTGGCGCCGGTATAGATGTGATCATGTCTCCTTCGATGAAGGTGCCATGGTCTGATCACTATGCTCTGAAAGCCAGGATTGACTTTCCACCCCCACCCTGCTTAGGTGGCGAGCCGATTTGGGCTCGCCCGCAGAGGCTGATGGACCCGGATAGATTCCGTCAAGCCTTGCGGGACCTTGCTCCCCCGGCGACTCATTGACTGAGCTTGTTGAGGGCTGGAATACCCAGCTCCTGGCAGCCATCAATGAGATCACACCTAAGCGCCCTCTGCGACCCCGCAGAAACCGGGCTCCCTGGTTTACCGAGGAGCTTCGGAAAATGAAGCGGGACCTCAGACGGCTAGAGCGAGTATGGCGGGGTGCCCGTGACAGAGCCTCAAGAACATCTTATAGGGTTTTTATGAAAACCTATGAGATGGCAGTGAAGGCCGCTAAGAAGTCTTACTTCTCGGCCTCCATTGCATCCGCTAGCTCTCGCCCGGCGCAATTATTTAGTATAATTCGGTCTCTTAACGTCCCTTGAAGGACAGCCAAATTTAAATAACAATCTGACACACAGCTGTGAGGCATTTGCGAGCTTTTTTGCGGAGAAGGTCCTGTTGCTCCGCCATGACCTCCCTGCCAATTTGGATACAATAAAGGAACTGGAGGCCCCTCGACTGTGCTCGGGTCCAGTATTGGACCACTTTGACCGGATATCTCCAGCCGATGTGGACAGATTCCTCCAAGCTGGAAAGCCCACCACCTGTCCTCTTGACCCGTGCCCGTCATGGCTGATTAGAGCGTGTCCAGACGAGGTGCGGGGCCCCCTGGGGGATATCATCAATTTGTCCCAGGGGAACAAATTATTCCCAGGGGAACTGAAGGAGGCGGTGGTGCGTCCGCTCTTAAAGAAAACATCATTAGATCCCTCAGATCTATCCAATTACCGCCCAGTCTCGAATCTTCCATTCCTGGGTAAGGTGATTGAGAGAGCGGTTGCTGAACAGCTTGGTAGGTTTCTGGATGAAACATCTGCTCTGGATCCATTCCAGTCCGGCTTCCGGGCTGGTCATGGGACCGAGACGGCTCTGGTCGTCCTAACAGATGATCTCCACAGGCAGCTGGATCGAGGCAGGTCGGGGCTGCTGATTCTTCTAGATCTGTCAGCAGCCTTTGACATGGTCGATCACGAACTCCTGGACCACCGCCTTGCCGACGTGGGGATCCAGGGCACAGTCCTTCAATGGCTGCGCTCGTTTCTCTCTGGTCGGGGACAGAGGGTGGCGCTTGGGGGGGAATTGTCATCACGCCACTCCTTGGTGTGTGGAGTGCCTCAGGGTGCAATTCTCTCCCCGATGCTTTTTAACATCTTTATGCGCCCCCTCGCCCAGCTTGTCCGGAGTTTTGGGCTGGGTTGCCATCAGTATGCTGATGACACCCAACTCTATCTGTTGATGGATGGCCATCCTGACTCGGCCCCAGACACACTGACCAGATGTCTGGAAGCTGTGGCTGGATGGTTACGTGGGAGCCGGTTGAAGTTAAATCCTTCGAAGACAGAGGTCCTCTGGCTGGGGCGGGACGATATGGGATCGAGGGGGCAACTCCCATCTCTTGCGGGGGTGCAATTAGTGCCAGCACCGGCCGTTAAGAGTTTGGGTGTAATCTTCGATACCTCCCTCTCTATGGAGGCGCAGATTACAGCTATAACAAAGGCGGCATTTTTTCATCTCCGCCAAGCTAAGCAGTTGGCACCTTATCTCTCTCGTCCTGACCTAGCCACTGTGATCCATGCGACGGTCACCTCCAGACTGGATTATTGTAACTCGCTCTACGTGGGGCTGCCCTTGAGACTGACCCAGAAACTCCAGCGGGTGCAGAATGCCGCGGCGAGACTCCTTATGGGGTCTTCGCTGCGAGAGCACATTCATCCGGTACTATACCAGCTGCACTGGCTCCCGGTGGAGTACAGGATCAGGTTTAAGGTGCTGGTTTTAACCTTTAAAGCCCTATACGGCCTAGGACCCTCGTACCTACGGGACCGCCTCTCCTGGTATGCCCCACAGAGAAACCTACGGTCTGCAAATAATAACATCCTCAAGGTCCCAGGCCTCAGAGAGGTTAGGCTGGCCTCAACTAGAGCCAGGGCCTTCTCGGCTGCGGCTCCAAACTGGTGGAACGCTCTGTCCCAAGAGACTAGGGCCCTGCGGGACCTGACATCTTTCCGCAGGGCCTGCAAGACAGAGTTGTTCCGCCAGGCCTTTGGTCAGGGCACAGCCTGACTCCCTCCTCTGGCAACCTGCACAGAATTTTGCTTAATTGGTTGCCATCAATTCGATTTAATTAATTTTCATAATGAAATATTTTTAGATTGTGTGACTATTTGACTGATTATTTGATTGTTGTTAGCCGCCCTGAGACCGGCTTCGGCTGGGGAGGGTGGGATATAAATAAAATTTATTATTATTATTATCCCTCTTTTCAGCCAAAACTGGCTCCCCAAATGGCTTAAAATCAACATTCATACAAAGGCAAAATGTAATTAATGTTTTGCTGGGGGGGGGGGGTAAGAGAGCACAATCTCTTATGGCCACTGGAAGTACACATTTTTATATCCAGAGGGAACAAATAGGATCTGCAGATGCGCAGGAGCTAGCCAACAAGCATTTGTTCCCCTGAAACGAAACCTACCCACATTGATCTGCTGCCACCTGTGACACTCCTTCTCATCTAGTGTTTTGCTTTTTGCTACCCCTATCTAGATTTAAATTATAAAGACCTCAGGGCAGGGATTTGTCTCTTGCTTGCTTTCTCCTGTAAAGAACTACAGTGGTACCTCATGTTGCGAACCGTCCCCCTTACAAATTCTTCGGGTTACGCGCTCCACTAACCCGAAAGTAGATGCCCCTCATTGTGAACTTTGTCCCGGGATGCGAGCAGAAACCACGCTCCGGTGGTGCGGCAGCAGCGGGAGGTGCCATTAGCGGAAGCGCACTTCATGTTACGAGCGGTTTCCGGTTACGAACGGACCTCTGGAACGGGTTAGGTTTGTAACTGGAGGTACCACTGTATGTATAACTGATAGCATCCCTGGGATAAAGATAGCCTGGTCACATTTATCCATGGGCTGATTACTATAACGCACTGTACTTGGGGCTGCCTTTGAAGATTGCTTGGAAACTACAGTTAAAGCAAATAAATGGGACTGGTCATATGGAACCTATTTTGCCTGTCCTAAAGAGATACACTGGATTAAAGTTCATTGCCAAGCTCAAGCCAAAGTGCAGATTTTGACCTACAAAGCCCCAAATGGGTTGGGGCCAGGCTAGTTGAAAGATTACCTGTTCCCACATGAACCCACCCAAACATTAAGATATATTCTAGGTCCTACCACCCTTGGAAGTATGGTGGACAATGACACAGGCTTCTTAGTTGTGGCATTCTGTCAGCACCAAGTGAATGTCTTCTTTGTTTGCATGTGGTTTTATGTCAGCATCTCGTTTAATCTCATTATGCTGTGTAATGCTTTAGTGTGATTTGTTTTAAAGGACTTCCTGATTTAATTGTAATTTTAGTATTGAACTGAGAACTTCTCTGAGAGCATTTGCTGAAAATGGCCTGCTTGCAAGCATTCTAAACAAATTATCAGCCCCACTAAGCAGTTCTTCCCTCCATCCTTTTCCTTCCATCTCCCAGTCAGCTCACTACCATCTCTTACCACTGGTGATATTGATGTTGCCAGCCTCAATAGCTGCTTTGACTGCATCCTTGCCCATCAACCCAGACTCCCCTTTGAGGAGACGCTCTTGCTCTTTCTCCTCTAAGCTCCCATAGAAAATTGGGGCTTTCTTGGCTGGAGGAGCATCCCCTTGATCTGAAGCCTTTGTTTTTGAACCCTGCAAGAAGGAAACTCAGCAGTAGCCTACATGGAGAAGGAAGAGAGCAAATTTGGATTTTCCCCCACCTGCTGTCATGGGCTGGCTTGATGCAGAGAACTGGGGAAGAAGGCTCAGAGCCAGGGGGGCAGCGATGCATGGTCAGAGGGAGAAGAGGCAACAGGCTTTAGTGAGCAGGAAGAGACATGGGGCAGAGAGCAGTCCAGACTGAGGCAGAAGAGGAGGCTGGAGAGGAATGGAGCCAAAAGGCAGTAACCAGCTCCCCTCCCCCTATACTCCTGACTCATGACATCTGCGCACATCTGACAGCCCCCACCCCATCAAACAGTACATGAGACAATTTTGTTTTGAATCCCAGCATACTGTTAATCATTAAGGCTAAAACCCTAAGCCCACCTCTGTGGGAGTCAGCACTACTGAACTCAATAGGACTTTCTTGTGAGTTGACATTGTTAAGGATTATACTGTTTGGTAATATATTTATTACAGTGACTAACATAAAATATTCCACAGGAACAGTCCTGTTAGTCCATGAGTATCATGGTACAGTGGTACCTCAGGTTACAGACGCTTCAGGTTACAGACGCTTCAGGTTACAGACTCCGCTAACCCAGACCTAGTACCTCGGGTTAAGAACTTTGCTTCAGGGTGAGAACAGAAATCACACGGCGGGAGCAGGAGGCCCTATTAGCTAAAGTGGTACCTCAGGTTAAGAACAGTTTCAGGTTAAGAACGGACCTCCAGAACGAATTAAGTTCTTAACCCAAGGTACCACTGTACTTTAAAAGCAAAGGAAATCCATGTCTTGCTCTGAGTAGGCCCAATAAAACTAATGGGCTTGAATTGGTTATGTTTATTCATTTCAGTGGGTCTGCTCCGTGTAGAGATAGCACTGGATACAATCCTAACATATATATATATATATTTATTCTGGCATAAACTTTCATGGACTACAAGTCCACTCTAATAGGTGGTTTTGAAACAACAACGTTTGTTAGTCTTTAAGGTGGCAAAGAATGCCTTGTTGTTTTAATGCAGCAGAAATATTAGAACTCTTAAAGCATAACATTTTGCCTTTTGTGGCAGAAGCTGAAGCGTTGAGTTGCACCCAACTCAGCTCAACTGAAAGAGGAGAGCCACTGAAATTAACAGCCGCAAGCGAGTCATATTCATTAATTCAAATGAGTCCAACCTTGAATTGAGCTTTAGTTGGATACAATCCGTTACGCTCTAAAAACTTTTACTACCGACGTGAGGTTACGTTAGTCACTGCAGTAAATAAGTAGACACTGGTGTCTTTCAAACAGATTTTTCATTTTATCATTTCTATGAAAAGATACACGTTTTTTAAACAAAGAAACCACATTCTATCCCAGTTTCAAACCCCCTGCCTTATTCACCGCGGCGATCCGCGACGCAGCCATGGCGCTTTCCCGACCCCTGCTCTCAGACCGGGGCTCTGTAGTGGGGGAATCACACGCAACGGGCTCCCCACAAACACTTCCGGCACAGCGGCTTCCCCCGCCCTTGCAGAGCGCCACAGCCAATGATGCCTTTCCATTCCATCCCGGAGAGTGGGCCGCTCTAGCTTCCCTGGAGCTCCATGGTTATGCGGAGCGAGAGCTTCCGGGTTGCTGGCTGGCGACGTGGGGCGTGGTGGGATCGAGCCTCTGGCGTCGGCGTCTGAACTAGAGGTGCAGGTGAAGAAAAGAGCGGGGAGCTGCTGCGCACGTGCAAGAGAGCCGCAGTGTGGGGAAAGGTCTGCTTGCAAGATGCTGCGGCGGAAACCGACGCGGCTTGAGTTGAAGCTGGACGACATCGAGGAGTTCGACGGCGCCCGCAAGGAACTCGAGGTGGGTGAGTCAGCGGCGTAGCGTGAGTTGTCAGCACCCGGGGCAAGGCACGTAATTTGCGCCCCCCTAACCCCTAACCTGCGAGTTGCTGCTGGCGCTGCTGCCCAAACGACGCCGCTTGCCCGGAGGAGGAGGGGGGCAGAGAGGCGAGGAAAATGCAACGGTCCAGCAGCGGCAGCAGCACCGGCGGAGGCGGGGCTGTGAGGAGGGGCTGCCTGGCGCGTCCTCCGCGGCGAGCACTGAGAGCCGCTGCCTGCCGGGCGCCTTCAGCCCGGGCGCGCGCACAGCTCGTCGGTTCCGCGAGACATGCGGCTCCGCTACAGCCTGCGCCCGAGGCTCTTCGGCGACTCCGGAGGCAGCGAGCGCGCCCCCCCCCCGATGTTGCGCCCGGTGCGGCCTGCCCCCCTTGCACCCCCCACGCTATGCCACTGGGGTGAGTGGTTGGTTGGTTGGTTGGTTGCGGGACGGCAAGGCGCTCCTTGCCCACCTTTCTTCGGTGTTGGTGTTGTTGTTTGCGCACTCTGCACATGCTTAGAGATTCTCTTGGCCTTGCTTTCTCTTTTCTTTTTTAAAAACCTGTTTCTCCTCACAAGGGGAGTAGCCATCCTGTTTGTTATTGAGCTGCAAGGCCCGGTCTTCTCTCTCCCACTCAGGAGGGTACCGAGTATAGTAAACAGGCGGTGAGGTAGAGCCACCCGCTGGAGTTGGGCGCAGTCCCCCCCCCCACTGTTCTTACTTGGGTGGAACATGCACAAACAAGCTTATAAAATTATGCACAGTACGGAGAAAGAACACTGGCTCCTCAGGGCTGCCATTTGCTTGTTTTAATAAAAGGTTGTTGGCTGGGGAAAAGGTCGCAGCTCAGTGTCAAAGGGTTTTCTTTGCATTGAGAAGGTCCCAGGTTCAATTGTGAGTATCCCCAAGTAAGTTTGGAAGAGGCTTCCTGCCTGAAACCGTGGAGAAGTGCTGCCAAACAGGGTGGACAATACTGAGCTAAGTGGATCCAATGGTCTGACTCTGTAAAAGGCAGCTTCCTGTGTTTTGTTCCATGACCATAAGCTCAGCTGTAAAGCATTTCCTTTGCATGCAGAAGCTCCCAAGTTCAGTCTCCCAGGTAGGGCTGGGAGACTCCCTGCCTGAAATCCTGCAATATTGTTGTTAGTTAGAGTAGACAATACTGAACAAGATGAAACAATGGTCCAATTTGGTATAAAATGGCTACTTGTATTCCTGTGCAAGAAGGTGTGTTTGTGCGTACACAGTAGCAGATCTAAATGCCAAATTATGCTTGAGGTTGCCTCCATGTTAGCCCCCTGCACTCACGAGTAAAGGTGTTTGGCCCCTTTCTGTGGCAGAATTTTTTGACAGCTTGCAATGTCTTAAATCTGAAAGCAAAGAATCAGATTCATTACAGCTATATTTGAAAAAGAAAACATGTCATGGCATGGGCGGAGGAGGTACATATGTGATTGTCCTGGAGAAGTTTTCTTTAATTATGCTTTAATTATGTTTCCACAGAGTCGTAGGAAGCGCGAGGAGGTGGACATGGTGGGAGCCAGCGATGCTGAGTGTGCGCTGGGACTCAGCACTGATCATAAGAGCCGGGAGCAGATGATACATGACCGGATTGGCTACAAACCCCAGCCCAAACCAAACAATTGTTAATCTCAGTTTGGGAACTTTGAGTTCTAGAGCCCAAAGGGTGGACAGTGGGAGTGCCTGGTACCTGTGAGCTTTGGAAGAAAGCAGGAATTTGTTTCAAGAGCCCAACAAACTCTGTTTAGAAATAGCAGAAGAGACTGAGCTGCTCTCCTCTAGGTTTTAAATGGAGTTCCTCCTCCAAGCAGAGCAAGTCTTGCTTTCCCTACAAAGATGGGATCTTCCTTACTTGATGGTTTCTTTTGTGCAACCTTGCTAGGCTGCTGTGCTTAATAAAATATTTGTTTTTAACTTTGCATGCTTCATTGTATAAACATAGATGGACATTTTTACTTGTGAAAGAGACCTTGAGCCTTGCTGATGGGTGCAGCAACAGAAGTGAAATTGAGCATTTTTTACTTTTTACTTTGAGGTGGTTGTAGAGTGGGTTTATTTACAACTGAGAGGCCCTAGATTATTAGTGGAAGAGCAGAGACTGGATATGCAGAAGGTCCCAGGCTGAACTGCTGACATCACCAGTTAAAAATGCTTCTGAGTTGCCAGCCTGGGAAATGACCATTTGCTGCCTGTATCCCTGGAGTAGACAAGGAGTGCGGAAGCTGTGGCCCTCCAGACAGTGCTGAATCATAGCTCTCATCCTCCCTGACCACTGAAATAGGGTGGCTGAGGTTGATAGGAATTAGGAGTTCACCATTGTCTGGTGGACAGTGGCAGAATTTCGCCTACTTTAGAGTGGACTGTACTGAGTTAAGTGGACGAAAAGTCTGACTTCGAAGCAAAATGGATTTGGGGGGCAACCACACTATATTCCTCATCTTTCTCACACGAAGATGAGTTGACCACGGTTATGATCAATATGGTTTTATTTTCGGGGTGAAACAAGGTACCAAGATCTACTTGTTACAGAGATGCTCCAAAGGTGCAGGAGATGTTACTTAGTGTTTGAGGATTCCCCCTCCCCTTTTGTCTTGGGAAGAAGGCATTCTGTCTAAAGCTGCTGCATACTGACAAATTAATCTTCCTGCAAAACAGTATGCCACAAGAGGCTGCCTTACAAGTCCATGGGTTGCAATAAAACATCTGCTCCTGCCTTTTGTGCTTGAATTCTGTGTGATCCATTCATAAGCAATGGGCTGTAGCCAATGCTAGTCCTACTCAGAGTAGATACACTGAAATTAATGAACGAGACTAACTTGGGTCCATTACTTTATTTGGGTTTACTGATTAGAACAAGCGTTAGCTGGTAATGGTTTTCTGCAAAGAATTCTGGGAGCTGCCGTTTGTTAAGGGTGCTGAGAGGAGTCGTTTTAGTTAACACAGCTGATTTTTGGTTCTTGCCAATAAACTGAGTAGCATAAAAATTATAGCGGGGATCAAATACTGGAGAGAACTCACAAAAATACAGTGGTGCCTCGCAAGACGAAATTAATTCGTTCCGCGAGTTTTTTCGTCTAGCGAATTTTTCGTCTTGCGAAGCACGAACTCCCATAGGAATGCATTGAAATTCAATTAATGCGTTCCTATGGTCAAAAAAAGTCCAAACAAAGCCAAATTTGGTACAACAAGAGTTTATTAAGTGCTCTTTAAAGTCACACATACTGTAAAGAGCATTTCAAAAATTGAAGGAACAAGTAAGTTTCTAAACATGACAGAAAAACATTTAAAAATCAACAAAGTGTACAGTACATTTTCTAAGACTCTGGGGGACCACTCGAAGAAGGTTCCTCTTCCACTCTTTGCTTCTTGCTGAAGAACCTGCCCATGGTCTGCTGCTTCATCCGCCTTTTCAGCACCTCCCTGAAAGGCGACATGACCCTCGTATCAAAAGTGTTCGCGAGGTCATGTGCCACGTGCTTGTCAGGGTGGTGCCGCTGTGCAAAAGCCTGCACATCCTTCCACTTCAGGCAAATGTCCCTCAGTTCTTTGGAGGACGGCCATTCCTCAGTTGCTTCCTCCTCTTCCAGCGAGGCCTGCTCCTGCGCAGCCTCTGCCTGCAGTTCGACCAGCTCCTGGGTGGTCAGCTCGTGGTCGTGCTCCTCCACCAGCTCGCTGATGTCCTCCTCTGTGACCTCCAGGGCCCATGGTCCTCCCCAAGGCAACAATGTCCTGCACCACTGTTGACTCTGGTGCATCAGAGTCACTTGGTGCCACGCAGTCCGGCCACAGGCTGCGCCAAGCGCAATTCAAATTTCTCTGGCTGATCCCATTCCAGGCCGTGGTGATCATCTTCAAGCAGGTGACGATGTCAAAGTGGTCCTTCCAGAATTCCCGCAGGGTGATGGTGGTGCAATCAGTCACCTCGAAGCATCGCCTGAAAAGCTCCTTGGTGTAGAGTTTTTTGAAATTGGCGATGACCTGCTGATCCATCAGCTGGAGCAGTGGCGTGGTGTTAGGCGGCAGGAACATGATGCTGATGAAGCTGAACTCCTCCAACAAGTCCTCCTCAAGGCCTTTAGGATGAGCAGGAGCATTGTCCATCAGAAGCAAAGCCTTCAGCAGCAGGTCGTTGTCCAGCAGGTACTGTTTGACAGCAGGGCCAAAAGCAAGATTGACCCAGTCCACAAACAGCACACGTGTGACCCAAGCCTTACTGTTGGATCGCCACATGACACTCAGCTGCTCCTTGTCGACCTTGTGTTTCTTGAAGGCCCGTGGGTTCTCCGAGTGGTACACCAGCAGGGGCTTGATCTTCAGGTCGCTGCTTGCGTTGGCACAGAAGAGCAGGGTCAGACGGTCCTTCATGGGCTTGTGGCCAGGCAACGTGGCCTCCTCCTGTGTGATGAAAGTCCTTTTGGGCATCCTCTTCCAAAACAGCCCGGTCTCGTCACAGTTGAAGACCTGCTGTGGAACGTAGCCCTCCGTCGTCACAACCTCCAGGAACTCCGCTGCAAAGTCTTCAGCCGCAGAAACATCAGAACTTGCAGCCTCTCCATGCCTGACCACGCTGTGGATTCCAGATCTTGTCTTGAACCGGTCAAACCAGCCTCTGCTTGCCTTGAAGACTTCTGGCTCGCCTGAGGTTCCTGGCTGTTCCCGGACGAGGTCTGCGTGCAAGGCCTTGGCCTTCTCACAAATGATGGCCTCAGTCACTGTGTCCCCTGCACGCTGCTTCTCTTCTAACCAGATGAGCAGCAACTTCTCCACCTCCTCCAGAACAGCTGGGCGGTTCTTCACGATCCTGGTGACTCCCTTGGCTGCATCAGTCGCAAGGATCTTCTCCCTCACCTTCAGGATGGTCCCGATGGTCGATGGATTCCTCCCGTACTCCCTGGCGAGGTCTGTCACACGCATTCCACCGCCGTGCTTCCGGATGATCTCCTTCTTCATTTCCAGCGTAACCTTCGCCTTCTTCCCCTCGCCGGCCTCTGCAGCAGCAGTCTTCTTGGGTCCCATGGCAGCACAGCTCCTACCTTCGCAAACCCCCAAAAATAAATAAATCAGTGCTTCAATTCCAAAAAATTCAAAAGCACCCAGCCACCCACCACACAGAAATTCAAACCCAGAACCAGGTCCTTGAATTCCAAACACCCCAACCCAAAATCCAACCCCCCCCCCCCAAGTTTTAAAACTTTAACTTACCGATTGGCTGCAAAAGAAGTTTTGGAAAAGCTTCAAAAATCACCAAAGTCTTCAAAAACCTCAACTGTTCCCCCAGCCCCTCCCCAACTGTTGCAACCCCCTCCCCAACTGTTGCAACCCCCTCCCCAACTGTTCCCCCAGGCCCTCCCCAACTGTTGCAAACCCCTCCCCAACTGTTCCTCCAGCCACCCACCACACAGAAATTCAAACCCAGAATTTTTTTAAAAAAAAACACAGCAGAGTGGCCCAATGGTCACAGAAAATCATAAAAATGCAGAAAAAACCACACAAGCTTCCAAATTATTGCAAACCCCTCCTCAACTGTTCCCCCAGCCACCCACCACACAGAAATTCAAACCCAGTTTTTTAAAAAAAAAAAACCAGCAGAGTGGCCCAATGGTCACAAAAAATGCAGGAAAAAAACACACAAGCTTCCAGATTCTTACAAACCCCTCCCCAACACCAAGTCCTTGATTTCCAAACACCCCAACCCAAAATCCAAAACCCCCCAAAAAAGTTTTAAAAGTTTAACTTACCAAATGGCTGCAAAAGAAGTTTTGGGAAAGCTTCAAAAAGCAGCAAAGTCTTCAAAAACTTCAAAAAATACTACCACACCACGTGCTATGAGTTGCTCCTCGAAGTCAAGTCGCAACTGCACCTCTTCAAGCAATGCACCCTGGGTATTAACGGTTTTAAGAAAAAGGAAACAAACTTGCAATACGTTTTCGTCTTGTGAAGCAAGCCCATAGAGAAATTCGTCTTGCGAAGCAGCTCAAAAACCGCAAAACCCTTTCGTCTAGCGAGTTTTTCGTCTTGCGAGGCATTCGTCTTGCGGGGCACCACTGTAATAATCCTAATAACATCTTTTGTCTTCAGAATTGACGGGTAAATCTCAGTCTAACTGGAGCTCAAACAAAGGTAGTAGGGGAACTTCCATTATTGTTAGCAGGCAGGTCTGGTTCTGGAGTTGGGTGGCCTAACAGTGAGGGGGGGGTGTGCTATTAAAGCCACGTAAAAAACAACGACCTACTTGATGTTTAGAACATTTGATGTTTCTCAATCCTCTCCCTGGAGGAAAAAAGATTCAGTTACATTAAAAGGCAGCCGTGGCTTCCCCCCACCCTGCCCCAGTGTTGGGAGCAATAGCCCTCAGCAGCTTGTGTAGATGTTGGAAGGTTTATAAGAAGTAGGTGCTGAGAGAGATGGGGAGAAACAATCTCTATTCAACTACAAAAGCCCTCACAGCATCCACCAGGCTTTGGCCAACAATCACAAGAAAGCATCACACCATTCCTTCAGGCAGCCATAACAGTCTCTGGATTGCTTGGCGTTGGCACCGCATGTGTCCTTCAGCCACTCGCGGAAGAGGTCCTTCAGCACTAAGAACTGTCCCAGAACCACGTACGCCTTGTCAAAGCCTTTGTCTTCCAGCTTCCTGCCAAGTACATCTCCAATGCCAGCTAAAGTACCAAGAGACTTGTCCCCCATGGGCTCAGCCATGAAGTCCTGATGCTTCTGACTGGTGGTCATGTTGCCTGCAGCTCTGCCTGCTCTCTCGCCTCAACCACTGCTCCCATCAAAGGGTGCTGAGAGTTGTTAGAAGACCCACTAGTCTCTTCACAGAGCTACAATTCCCAGAGTTCCCTGTGAAGAGGGATTGATAAACTGCTCTGGGAGCAGAAAAGGGGTTCTCAGCTGTAATGGGTATGGGGTTGCTCATGCGTAAGTTGCTGCCTCTCCTGGTTATGTTGCCTTGTTAAACTTTTCTGTCTGCATAGCCCTTCAATTCGTGGCTGCCTCAGTCGCTAGCAGAATCCGTCAGTGGGCGTTTCTTAAATCTTTTCCAACATAAAAGTTGTTTGACACCCAGTCTCCTCCTACTCTCTCTGCGCGGAAGTCTTCTGTGCAGGGTGGGCGTGGGTAGCGGAGGACCCGTGCTCTCCCCGCTGGTGTCCGGTGAAGAGTCCTGGAGCCCTCTCGCCGATTCCCCCATCAGCCCCTCTATATCCCTGGTGTTGCGCTGATTTGCTTCCCCATCTGCGGAGCTGCATCTCTCCCTGCTGGGCCCTTCTCCAGCATCATTTAAGAGCCTTCCCTCCGCCTCTAGCTCCGATGTCAGTTCCCTGACATCAGCCCTCTTAGCAAATCAGTTCCCAGGATTCTTTGAGGGAAGCCATGACTATTTAAAACAATAGTGTTTTAAGTGTGTTTTGTGAATGTGGCCAGTATACAGGTGAAACTCGGAAAATTAGAATATTGTGGAGAAGTTCATTTATTTCAGGAATTCAGCTTAAAAGGTGAGAGCTGGACCATAAAGAAGGCTGATCGCTGAAGAATGGATGCTTTTGAATTCTGGTGCTGGAGGAGACTCTTGAGAGTCCCATGGACTGCAAGAGGATCCAACCTCTCCATTCTGAAGGAAATCAGCCCTGAGTGCTCACTGGAAGGACAGATCCTGAAGCTGAGGCTCCAATACTTTGGCCACCTCATGAGAAGAGAGGACTCCCTGGAAAAGACCCTGATGTTGGGAAAGATGGAGAGCACAAGGAGAAGGGGACGACAGAGAACGAGATGGTTGGACAGTGTTCTCGAAGCTACCAGCATGAGTTTGACCAAACTGCGGGAGGCAGTGGAGGACAGAAGTGCCTGGCGTGCTCTGGTCCAGGGGGTCACGAAGAGTCGGACACGACTAAACGACTAAACAACAACAATATATGAGATAGACTCATGACATGCAAAGCAAGATATGTCAAGCCTTTATTAGTTATCATTGTGATGATTAGAATATTAAATGAAATCAGCAAAATAAGGACTGCAAATAGAGCAAATCTCTTTTCTGATAAGAACAGCTTTTGCATCTCATTTGGAAACCAAGGACCCAGAGTCTGGAGGAAGAACGGGGAGGGACACAATGCCAGATGCTTGAAGTCCAGTGTGAAGTTTCCACAGTCTGTGTTGATTTGGGGAGCCATGTCATCAGCTGGTGTTGGTCCACTGTGCTTCATTAAGTCCAGGGTCAATGCAGCCGTCTACCAGGAGATTTTGGAGCACTTCATTCTTCATGGGGATGCTGACTTCATTTTCCAGCAGGAATTGGCACCTGCCCACACTGCCAAAAATACCAAAACCTGGTTCAATGCCCATGGGATTACTGTGCTTGATTGGCCAGCTAATTCGCCTGACCTGAACCCCATAGAGAATCTATGGGGCACTGCCAAGAGACAGATGAGAGACATAAGACCGAGCAATGCAGAAGAGCTGAAGGCTGCTATTGAAGCATCCTGGTCTTTCATAACACCTCAGCAGTGCCACAGGCTGATAGGCAGTAATTGATGCAAAAGGGGCCCAAACCAAGTACTAAGTACATATGCATGCTTCTACTTCTCAGAGGTCCAATATGGCTCTATTTGCAGTCCTTGTTTTTCTGATTTTATTTAATATTCTAATTTCCTGAGATTGTTAATTTGGGGTTTTCATCAGCTGTACGCCATGATCATCACAATTATAACAAATAAAGGCTTGACATATCTCGCTTTGCATGTCATGAGTCTATCTCATATATTAGTTTCACCTTTTAAGTTGAATTACTGAAATAAATGAACTTTCCCACGATATTCTAATTTCCGAGTTTCACCTGTATATAAGGAGGCAGCATCAAAATCTGTCTCCTGCATGTGGTTCTGAAAAATGTTTTGACACCGAAATGCATGAAAGATGCTGGCCTAAAAAAAAAAAAGAAGACACTAGCTTCATGGTACTGTTAGGTGCCATGCAGGGTGCTTTGAAACATTTCACACACATCCACAATTTCTATAAAATACATTCTGCTTTATTAGTTACATACACAGACTGTTCATCTGTACTTATATAATGTTATCAGATGCGCAATCTCAAACTGGATTTAATGAACATCTGCCATAGAATACTTTGCTAGAAGAGAGAGACAAGTCTGAAAATATATTGAAAGGCACCATTGTTTATTGGGCACAGTGGGGTATACAGCACCAGCAACACAATTCTTTAGCAAGTAAAATGAGGCCCCAACTGCACCATGTGTTTAAAGCAATATCACATTGCTTTAAGCAGTCATGATTTCCCCAAAGAATTTTGGGAACTTCAATTTGTTATGGGTGCCGCAGTTGTTAGGAAACCCCTAGTCCTCTGATAGCTACAATTCCCTGAGTGGTTTAACAGTCAATCCTTTTACCATGGGAACTTTGGGAATTGTAACTCTGTGAGGGGAAAAGGGAGTTTCCTAGCAATTCTCAGTACTCTTAACTGAGGTTCACAGGATTCTTTGAGAAGCCATGACTGTTCAAAGGGGGCAACTGGCAAGTTGAAGGCTCAGAGGTGGGAGGAAGCTGGAGGCCTCAAGTACACCCAGACCTTTATTGCAACTTCTCATGAGAACATTGTGGATCTTCACTCTCAAGAGGTACCACACTTCCACCAAAGGCACCCCACTCACAGAACATGCCAAGCAGTACTTGCCTGGGCAAACATGGGTTTGTGGGCTGATGGGAGGGAAGCAAGCAGAGAAACAGAAGCAGGCAGAAGAAAAAGGCTGGAATGTGGCTGCCGCCAAGCATGTATTGCTGAAAACACATGTTAAATGCACATAAGATGCAAATTGCCTGTTTTGCTTTGCTTCCGGTTATACATAAGATAATAATAATAATAATAATAATAATAAATTTTATTTATATCCTGCCCTCCCCAGCCGAAGCCGGGCTCAGGGCGGCTAACAACACTAAAATAGTGCAACATTATCAAAAACATCATAAGAATTAATTAAAATCAAAAATGATGGCAACCATAAACTAAAGTATTGTAAAGATTGCCAAAGGAGGGAGTCAGGCTGTGCCCTAACCAAAGGCCTGGTGGAACAGCTCTGTCTTGCAGGCCCTGCGGAAAGATGTCAAGTCCTGCAGGGCCCTTGTCTCTTGTGACAGAGCGTTCCACCAGGTTGGAGCCGCAGCCGAAAAAGCCCTGGCTCTAGTTGAGGCCAGCCTAACCTCTCTGTGGCCTGGGACCTTCAAGATGTTTTTATTTGAGGACCGTAAGTTCCTCTGTGGGGCATACCAGGAGAGGCGGTCCCGTAGATACGAGGGTCCTAGGCCGTGTAGGGCTTTGAAGGTTAAAACCAGCACCTTAAACCTGATCCTGTACTCCACCGGGAGCCAGTGCAGCTGGTATAGCACCGGATGAATGTGATCCCGCAGCGAAGACCCCGTAAGGAGTCTCGCTGCGGCATTCTGCACCCGCTGGAGTTTCTGGGTCAGTCTCAGGGGCAGCCCCACGTAGAGCGAGTTACAATAATCCAGTCTGGAGGTGACCGTCGCGTGGATCACAGTGGCTAGGTCAGGGCGAGAGAGGTAAGGAGCCAACTGCTTAGCTTGGCGGAGATGAAAAAATGCCGCCTTTGTTATAGCTGCAATCTGAGCCTCCATGGAGAGGGAGGTATCGAAGATTACACCCAAACTCTTAACGGACGGTGCTGGCACTAATTGCACCCCCGCAAGAGATGGGAGTTGCCCCCTCAATCCCATATCGTCCCGTCCCAGCCAGAGGACCTCTGTCTTCGAAGGATTTAACTTCAACCGGCTCCCACGTAACCATCCAGCCACAGCTTCCAAGCATCTGATCAGTGTGTCTGGGGCCGAGTCAGGATGGCCATCCATCAACAGATAGAGTTGGGTGTCGTCAGCATACTGACGGCAGCCCAGCCCAAAACTCCGGACAAGCTGGGCGAGGGGGCGCATAAAGATGTTAAAAAGCATCGGGGAGAGAATTGCACCCTGAGGCACTCCACACACCAAGGAGTGGCGGGATGACAGTTCCCCCCCAAGCGCCACCCTCTGTCCCCGACCAGAGAGAAACGAGCGCAGCCATTGAAGGACTGTGCCCTGGATCCCCACATCGGCGAGGCGGTGGTCCAGAAGTTCGTGATCGACCATGTCGAAAGCTGCTGACAGATCTAGAAGAATCAGCAGCCCCGACCCGCCTCGATCCAGCTGTCTACGAAGATCATCTGTTAGGGCGACCAGAGCCGTCTCGGTCCCATGACCAGCGCGGAAGCCGGACTGGAATGGATCCAGAGCCGATGTTTCATCCAGAAACCTACCAAGCTGTTCAGCAACCGCTCTCTCAATCACCTTACCCAGGAATGGAAGATTCGAAACTGGGCGGTAATTGGATAGATCTAAGGGATCTAATGATGTTTTCTTTAAGAGCGGACGCACCACTGCCTCCTTCAGTTCCCCTGGGAATGTCCCGGTGCCAAGGGACAAATTGATGATATCCCCCAGGGGGGCCCGCACCTCGTCTGGACACGCTCTAATCAGCCAAGACGGCCACGGGTCGAGAGGACAAGTGGTGGGCTTTCCAGCTCGGAGGAGTCTGTCCACATCGGCTGGGGATATCCGGTCAAAGTGGTCCAATACTGGACCCGAGGACAGTCGAGGGGCCTCCAGTTCCTTTATTGTATCCAAATTGGCAGGGAGGTCATGGCGGAGCGACAGGACCTTCTCCGCAAAAAAGCTCGCAAATGCCTCACAGCTGTGTGTCGAATTGTTATTTAAATTTGGCTGTCCTTTGAGGGACGTTAAAGACCGAATTATACTAAATAATTGTGCCGGGCGAGAGCTAGCGGATGCAATGGAGGCCGAGAAGTAAGACTTCTTAGCGGCCTTCACTGCCATCTCGTAGGTTTTCATAAAAATCCTATAAGATGTTCTTGAGGCTCCGTCACGGGCACCCCGCCATACTCTAGCCGTCTGAGGTCCCGCTTCATTTTCTGGAGCTCCTCAGTAAACCAGGGAGCCCGGTTTCTGCGGGGTCGCAGAGGGCGCTTAGGTGCGATCTCATTGATGGCTGCCAGGAGCTGGGTATTCCAGCCCTCAACAAGCTCAGTCAATGAGTCGCCAGGGGGAGAAAGGTCCCGCAAGGCTTGATGGAATCTATCCGGGTCCATCAGCCTCCACGGGCGAGCCCAAATCGGCGCACCACCTAAGCAGGGTGGGGGTGGAACGTCAATCCTGGCTTTCAGAGCGTAGTGATCAGACCATGGCACCTTCATCGAAGGAAACATGATCACATCTATACAGACGCCAAAGATCAGATCCAGCGTGTGGCCTGCTTGATGTGTGGGGCCCGAAACAAACTGGGAGAGCCCTAGTGTCGCCATGGAAGACACCAGGTCCAGAGCCTGTGAGGAGGGAGTGGCATCGGCATGGATGTTGAAGTCCCCCAATACCAATAGGTTGGGGAACTCCAAGGTCCAGCCGGCCACCGCCTCCAGCAGGCCTGACAGGGTGGCTGCTGGTGCGCTAGGTGGCCGGTACACCAGCCAGACAGCCAAGCTCACCTTGGAGCCCCACACTAGGCCAACACATTCAATGCCGGGGATCGATGGCGGTGGTAGAGCCCTGAAAGAACAATCTTCCCGGATTAATAGTGCCACCCCTCCCCCGCGGCCCACAGTCCGTGACTGGTGGAGGACGGAGAAACCCGGGGGCGCCATCTCTCGTAAGGTAACAGTATCCCCTTCGCGCACCCAGGTCTCCGTCACACAAGCCAGGTCGACCCCCTGCGAGATGATGAAATCTCGCGGTTTTGTTGCCTATAGACCTGGCATTGCACAACACCAGTGACGGAGGTGAGTAATCCTTGCTCACCCTACCCTCGTCTCTCGGGATGGGGCGCAGATTGGAAGGGGTACGAGCATATCCGTATCTCGATCCCCTTCGCCTATGACATCTGCCCCCACCGCCATACCTCCCTCGCCCCTCCACGGTAGCAATCCCAGGCCTCATACTCTAAGCCAAGATCTAAGCCAAGATTAGCCACACTAGAAGAGACTGGTTTCCTCCCATCTATATAAAATGAAAGTTTAAGTCTCCTAAAGCTGAGAGCACACCGATACTAGTTAGGGCAGAGGTGGGGAAATCTGTGGCCTTGCAGATGTTGGGACTCCAGCTCCCATCAGTCCTAAGCACCACGGCCCCTGGTCAGAAATGATGGGAACTTTTGTGCAGCAGTACCTGGTGGGCCCAAAGGTTCCCCATCCCTGTACTCTAGTATGAGCATCTTGCCTGTAAAGGGATGATTCAGAGGTTGGAAGCTGCTTGCACCTAGCTCAGTTACCTGCCATCTACTATAGACTTTCACCTTTTCAAGTGACTTAGTGTATAGTGAAATGTTAAAAACACATAAAACACAACAACATAGACCTGGGGAAGCCATTTGACTGTGACATTTAAACTATGACACAGTTTGTTTGCTTCATGCTAAAGACAGACTGCATGCGGAAATTCTGTAATAACCTTGCATCTCACTTTATAAAGTTACTAACTTTACTTGCACAGTATTATTCATTTGGGGCATGTAGTGATCTTGGATGAAAAGAATCACCCACACTCAAAGCAATTTACAAAAAAAAGACAACTTGAAGGAAATGGCTATCTAAATTCTACTCTTTTGTTGCCTCCAAAGTCAATTTTTGCAGAAGTCTAAAGCAGAAAAGTGGGTATGATTTTTATATGCAGGGACTGAAAGCCAAGCCTGCTCAAGAAGGGTTGCACATGCCTTTTAAAGAAATTATGCCAAAGAAGTCAATCCAGAATATTTCCATTACTGGTAATGGAGGTATAGACCTTCAGTCTTAAGTGTTTTATTTCAATTAGGACTCAATGAATGCGGTTGCAGGGAAGAGCTTAGGCAAATTATTTTTAAAAAGCCTCTCTTACTATATGCTAAGCAACATAACAACATATTAAATGACCAACAGTTAAATGATACACTGCTTTCATTTTTAGCTTCCAATAAACTTGCCCAAAGGGCTACTGTAGATGGGGGTAGCCAATTGGAGACCCTCTCCGGATGTTGTGAACTCCCAACTCCCATCAGCCCTAGCCAAAATTCACATGAGGCTTGAACAGCAAAACTCTGGGAGGAGTGCCAATAATAATAATTCTCCTGTCCACCCCTTGGCCCAGGTCGTTTGATTCACAAAAGAACTTTTTACACAGTGTTCATAAGAACCAATCAGATTTCCTCTGAGCATTTCAAAACCCCAACGTGGGACAAAGTCAGATCAGAAGAAATTCTTTTAACGACAAAGAAACTATTTCCTACTTGAGCATGCATATGTAGTTCAGAGTAAATAAAATAGGAATAAAAGGAGGAATGCATTCAGCAAAACCCTAGAGGTCGTAAACAGGAGAGGCAGGATGGCAGTATTTACTATCTTCTCGTGAACTCTCTTCCTGGCCCTTAAGATCTATCTAAAAATTAAACTACATCAAAGCTACCTTCTATCTTTATGACCCAGGATGCCTGATGAACAACTGGCCTGTGTATTTAGAATGTTTATACGTGCCTGTCAGGCGTAGAGAAAGCAAATGGCAGAGGTGGAGAGGCTTGTGTGGTGTAGTGGTAAAGAGCGGTAGTCACGTAATCTGGGTAACCGGGTTCACGTCTCCGCTCCTCCACCTGCAGCTGCTGGGTGACCTTGGGCCAGTCACACTTCTCTGAAGTCTCTCAGCCCCACTCACCTCACAGAGTGTTTGTTGTGGGGGAGGAAGGGAAAGGAGAATGTTAGCCGCTTTGAGACTCCTGAAGGGGAGTGAAAGGCGGGATATCAAATCCAAACTCTTCTTCTTCTTCTTCTTCTTTGTGGGATTCGATCAGAAATTATTGTCAATGAATCAACCCCCGTCAACGCGATGCTTTCATCGCAGACACAAATGGCTTGCTCCATATTTCATAATTCCTCATAGCAATCCCACCTGACCCCCACACTCTGGATATTTGCACCCCTACATCTCACCGCTTTTTATTTTTAAATTTTTTTATTTGTTTTTGTTTTTTGTAAGAAGAGCTTAAGATAGTAGAGGTTAAGGTAATAGATGTACTGTGTTCTCTTCATGTTCATGTATGTGTTCTTGTATCACATAACGATGTCTAGCAGACATTCCTAAAGGAGTGCTCGACAACCTCTGCCTATTCTTTTCTAAAATTGAGTGACTAGGCAAGACCAAAGTCAGTCTGCTGCGGCAGCACTGAGCATCAGATAAATTGGCGGGAATGTAGTTATAACTTCTTTGATTACACGTGAAAAACCAATCATCTGGCAAGCTAACATGAGCATAATTAAAAATAATCTGCTGAACATGTGAGCAATTCCAAGTTGGCCATCCTGCGTCCAGACAGCAAGTTGCTTTCTTACTGCAATTCCCAATCTGAACACAAGAGGTGTCTGGTGGTGCTGCAACTCTAGGTGTGTATAATGCTATCGCATCCAGAGGTAACTTTTGTGTCACCTTTTCCCAGTCATGGAGATTGGTATAACCAATGATACCTTCAGGAATCCATTTAGAAAACCACTTTCCCATGTGTGTGGCATGTGCCATATGAAAGGGTTGTGTACAAACAGGGAGTATACAATTTCCTAAGGTAGTGTGCATATCATATGCTTCACTCAGACAAAAATGAGAGACGTTAGCCACTTTAGCGAAACGCATCCACAAATTATAGTTATGACTAGAAGAAGTGCCAGGGGGAAGATAGATACACTGAGTACTTGGTATCAAGAAAACAAATAATACACATGTTAAAATCAGCATAGAGTTCATATTTAGCTGAGTAATCAAGGCTACTAAAAAAGTCCCTGATGCTTCTGGAACATCATGATGCTGAAGTTGTGAAAAGATAAAGTGCGAGACTGGCTTCATTACTATCAGATAATGGAGGCATATAATTTGGATAAGAAAATTGGCTTCCAGGTGGAAAAATCAAAATTAGAAACAGAACTGTTAAAACCCAAAACTAAGATTTTGTCAAAGATGTATAACTTGCTGTTGAAATGGAATACTCAGGATGAAACGGTGAAATCTGCTATGATTAAATGGGCACAAGATGTTGGACATAACATTATGTTTCCTGACTGGGAACAGTTATGGACCACAGGTATGAAGTTTACGGCATGTAATGCTTTAAGAGAGAATATTACGAAAATGATATACAGGTGGTACATGACACCAGTCAAGCTTGCAAAAATCTATCATTTGCCTGACAATAAATGTTGGAAATGTAAAGAAACTGAGGGTACATTCTTTCACCTTTGGTGGACGTGCCCAAGGATTAAGGCTTTCTGGGAGATGATCTATAACGAAATGAAAAAGGTATTTAAATATACCTTCCTGAAGAAACCAGAGGCCTTTCTCCTGGGCATCGTCAGCCAATTGGTGCCAAAGAAGGATAGAACTTTTTTTATGTATGCCACAACAGCAGCAAGAATACTCATTGCAAAGTATTGGAAGACACAAGATCTACCCACCCTGGAAGAATGGCAAATGAAGGTGATGGACTATATGGAACTGGCGGAAATGACTGGCAGAATCCGAGACCAGGGAAAAGAGTCGGTGGAAGAAGATTGGAAGAAATTTAAAGACTATTTACAGAAATATTGTAAAATTAATGAATGTTAGAATGATGTTGGATAGAAATTAAGGGGTTTTCAGCTGTAATATTATAAAGGAATATGAAAAATGGATTATTAATAGGTAAAAATTTAATGTTACAATAGCTTAAGATTAAAGACTAGGATAAACAAAGAGGGTAAGGATTTGCTGAACCAACAAACTGAACTGGAATACAAAAAAGGGAGGTGTGAGAGGTCCGGGAAATAAGCTAATGAAAAATAAGTAATGGAAAGAATGAGTTGTTTTTAACTATTTTTATTTTGTATTTTCTTACTTTTTATTTTTATTTTGTAATACTTTGAAAATCTTAATAAATATCTGTCAGGGGTTCAGAAGCAGAGACGCAGAGAAGGGAGGAGACAGAGAGCGAGGGGGAGGAATACGAAGGAAAGATGAGTGGGGATGACGAACCGAGATCACCGAGCTTATCCAGTGAGTCCGAGGATTCCCAGAAGGGAGCGCCAGCGGTCAGAGCAAGGGGGGAAAGCAGGGGGACACCCCAGGAAGAAGGGTCCAGAGAGGAATCAGAGAGCAGCAGTTGGAGATCGGGACCCACGTACCCAGCCGGGAGCAGCGGGGAGAAAGGGGACCAGATATCGGGTTCCGGAGGCTTTCAGAAGGAGGGAGGGCATGAGTCAGGAGTAGTCACGCCCACCTCGGGGAGCGACGAAACGATCAAGAGGAAGGTTGAGAGTTGGGCGCGCGCGCCAAGTTCAAATGTAGCGGAAGCTGGCGCAGTAAGCAGCCCAGAGAGTGAACCAGGTCCCAAAGCCCGCCGCAAGGAGGCGGAAGGGTCAGGGGGGTCCGCGTCAGAAGAGAGTAGGAAAGAAGAGACCCCGGGGGGCAGAAGGACCCAGAGACGGAAGGAAAGGCGCAGGAGGTGGAGCAAGGCTAGGGTATTAAGCTGGTGTGCTAGAGGCGGAGACTCAGACGGGTCTTCGCCGGTCTGACCTAGAAGAAGTAGGGCTGCACATTGCAGTTTGGAAATGGAACCTGTAATCCAAGAAAGACTCTTTTAACCGGAACGCTGGCTAACGTGGTCCTATGTGAGCTGGGACTGAGTGGCAGCCCTGACAGATAGAGTTGGGTGTCATCAGCATACTGATGGCAGCCCAGCCCAAAACTCCGGACAAGCTGGGCGAGGGGGCGCATAAAGATGTTAAAAAGCATCGGGGAGAGAATCGCACCCTGAGGCACTCCACACACCAAGGAGTGACGCGATGACAATTCCCCCCCAAGCGCCACCCTCTGTCCCCGATCAGAGAGAAACGAGATGTATTCAAGTCTCCAGGGTCAGATGAACTGCATCCAAGAGTATTAAAAGAACTGGCAGATGTGATCTCAGAACCACTGGCAGTCATCTTTGAGAATTCCTGGAGAACAGGCGAAGTCCCGGCAGACTGGAGGAGGGCAAATGTTGTCCCTATTTTCAAAAAGGGGAAAAGAGAGGACCCAAATAATTACCGCCCAGTCAGTCTGACATCAATACCAGGGAAGATTCTGGAGCAGATCATTAAGCAAACAGTCTGTGCGCACCTAGAAAGGAATGCTGTGATCACCAATAGTCAGCATGGATTTCTGAAAAATAAGTCATGTTAGACTAACCTGATCTCGTTTTTTGACAGAATTACAAGCCTGGTAGATGAAGGGAATGCAGTGGATGTAGCCTACCTTGATTTCAGCAAGGCATTTGACAAGGTGCCCCATGATCTTGTAAAGAAGCTGGTAAAATGCGGTCTTGACTATGCTACCACTCAGTGGATTTGTAACTGGCTGACTGACCGAACCCAAAGGGTGCTCATCAATGGTTCCTCTTCATCCTGGAGAAGAGTGACTAGTGGGGTGCCACAGGGTTCTGTCTTGGGCCCGGTCTTATTCAACATCTTTATCGACGACTTGGATGATGGACTCAAGGGCATCCTGATCAAATTTGCAGATGACCCCAAACTGGGAGGGGTGGCTAACACCCCAGAGGACAGGATCACACTTCAAAACGACCTTGACAGATTAGAGAACTGGGCAAAAACAAACAAGATGAATTTTAACAGGGAGAAATGTAAAGTATTGCACTTGGGCAAAAAAAATGAGAGGCACAAATACAAGATGGGGGACACCTGGCTTGAGAGCAGTACATGTGAAAAGGATCTAGGAGTCTTGGTGGACCACAAACTTGACATGAGCCAACAGTGTGACGCGGCAGCTAAAAAAGCCAATGCAATTCTGGGCCGCATCAATAGGAGTATAGCATCTAGATCAAGGGAAGTAATAGTGCCACTGTATTCTGCTCTGGTCAGACCTCACCTGGAGTACTGTGTCCAGTTCTGGGCACCACAATTCAAGAAGGACACTGACAAACTGGAACGTGTCCAGAGGAGGGCAACCAAAATGGTCAAAGGCCTGGAAACGATGCCTTATGAGGAACGGCTAAGGGAGCTGGGCATGTTTAGCCTGGAGAAGAGGAGGTTAAGGGGTGATATGATAGCCATGTTCAAATATATAAAAGGATGTCACATAGAGGAGGGAGAAAGGTTGTTTTCTGCTGCTCCAGAGAAGCGGACACGGAGCAATGGATCCAAACTACAAGAAAGAAGATTCCACCTAAACATTAGGAAGAACTTCCTGACAGTAAGAGCTGTTCGCCAGTGGAATTTGCTGGCAAGGAGTGTGGTGGAGTCTCCTTCTTTGGAGGTCTTTAAGCAGAGGCTTGACAACCATATGTCAGGAGTGCTCTGATGGTGTTTCCTGCTTGGCAGGGGGTTGGACTCGATGGCCCTTGTGGTCTCTTCCAACTCTTCTATGATTCTATGCCCTCCCAAGAGGATGGTACGGGGTCTGTTTTCCAGCCTACTTAATACCCCCCCATGTGGATTCCTGACCAGATTGCCTCTGCACTCCCTAGAAGGAGGCGTTTCGACTGACCTGGCAACAATTGCAGGTGGGAGTTCCCAGAATTGGGGCAAAAATCAGTGGCCTCCAGAAAGGATACTGGCCCATTATTCTCCAGCCTCATGGAATCGGGGAGAGAAAATCTCTGGGGCAAGGGGGCTGATCTAGAACTTGAACCGCGTAATCAGACTCCAGGCAGTGGTAGAGATTGTTGCTAACACAACAGCCACGGCCCTTAGGTTAATTGCCACGCAATTGGATGAGACACGCGTTTCTCTCAGTCCGCTTAGCGTTGGACTTTCTCCTGGCGCAATATGGCGGCTTTTGTGCAGCGTTAAATCTCACGGGTGGGGCCTGTTGCTTTAACATCTCTGATCATGGTGAAGCCATTCGCAATTTGGCAGCAGGACTTGAAACAGTGGCCCATATTCCTACCGAAACCTGGGAGGGATGGGACATGTCATGGCTTGACTGGTTGCCAAACCTAGGATGGGTAAAAGGCCTGTTTTTGCTGCTGCTTGGCCCACTGTTCATCTTGCTAATTTTTTGCTTTTCTGTACCTTGCCTGCTGCAATGCTTGCATACAATGACACGCAATATGATTTCACGCATGCTTCGCCCCCAGATTATAGCTCTGACCCGAGTATATCAGCCTGTGCCTTCCTGGGACGAGCCTTGGAGGCTGCCCAAAATTGAGAGGTGTGGAATGAAGGGGTAGTTAGGGTTACCCCAGAAAGCCCTAAAAACTGTTTGTGAATTCCCCCCCCCCCCAGCCAGGCCTCGGCGTACGCATTTTAAAACTGCATTTTCCTCTAAGACAAAAAGCATGAGCTAAGCAGTCCTCTCTGTAACAAAAACGCTGTAACAAACCTACAGCTGAGAACAGTAAAGCCTTTCGCTTCCCAGATCCAAGATAACCTTGTCCTGGTACATTGACTTGCAACATACTTCCGGGAACAGAGTCAGAGAACGAAAAGCAACATTTCTATGTAAGAATCTGTGAAGGGGGAGAGGGAAGGAGGGGCTTTGGAGAACAGGATAAAAACCTGATGTAAAATACTTTTTGCTGCGGCCTGTCTTTTGTGAACTGAATCACACAGGTGCCTCTGCCCCCCCCCCCCCATGGCAGAATAAAACACTCTTTCTCTGGATTAACCCCTTGGTGTCGTTTGGCTCCTTTTGTCTCTGCTCGGGTGCAACAATTTTTCCTACCCATGGATTAAAAAGGCTACATACCAAGGAGAGCCTAATCCCATCCCCAAACTTGCCAAGGGGCCAGACATGCAAAGGAAGTTCTGTTTTACTTTGGGTGGTGGGACTTCAGAAGTGTTTGCCTATGCTAATCTAACACCTGGGTCTTGCCCTGACATGTCTGCTTATGCTGATGTTGTACCAAGGACTTGTCTGGACATGTTTGCCAAGGTTAACCCCTCCCCTTTGAACTGTATTCTGGGATATGGTGGGAAAGTTTTAAAAAGTCGCCACCCCATCCTCGGGGTTCCAAATTCCTCTTTGACCCTGTTGCGCAATAAACTTTGGTCTACAGCTATTTGCTCCGGTTGGTGGCTGGACTCCTCCTTTATTCTGGCTCTGCCCGACCGGTTGGGGGACTGAGCAGCCTCCCACCTAGATTCTTCCGTAACAGTATGTTGTTTGTTACTATGGTGTGTATTTTTGCTTGGATGAACCCCCCAACTCACAAACAAGCCCTGACACAACCAGCATGTTTTTCTCCTCTGAAACACAGCTAAACTTTTATCTCTTCGTACATAAGAACATAATAGCCTGTTCAGGAGTCTCTGGCGAGGTGCTGTGGCAGCTTTTTGCAGGAAGGAGTTCAACAGGAGTAGCCCATCTTTCCTGGCGGGCCATTTCTGCATGTTTTGGCCTTGCTAGCAAAGCCACATCATGCAAGAGTTGGTTGCTGAGAGCCCTTGAAGCCTCCTCAGACCACAAGGGTCTTACGGTTACCTACAAGGCTTTCCTGCCTCAGCCACAGTTAAAGTCCTCCCGTTGCCACAGGATCCTTTCCAGAAGGGCCAAACTCAAGCTCAAGCCACCTATTTCCCTTACCCCTGAAGAAGAAGAAGAAGAAGAGGGGGAGGAAGAGGAGGAGTTTGGATTTGATATCCTGCTTTATCACTACCAGAAGGAGTCTCAAAGTGGCTAACAATCTCCTTTCCCTTCCTCCCCCACCAGAAACCCTCTGTGAGGTGAGTGGGGCTGAGAGACTTCAGAGAAGGGTGACTGGCCCAAGGTCACCCAGCAGCTGCATGTGGAGGAGCGGAGACACGAACCCGGTTCCCCAGATTACGAGTCCACTGCTCTTAACCACTACACCACACAGGCCACTGCACTGCTGCCAACGAAAGGGCAGGGAGGCTTGAGAGGGAGGAGACGCCCTGAAGTGGAGCCTGGGCACGCAGCTCACCGGAGGAAGACAGCAGAAAAAGCCAAATTCAGCAGTGGAAGAAGAAAATTTCAGAATATAAATGCAGAAATATAAACATTTATTACAAAAAAAGTATCATGACTTTAGAAGACAAAAGAGTAAGAATGGGAGTCGCTATCCAAGACGCAGAAAGACCAGCCGCCTCCGCCGCCCTCACTTCCTCTTTGTCGCTGTGCCAATGACACAGTCATTCACCTGCAAGGCAAGACCGGGCAGATTTGGGGGGCCAGAAACTGGTCCCCACAGCTGCTGCTGCCGCCACCTCCTCCATCCAGCTGCGGTCAGGATGCCCCTTCCGCAGAGGAGATTCTGCAAGCAGCCCAGAGAAAGGGACACCCCCGCCCCCCCCCCCCAGCCGGATGCTGCAGCCACTTACCTTTCTGGCAAAGCGAAGGGAATTGAGGGACTCGGCAAAGTTCTCCTCCGAGGGCGAGATGTTAACAAACATCAGCCTGGGGGGAAAGGCCAGAGGAGAGGGTGAGGAGAAACAGAGGCTGCCTCAAGGGGGGTGCATGGCCCCCCTGTCAGAGACCTCTGGGTTGAAAGGGGTCATCTAGCCCAACCCCCTGCGTTCCTGGCAGGACAGCGCAGACCAGGCCTCAAAGGGGAGGGGGAGCCATCAACTCCCTCCTTGCCGACTCACATCTTGGAATTGCCGCCTAAGGAGTTCTGGAGGAGGTAGGTCAGCTTGCTGTTCCGGTAGGGCACATGGGCCTCCTGCAAGGGGGCAAAGGAAGCGGACAAGGATGGGTGCAGGAGGGGGAAATGTGTGGGGACCCTCCTCCCCACTTAGGGCAGGCCGGTTCCGCCAGCATCATGAGGCTGTCCCATTCCCGATTGAATTGTAGAGTTGGAAGGAATCACAGCTCTAGAGCCCCCGATAGGTGGGCACCCCACACGTGAGACAGTGCTGGACGCCACATCCTCACCCTCGCAGAAGACCAGCGCACTGCGGGAGGCGGGCTGTGGGGCTGCAAAGGGCTGCCCCATGGCTGGCCAGGACTCCCCCCCCCCCCGGAGGCACACGCGACCCCCCTCTCCCGCCTACCTTGTTGCTGAGGGCGGTGATGACCAGGCCCAGGTTGGAGAGGCTGCTGTTGATGGCCTGGGTCTCCTTGAGGCGGTCGCCGGTGGAGAGGGACCTGTCCAGGCGCTCGCTGCCAGCCAGGTCCACCAAGCTCAGCACGGCTGCGGGGGGGGGGGGGACGACAAAGGAGGGGTGAGGGTGGAGGGAGAAGGGGGGGGTGCTGGGGACCAGGGACCCACAGAGGGCCTGGCCTAGAAGAGGAGGGAGAGCAAGGGAGCGCCTCTGGGCCAGGGCAGGGACAGAGGCCTCCGGCGAAGGGGGTCGTGGGGCCGGCCACACTCACAGGAGGTGTGCAGCTCCCGGTTGGGGTTGTGGCCCTCGATGCGCAACTGGAAGAGGCTGTGGCTGCGGGACGAGCGCTCGTTGAGATTGGTCTTGGCCACCGAGCGGTTGGCTTTGGCTCTCTGGAGCAGCTTCAGGACCTGAAGGGGCAAGCGGGGGGCAGGAGGCGGAGAATGGCGGTCGGAAGGGACCCCAGAGATCCTCTGGCCCTAGCCAGCCCCAGGCAAACAGCGTGAAGAGGCTAGCCGGGCACATTCCCCCCCCCCGGCTATTGGCTACTTGCGACCAGACTGAGATGCCCGGGCGCCCGATGGCGTTGGACATCACCGCCTGGAGGGGAAGCCTGGGAATCCTCGGAGCAAGACTCTTTCCACACACGAGGACCTCGTCCTATAGAATTCTATCCGTTACACAATCAGAATGAGTATCAGGAACCAAAACGGTTTCTCTCAGCAGCCTGAGCAGGAGCAGTGAACAATGGCAGCTCCTTGTTCTCACCTGACTTCACTCCCCCGCTGCCCCCACTGCCCCACGCTCAGCTGCAAAGAATATTCTTATATTCTGAATGTACAGTTAAGAAAGAGAAGTTGGAATAGGCCAAGATATGTGGACTGCCCCAATCCCAGCTCAAGGTGGTCATCTGAACTGGCCAGATGTTTAACTGAGAATCAGTCAGTCAGTCAGGCCATCATTTGAAAAATAAGACTTTAGAACGCCTGGCCCCAAAATGGCAACGAGACATCCCATTTGGGTGAGTTTAAGCTTGGTTTAAGGAGCCGCTTGGTGCCTAGCCTCTACACTGGAGTTTCTACCATTGCCTGCAAATAGAAAGGGAAGCATGGGGGGGGGGGAGTTCTTCCTCTGGGAACTCTAGGGCAGGCAGAAGCCCCATAAGGAGCCGAGGGGCCAAGACCCAGGTGATCTGAGCTCTCCAGACAGGCAGGATGGCTCAGGCCTTCATGCAGAAGCCTCTCAGAGAACGGCACAGTCGGAGGGGAGCCCCCAGGGTCATCTAGCCCAACCCCAGATTCCTCCCTCTGCTCCTCCCCTCAGAGGCTTTGGATGCAGACACACTCTGGCTGCCTTGTCCCCAGACCAAGGCCCTAAAACGGGTCACAATGGGGCTGGTTCTCTGGCTTCTGCCTCTCCTCCACCCCTTGCAAGCAGGCTGGTGGCCGGACACAGTGCAGAGAGCGGGAGAAGAGTAGTGTTGGAAGGGGACCCCCAAGGGTCATCTACCCGACCCCCTGCACCGCTGGAACCCCCCAGGAAAATCCCAGACAGACAGCTGCCCCCCCCCCACCGCGGTACCTCTTGCTCCGAAGCAACGGGGACGTAGCAGAGGTTGGGAACGTGCAGCTCCTCCGTGCATTGGCTCACTCGCCGGATCTCCAGCTCAGAGCCCCGCTCAGGGCGCAACACCAGCAGGTCCCGCAGAGACTCATTGTAGATCTCCAGGAAGTTGGCAGTGAAATGGTACTGGGAGGAGACAGGCAGAGGGGCAGGATCAGACCAGGGAAGGCGGCTGGGGTGGCGCGTGCCCAGCCAGCACATCGCTCCCAGCTCAGACTCGGGGACCAACTGGCATGGCTATTCCAAGAGGAGGCTTCCAAAGGTGAGGCCCAGGAGTTCAGACAGGCCAGCCCTCGGGTGTTCAGGGGATCTTGTGAGGCTGAACGGAAGGCCCTGCAGAAAAACACTGGCGGTCTCACCATCCTGTGGGGTGGGTGAGGGTGAAGGAGGCAGCCCTCTCTCACCAGCGCCCTCTCTGGGAGCTCCCAAGCCCAGTGCGAAACCCCCCTGGCAATTGCAGCATGGCGAGTGAATGCAGCGGGGGTCTCCACCCCCTTTGGACACCTGCATCCGCTTTCCCTCTCTGCCCCCACCTTCCAGCCTTTGGCCTCCATCTCCCGGGCTTTCCTGAAGATCTGCTGCACTGCGCGGGGGATCATGCCGGCCGTGGAAGGGTCCTGGCAGTCGGGGCCCTCCATGGTGTACGTCTTGCCGCTCCCCGTCTGCCCGTAGGCAAAGATGCAGACGTGGTAGCCGTCCAAGGCCGACTGCGGGGAGGAAGGGAAGCCGTCAGGCTGGCGTCCACCAGACCCCACCTGCCCCCGGAGGGGGAGAGCCGCCCTATGTGGAATTTCCAGACCATCCTTCAGCCACGACTCACAGGACAAACCAGCCAAATCAGCCGGGGAATCATCCTCACGATCATCATCATCATACAGTGGCACCTTGGTTGTCGAACCGAGTCCGTTCAAAAACTAAGGCTGCCAAAGAATGTTGGGGAGTTGGAACACTTACTTCCAGGTTTTCAGCGTTCAGGGGCCAAAGTGTACGAGTACCAAGGTGTTTGAGGGCCAAGATACGACTGTACCATGCTCAACATAATAACAAACTAGAAGAACTGGGCCGCTTCCCCCCTTAATGTATTTATTCTATATATTTATTTGATTGATTTATGTGCTCTTCAGGGTGGTTGACAGAATAATATGCTTTTCCTTACCTGCACAAGCAGAGAGATCTCCTCAAAGACCTCCTCCTGGGAGCTGGACGGAGGGAAGACCTGGTCAAAGTTGAACTCATAGACAATGTCCTCTTTTCGCTCCCGGCCAACGTGGGACTGGCAGAGAATCAAAGAATTGCAGAGTTGGAAGACCCACGAGGCTCATCTAGTCCACCCCCAAGCAAGACTTGAACCCACAACTCTGAGATTATGAGCCTCTACCGACTAAGTGGTGACAGGGGCCGCGTTCCCCCTTGGCCAGCTCTCCCGGGGCCACAATGCTCTCTCTCGCACACACACACATATCCTCCAGCTGGCATTGGGTCTGTTGGCCTTGGGCCGGCCATCAACATTTGGGTTTCTCCTGCTCCTGCAAAGGTCATTGCAGGAACAACACTGGCTTATTTGAAGAAGAAGAAGAGTTTGGATTTGATATCCCGCTTTATCATTACCCAAAGGAGTCTCAAAGTGGCTAACGTTCTCCTTTCCCTTCCTCCCCCACAACAAACACTCTATGAGGTGAGTGGGGCTGAGAGACTTCAAGAAGTGCGACTGGCCCAAGGTCACCCAGCAGCTGCATGTGGAGGAGCGGAGATGCGAACCCGGTTCCCCAGATTACGAGGCCACCGCTCTTAAGCACTACCCCACACTGGCTCTCGGCAGGCTTTGCGGCAGGTGGAGACTTCCTGACGTCCCCTGGCAACTGTGACAGCCCAAGATGCCACCAAGACTTCGACAACCGCCTTGTCCCCCCACCCCCAGACTGACCTCCTCCGCCTTGGATAAGACCAGGCTCTTGCTGTTGTCTGGCGGGAAGCGGAGGTGGCTCACCCCCTGTTTCTGGGCCTCCTTCTCGCTGCTCAGCAGGGGGCGCACGCGGCAGAAGACACGGATGTTGCCCTGGAGGGAGCGGGGAGTCGTCAGCACCCAGCCCCACAAAGGGTCCCCCAGTGCCAGCCCCCCACCACCACCGGCCCACCTTCAGCTCCTGGACGGCGTTGTGCAGGGAGCGCCGCTCCATCTCCGACTCGTGCTGCTTCTGCTCCAGCTGGGCCTTGTGTGCTGCCAGCGCCTCATTCTCCTGCGCCCGCCGGGCCAGGCTCTCCTGCGCCAGGCGCAGTTCCGCCTGCGTCAGAGAAACCCCAGGGCCAGTGAGGGACGGGCCACCTCAAACCCAGAGCCGCCCACCCGCCCTCTCAGCCAGGCAACAATTCAGGGAGGAGGCGGCAAATGCAGGCTTCCTCAGCTGGGAAAGGAAAAGCACCAGCAGGAACAGACACAGCAGAGGTTAGCAATTCCCCCAGACAGATATCTAGGGCCCTCTTGCGATGGATAGAAAAGGGACTTGTGTGAGAAACAGGGTGTGAGGCTGAGGAGAAGGGAAGCGCTTCCCGCGAGAGCCGAGAGGGATACACTTCTCTGTATGGGGGGGATTGAAGATTAAGATATAATTATGATAGAGGGCTAGACACATAAAATTTTGTGTTTTATTGCAATTATTACTATTACTGTTGTGATTTTTATTTATTTTCTTTCTTTTTCTCCTTATCTTCCCACCTTTTATTGCTTTTTTCTGTATTTCTTATTATCTTTTATTAAAAAATTCTTGTTTTCCAAAAGTGTTTGCAACATCTTTCTCTCATCTTATTATCTTTTTTAAAACTAGTTTGGTTTGTATTATATGTTGAAAATATTTAATAATTTTTTTAAAAAAACATTTTTTAAGGTATCTAGCTCTCTTTTCTGGGGCTGAGGACCCTTAACTGTGATCTTGAGTCTGGCATTGTGGAATCAGAAGGGTACCTACGGGACATCTAGTCCAACCCGCTGGAATGCAGGCGTCACAAGCGGATGTTGGCTAGTCCCAAGGATTCCTCGCCTCACCTTGGGATTCCAAGCACCATTCAAGGGCGGGTGGAAGGGTCCCCAGCCCCCCCCCCTCACCTCTCTGGCCTCCAGCTGGGCAGCCAAATCCTCCTTGTCCTCCCTGGCTTTGCGGCCAGCGGTTTCCAGCTCCTGGATCGTCTGGCTCTGGCTCTTGACGGTCTCCTCCAGCTGCTGCTCCTGCTTCACCAGCTGCTCCACCCTCTGCCGGCTCTCTGTGGCCTGCGCTTGGCAGGTCTGCAGCTCCAAGGCCAGGGCACTGCCAAGAGAGGGTAGGGCAGAGGTCAGGTCCTGCTGCAGGAGGAGCAGACGGAGCCCGCCATGCCCTTCTCAGGCTGCTGCTCGCTCACCTGTTCTGCCCCTCCAGCTGCTGGTTGCGGGCCGTCGCCTGCTTCAGCTCCCCCTCCAGCTGGCTCAGCTGATGCCTCAGGGCCTCATTCTCCCCGGCCAGCCCCTGGGCCTTCTCCTTGTAGGTCCCCCCTTTGGCCCGCAAGTCGCTCACTTGCCCCTTCAAGTCCCAGGGGGCCCGCTTCTTCTCACCCCCGCCAGCAGCGGCAGGAGCAGCGGCTGCCAAGGGGAGAGGGAGAGAGAGAGGACAGTGTGAGGGACCCGGTGGCGGCTCAAGGATGGCACGGGGGGGGGGCACCTCCCTCCCTTCTCTAGGCCTTACCTGGCTTAGGGGCTGCCGCAGCCACCGTCCGACGGGATCCTGCTGGGAAACAAGGAACGAGACATGAAGCAGTGAAAGGATTCCCAAGGGGACCCTGTCTCCCCTCCGTTGCTTCATGAAATATCTCCAAACAATAGTAATACTTCAAAACATAAAATCAGCAAGGAACTCAAGACAGATTAAAGCAACATATGTGGGGGTTCCCTTCCACGGATTGCGCCTAAAGTCAAAATCACGTATAGCTGAAATATGCTGGATTTAATGGTGGGCAGGATTGCCAGAGCATTTTCCCCAGCCCCTCTCCAAACTTTTAATATTGTTTCCTACACTGAATGCACACAAGTTAAAGGGGCACCAGATGCAGGATTACGGGGAACCCACATTCTACACATCTGAATCAGCTTGGAAAAACTAAAATGGCTTCAGCAGGTGCCAAAAAGAGTCCAGCAAAGATAGCTGCCTGGTGTTGTAAGAACATAACTGGATCAGGCCCAAGGGGGCCTGTCTAGCCCAGCATCCTGTTCTCAGTGGCCAAACAGTTTCCTGTGGGAAACCAGAGAGCAGGATTCAAGTCCAAGAGCCCTCTCCCCCTTTGTGGCTTCCAGCAACAGGTATCCAGAAGAATTTCTGCCTCCAGCCATAGAAGCAGAGCACAGACATCACGGCTAGTAGCCACTGATTGCCCTCTCGGATGTGCATCTGTTTAATCCTCTTGTAAAGCCATCCAAGTTAGTAGCTATCACTACCTCCTGTGGGAGGAAGTTCCATAGGTTAGCTATGCAATGCCATTGTTTTTTATACAGAGGTGGCTTGGTTCTCAAACTTCATCCGTTCCTGGAGTCCAAGACTCCAGAAACCATTCGCAAACCAAGGGACGGCTTCCGACTGGCTGCAGGAGCATCCTGCACTCATTCGGAAGCTGTGTCGGATGTTCAGCTTCTAAAAAACGTTCGCAAACTGGAAAGCTTACTTCCAAGTTTCCAGCGTTCAGGAGCCAATTTGTTCAACAACTAAGCCGTTTGAGAAGCAAGGTACCACTGTAATGGAAATCAATACAACAATATTTATAATATTTTTGAAAAATAACACGATGGGTGCTGCTCCTCTAAATGATCAATTCCTTACAGGTACGATATGGCACCCTTAACAGGGACGCTTCTGCAGCCCGCTGCCTACCTGTGGTGGACGGCCCTGCCACACCCGCAGTCGCCTGGGTCCGAGTGCTCGAGCGGCGGCGCCCCCCTGCCAAGAAAGCGGTGTTACAGCAAAGTCCAGAAGGGCTCCCCAGGTTCTGCCCCGCCCCCCCCCCCGACCTGAGCTTACCGGCCTGGCGGTGGCCTCGGAGCGCAGGGGCCGCTGGCGGAGGCTTCGGAACGGAGGGGGCTGCTGTCACAGGTCCTCCCTGCTTGGTAGGCTCCAGGGGAGCCCGAGCCCGTTTCTGGGAGGAAGGAAAGGGCAGCCGCTTGTTATTCTCCAGGGCCAGGCTGGATGCCCCCTCACCGGTCCTATTCCACGTCCCTCTCTGCTGGAAATGGCAACGCCCCATTCGCACCCCCCCCCCATGCTGCAGAAGGGAGGGGCTTGGGAACTCACCCTGGGGGGCTCATTCTCATCGCTGGCCGGGCGCTTGAGGTGCAGCGCAGACACAGGGAGCCGGGAGGGGCCTTTCGGCAGCAGAAAACTTTTCCCCTCAGAGTTCATCGTGGGGAGAGAAAGAGAAGGCCGCTGAGTTCATTTAATGAAGCATCTCAGAAGCAGGGTGGAGGGGGGGGGGAGTCGAAGGCCGAGGCAGGCAAGAGAGAGGCGCCCCCCCCGGCCCCCGAAAGGGACTCACGGGAGGTGGACCATCCATCAGCTCCAGGCAAGGCCTTCGGGGAGAAGCCAGTGGGAGGCCAGTAAGGAAATGAAGCCCAGCCTGCAAGGTCAAAGGAGGCCCGGCTAGTCCAAATGGCCCCCAGCACCGAGATAGGCTGCCTCTGGGCCGGGAGGCAGCAACCCTTTCCCGCAGGGGGCCGGTCCGCTGTCCCGCAGGCCCTGGGGGGGCCGGACTACACGGGGAGGGGGGGGAAGAGAGCGAATTCCTCGGCCCCGCAAAGAAGCCAGAGATGCCTTTTCAAGGAAAGGACACCTTCTGCGCATGTCCAAGGGCGCCGATTGCCGGGCCCTCCGCGGGCCGGAGGGAGAAGGCGACGGGGGCCGGATCCGCCCGCGGGCCTCAGGCCGCCTCCCCCCGATCTGCTGGGGCTTGGCTGGTCCCCCCTCCCTCCCGCCCGAGGAAGGGGCCCCTCTGCCCTCTGCCCGCGCCCCGAGGCCTCACCGGCGCCCCTCCGGCTCCTCCGCCTCGCCCTCCGTCTCCCTCTCCGACCCAAACGCCGTCGATTTAAACGGACAGCTCCCGTCCTCCTCCGCGGCGCCGCCCGGCAGCCAATGGCCAGGCGGCGAGAGGAGGAGACCAATCCGCGCCGCCCGTCGCGCGGGCCGGACCCGCCCTCTTCGTCTTACGCCCACGGCTCCGCCCCTAAGTCCCTCCTCGGCGCACGCACTGCGCACGCGCGCCGCCCAAGAAGGCGCCCGAGCCCGCCTCCGCCGGAAGGAGCGTCGGCGGGAGGGCGAGCGTGAGTGCGCGCGCGCGCGTGCCGCAGGCGGCCCCGCCCCTCCCTGGCAACGGCCGCGGCGCGCAGGGAGCGGGCGGGGGGGCGGGCGGGGGCGGGGCCTGCGCCGGAGGGGCGGGGCCAGGGAGATCTAGGGGGAGAGAGATCAATGTCTAGGGAGATCAATAAACAAACGGGAGGGGCCCCCCGGGGGAGGCCGGCGGAGCGCGCCTTGGCCACCGGGGCAGCAGCTTCCCCCGTTGAACACCCGCCTGCCCCTCTGCGCAGGTGGGGCGGGGCCTGGAGGGGGGGGACCCCGAGTGACCCTGGCCCCTTTCCCCTCCCCCCCATGAAGGGGGATCGGGGGAGGGGCCTGAGGCAGGGGGGGCACACAGGGACGCTGCAGCGGGGCGATCCCCTTGGAGGGGGGCGGGGGGTCCTGGCATTGGGGGGACCCCCGGGCGCTGCCACGGTCTTTCCCCCGCTGCCCCCCCCCAGCCCGGCGGGGGCGTGGCGGGCCCGGGTGGGGGCGCTGGGGGGGGGCTGGGCCGCCCGGCCCTTGGCATCCCCCCTGGCGGCCCCCCGCTCCGGCTGCTGCGTCACTGGCGCTCGGCGGGAGGCTGGAGCCGCCGAGGGTCCCGCTCCGCCGCCCCTGAGACCCCCCCCGCCCCCCCCGCGGCGAGAGGGACCCCCAGAGCGGAGCCGGCAAGGGGGCGCCCCCCCGCCCCTCCCCCGCCTCGGCCCGCCTGACCCGGACCAGCGCCCGCCTGACCTCGGGGCCCTGGAAGCGGCCGGCGGCCGGCAGCGGAGGGGCGCCCCCCTCGCCCGGCTGGCCCCGCTTCTGGGAGGGCCAGGATGTCCTGGCGCGCTGGACCGACGGCCTCCTCTACCTGGGCACCATCAAGAAGGTCAGTGGCTGCCCCTCCCCTCGGGGGGGGCAGGGGGGTCCGCCCCCGTCCCCCCCCCCGGCTGGGGGTCTCTGCTCACCCCCTCCGCCCCCCCCCCGCAGGTGGACCCCCTCCGGCAGGTGTGCCTGGTGCAGTTTGAGGACGACTCCCAGTTCCTCGTGCTCTGGAAGGACATCAACCCAGGTCAGTGGGCAGTGAAGCCCCCCACCCCCACCCCCCCACTTTGGGGTCCCCCCCAGTCTCCGCCCCCTGCAGGCCTGGCTGCTCCCCACCCCCCCACCCCCCGCCTTGTTCTGTAGGGATGACCCCAGTGCAGAGTTCACCTGTGGAACTCCCTCCCACTGCCGAGATATCAGTGGTTCTGAAGGGCCGGTTCCTGGAAGCCGCTTTTTTGGGGGGGGGCATTCCCTGGCTCCCCAGGGTGAGGCGGGGGGGCTGGATCAGAGGATCCCATCCAGAAGACACTTCTTATCTCCCGATGGAGCCTCCACCTCCAGAGGCAGTCTATCTTGCTCCTGAGGCTCTTGGGGCAGGAACCCAGCTGCCCTGGGGGGGGGGGACTGGCCCCTCACGCCCCCCCCTGCCTTTTCTCCTAGCGGCTGTGCCTGGGGAGGAGCAGTCCTGCTGCGTGTGCCACTCGGAGGCCGTGAGCCCAGACAACCGGCTGGTGCGGTGTGAGAAATGCAGCCACGGTGAGTCCGCCAAAGGAGCCCCACAAGCTGCCCCTGGTTCCCCGTTCTCCCCCCCACTGCCCCACTGATGACCC
>NC_138131.1:87113222-87305581 GCF_964188305.1 Podarcis bocagei
CGCGCGCCCAACCTTCCACCTTCCTCTTAACCGTTTCTTCGCTCCCCGATGGAGGTGTGGCCACTCCTGACTCATGCCCTCCCTCCTGTGGTGAGCTGCCAGCGCTTCCCCCCTGGCTCCCTTCCTCTTCCCTGCTTCCTGGCGGTGACGCTGGTCCCGATTTCCAGCTGCTCCCCCCTGAGTCCCTTCTGGCTCTATCTTCCTGGGGTGCCCCCCTTGCCCTGGCCACTGGTGCTCCTTTCTGTGAATCCTCTGATTCACTGGAAAGACTAGGAGATCTCGGGTCGTCGTCATCACTCATCTTTTCTTCTGCCTCCTCCCCTTCGCTCTCTGTTTCCTCCCTTGCCCGTGCCTCTGCTCCTAAACCCCTGACATCCATCCCCCCCCCGAAGCCCCCCATTCCCCCCTCCCCTCCTTCCGGTGCTGGAGCTGGGGGCTGCTGTTGCAAAGGGACGAACGTCGGATATCGGTCGCTTCCCGTGGCGGGCCTCCATCTGAAGTCTTCCGGTTCTTCCTCCCTGCTCTCGTCGACGACGGTCACCTCCGCTTCCATCTCTGTGCCGCCGTGCTCGAAACCAGGGTCGTCCCCGAAAATGTCCATGTCCGTCTCTCCCTCACTTCCTCCTGGCGGCGTTGCTCGTCCTGAGCATTCCAGCCACTTTCTGCGGAACTGCTCCTCTGGCCTATCGTCCCACCAATACGAGGGTTCTGAGGCGGATCCCGAGGGTGACCCCTCCGGGGAACGGACGTCTCGTGTCGGCTCCTCGTCCGAGTCGAACCCCCGGAACGTGCTGGCCGAAAGCGTGGGCGTGAAAAGCCAGTCGTCGAAAAAGTCTGCTGGCATAGGTCTATGTGGGAAGAGGGCATGAAACTCGTCTTTGAGCAGAGGTTCGTCTAAGGCGTAGCCCGGCACGTAGATGGCCCCTTTACGGATGAGCAATCCATCTCTTAGCTGGAAACCGTCGGCCGCTGCCTTGCCCCTTTGCACCTCTGCCATCTTTGCTTGTGCGAAGGAGTCCCCCTGCAACGCTCGCCGCACCGCCTCTAGGTCCACGGTCGCCGCGGCGCACGCCCACACTGTCGGTGCGAAGATGTGCATGGCGGCCGCTGGTGTTGCGTCCTCCAGATACTGTGGTTTACGGGAGAGAGCGTCTGCCATGATGTTGGTGTCCCCCGGGACATACTCTATTCGGAAGTCGAAGTTCGCAAAGAACTCAGCCCAACGTATCTGCCTCTGGTTCAGGAACTGTGCCGTGCGCCAGTGCTCTAGATTCTTGTGGTCCGTGCAAACCTGCACCGTGTGCTTGGCGCCGATCAGAAAGTGCCTCCACGCCTTGAACGCTGCATGAATGGCCAGCAACTCCCTGTCCCATATGGTGTAGTTCTGCTCGGACTTGCTGAGCTTCCTGGAGTAAAACGCTCCCGGTCGCCACACCCCCTGCGGGTCTTTCTGCAGCAGGACCGCCCCCACGGCTCTGTCCGAAGCGTCTGTCTCCACCCTCATCGGCTTGCTGGGGTTGACATGAAGCAGCTGCTCTTCCGACGCGAAGAGACGCTTGAGTGCCTGAAAGGACTGCTCCGCCTGCTCTGTCCAAATGAACTTCTTTTTCTTGGAGCTAAGCGTGTCTGTGATGGCCGCCGTCTGCATCGCGAAGCCCTTGATAAACTTGCGATAGAAGTTCGCAAAGCCGACAAACCGTTGGACCTCCTTCCGGTTGCGCGGGCTCTTCCAATCCAACACCGCTCGAACCTTGGCGCTGTCCATGGCGAGCCCCTTGTCAGACAGCTTGTAGCCCAGAAAATCCACCTCCGTCACGTCAAATTGGCACTTCTCCAGCTTGGCGTAGAGCCTATGTTGCTTTAGCCTGCTCAGCACTTCCTTGACGTGCTTGTCATGCTCCTGCTGCGACTCCGAAAAGATCAGGATGTCATCTAAGAAACAGACGCACGTCTTGTAGAGAAGTCCCGCCAACACGTGATGCATAAATGCTTGAAAAACGTGGGAGCCATTTTGCAATCCAAAAGGCATAACTCTATATTCGTAGGTCCCCAGGGGCGTGAACATGGCTGTCTTCCACTCATCACCCTCCCGCATGCGAATGAGGTTGTACGCCCCCCGCAGGTCCAACTTGGTGAACACTCTGCCCTTCCGTACCTTCGCGAGGAGGTCGTCAATTCGGGGCATGGGGAAGTCCGATGGCCTAGTCACACTGTTCAAAATCCTGTAATCCACTACGAGTCTCTTTTGGGGCGTGTCCCGCTTCTTAACAAAGAATACGGGACTGCCCCCCACTGCCTTGGACTCCCGGATGAAGCCGCGCTGCAAATTATGATCAATGAACTCCTTGAGTTCTTGCAGTTCGTCCTCTGACATGGAATACAGTCTCCCTTTAGGCAGCGCCGCCCCCGGCAGCAGGTCAATTTTGCAGTCATATGGTCTGTGAGGGGGTAGCCTGTCTGCCTCCTTCTCGCAGAAAACTTCCAAAAACTCAGCGTACTTGTGGGGAATCGCTTGCAGCGTGCCTAGCAGCAGCTGTGATTCCTCTTCCTCTCCTTCCTGCCTGGGCACGATGCAGTGTTCAGCACAAAAGGAAGAGCCGAAGGTCAGCTGCCTCTGGTACCAAGCCATCGTTGGGCTGTGCTTGTCCAGCCAACTCATGCCCAATACAACGGGCGTGTCAGATAGTTGAGTGACGTTGAAGCTGATGATTTCTCTGTGATTCCCAAGTCGCATCACCATTGGTGGCGTCTGCTTCACCACTTGCCCCCCGAGCAGCTCCCTGCCATCCACCGTGACAACCTGCAGGGGCAGTGTGGCTGGCAGCAACTGCACAGCGTGCCTGTCGACAAAGTCCTGCCCTATAAAGTCCGCATTGCTGCCTGAGTCGATGGTGATTGGCACGTCTATGGTGATTCCATTGGGCAGCTGGAGAGATGCTGTGAGCCGCACTACTGGTTTGGGCGGGAGGGGGTTCACGGGCTGCAAAATTTCTGGGGACTGCGTCACTAACACTTCTGGCTGGGCCCCAGTGCCTCTTCCTCCAGCCAGACTGCGTCGTTTCCCTGCTGTGGTCCTCCTTGCTGCGTTGCTGCAGTCACCATTGCTGAGGCTGCAGTGAGCTTGTGGGGCCTCTGGGGACACTCTTTTGCCTTATGCCCTGGTTCCTCACAGACGTAACACTTCCTGTTCCCTCTAGGAGGCTTCGCTTTCACTGCTGCCGGTGCTAGGGCTCTGGTTGCTGACTGAGCCCTTGCACCTCCAACCTCCATAGGTTCGGCTCCTCCTCCTGGCGGAGGCGTGGATTGCGCCCGCGCTGCTTCTCTGGGAAGGAAGGAGGGGCCCCCGGCTGGTTCGCGCCCTCCACGCCCTTCGTCCCTGCTCCACGGACGTCCTTCCAGCCTCACCCCCACTGCCAGTGCCCTCTGAACAACCTCCTGGGTGGTTCGGGGTCTCTCCCCCCTCGCGATCTCATCTTTAATCGAGTTGTGCAGCCCCTCCCAAAAGAGGTCTCTTACAGGAGCCGAATCTCTGTCCCATTCCAGGGCACTGACCAAGGCGAAAAAGCGGGCATGATACTGCCTGACGCTGGCCCTCCCTTGTCTCAGCCCATGCACCTCCTTCCGTGCAAGATCCACGTCAATACTTGATAAAAAGCACCCATCCATCGCTTTAATAAAGGCATCCGCATTCTGGAGCGCCGGATCCTTATCTCTCCATAAATTGCGTAGCCATGCTTTCGCATCCCCATGCAGATGGGACATGATGAACCCCACTCTCTCTTGTTCATCTCTAAAGTCTTTATGCAGCAGTTGCAGTGCGCACAGTACGTCGGCTCTAAAGTTGGGATACTGTTGCAGGTTCCCATCGAAGTGAGAGACTAGCCCGCCTGCCCGTCTCGCCAACCCAATTCCCTCCTGCCGGGGTGTCTGCTTTGTCAGCACGTCTAACCTGACCTGGAGATCCCTGCAGGCGGCAGCTGCCTCCTCCTCTCTCTTCCTGGATGCGAGAACCTCGGCGTTCAGTTGTGCCACTGCTTTTCTGAGGTCCTCTATCTGCTGCTCAGCCGTCATGTCGTCTGCCGTTCGTGAGCTCGCTAGTAGGCACCTGTTTCTCTCCCCTCCTCGAGGCTGTAGATGCCCACAATGAGGTGACGGAGCTTACTGTCAGAGCTGCTTGAAGATCCTAGCTCACAGAGGATCACGCTAGCCAGCGATCATTAAGTAAAAGTCTTTATTGAATTACAGTTTCCATTCTCACGCTGCTGCGCGCAAACTCTACGTCTAGTAGCTAGATCGGCGAAGCTCCGTCTGAGTCTCCGCCCCGTGAGCACCAACTTAATATCCTAGCCTTGCTCCACCTTTTCCGCCTGACTGTCCTCCTCTGGGTCCCTCTACCCCCCGGGGCCTCCTCCTTCCGGGATTCTTCTGACGCTGACCCGGACCCTCCTGCCTCCTTGCGCCGGGCTTTAGGACCTGGTTCCCTTTCGGGGCTGCTTACTGCGCCGCCTTCCTCTGCATTTGAACTTGGCGCGCGCGCCCAACCTTCCACCTTCCTCTTAACCGTTTCTTCGCTCCCCGATGGAGGTGTGGCCACTCCTGACTCATGCCCTCCCTCCTGTGGTGAGCTGCCAGCGCTTCCCCCCTGGCTCCCTTCCTCTTCCCTGCTTCCTGGCGGTGACGCTGGTCCCGATTTCCAGCTGCTCCCCCCTGAGTCCCTTCTGGCTCTATCTTCCTGGGGTGCCCCCCTTGCCCTGGCCACTGGTGCTCCTTTCTGTGAATCCTCTGATTCACTGGAAAGACTAGGAGATCTCGGGTCGTCGTCATCACTCATCTTTTCTTCTGCCTCCTCCCCTTCGCTCTCTGTTTCCTCCCTTGCCCGTGCCTCTGCTCCTAAACCCCTGACAATTGGGCTAGAGTTCTATGAAGATTACAGAAGGAGAGAGGGGGTCAGACTGTGCCTTGGCCAAAGGCCTGGCGGAACAGCTCCGTCTTGTAGGCCCTGCGGAAAAATGTCAAGTCCCGCAGGGCCCCAGTCTCTTGTGACAGAGCGTCCCACCTGATCGGGTCCACGGCCAAAAAAGCCCTGTCTCTGGCTGAGGCCAGCCTCACATCCCTATGGCCCGGGATCTCCAATATGTTTTTATTTGAAGACCGTAAGGTCCTCAGTGGGACATACCAGGAGAGACAGTCTCATAGGTATGAGGGTACTAGGCCGTATAGGGCTTTAAAGGTTAAAAGCAGCACCTTTAATCTGACCCTGTACTCCACTGAGAGCTAGTGCAGCTGGAATAGCACTGGGTGAATGTGATCCCAAGGCGAGGACCCCGTAAGGAGTCTCACCATGGCATTCTGCACCCGCTGGAGTTTCTGGGTCAGTCTCAAGGGCAGCCCCACGTAGAGTGAGTTACAATAATCAAGTCTGGAGGTTACCTTTGCGTGGATCACAGTGGCTAGGTCAGGGCGAGAGAGGTAAGGAGTGAACTGCTTAGCTTGGCGGAGATGAACAGAAAGCCAAACTGATTGTTAACAACACTTTAACAGAAACTTGTGATATTACAAAAGGTACCAGACAGGGTTGTCCTTTATCACCATTGGTAATTATAACTGTTTTGGAAGTTCTGGCGAAAGTCTTAAGATTAGATCAAGATATTCAAGGCATAAGAGTAGGACATAAAGATGGGCGGGGTATAATTATTATTATTATTATTATTATTATTATTATTATTATTATTATTATTATTATTATTATTATATTATATTATATTATTATTATTATTATTATTATTATTACAAATTAAAAGCCTTTGCAGGCGACTTAGTAATAACGGTGGAAGATCCCCTTTCCAATGTACCTAAAGTGCTGGATAGGTTATGTGAATTTGGCCAAATAGCCGGTTTCAGACTGGAGGGTGTGAAACACCTAGCAGTCAAGTACAACATTCCTAGAGTAGACATAAATAGGAATGCTTGGACCAGCCAGTAGTAAACTTCCTGTTTCCTCCTGGGCTGGGACAAACTTCCTCCGCATGTGACTAGAGGTGGGCAGGACCTTACCTGCCCAGGTACAAAGGGGCAAGGCAGGTAAGGGATTTCTGGGAAAGGATATATAATGAATTAAATAAAATGTTTAAATATACATTTGTGGAAAAACCATGACTTTTTAGGTATAATAGGTGAACAGATTCCCAGAAAATTTTTTAAAAAAACAAAACATTTTATGTATGCAACAACAGCAGCAAGAATCTTACTAGCCCAAAAATGGAAGCAAGGAGATGTGCCAACAAAAGAAGAATAGCAGATGAAACTTACGGACTTTCCAGAGATGGCAAAGCTGACGGGGAAGAACCGAAATCAGGAAGATCAAGTATTTGAGAAGGATTGGAGTAAATTTGTGTATTATTTAAAAGATCACTGCAAATAGTTTAAAACATTAGCATGTTTGTGTGAAGACTTGTAATGTGAAATTAATTTTGATAAATTATTTTTAGTATACTTTAACAGTGGGAAAACTAAAAGATGCAGAGAATTTATGTTTATTTGAAGAAACATGGGGGGAGGGAAGTCAAAAGGTTCTGATGAACCTGAGGTGTATTGTTTTGAAATGGTTTTGACATTGTATTCTGTCAGAGTTGCTCCCCGATCCTAGCTCACAGAGGATCACGCTAGCCAGCGATCATTGAGTAAAAGTCTTTATTGAGTTACAGTTTCCATTCTCAAGCTGCTGCGTGCAACTCTACGTCTAATGGCTAGATCGGCGAAGTCCCGTCTGAGTCTCCGCCCCTTGCGCACCAACTTAATATCCTTTTTTTTTTTTTAATAAAATTTTTATTGGTTTTACAGGATTTTTTAAAGAACAAACAAACACTTAGAAAGACAAACATACACGCATAATTTCATAACATATTTTCATAAACCTCTTTTCTTGGACTTCCCCATACCCCCCCTTTCTGCATCCCAATGCCCATAATTTCATAGCAACTCCCAATTCTTACTTTCCAGCCTCTGTCATCTTAGTCCTCTTTGTGTTATGACCTTATATCACTGTATCCCTTTGTTTCTGAAAACCATAACATTTTAACATTCATTAAGTTTATAGTAGTCCTTAAGATAACTTTTAAATTTCCTCCATTCTTCTTCCACCGTCTCTTTTCGTTGGTCATGGATTCTGCCAGTCATTTCCGCCAATGTCATATAGTCCATCACTTTCATCTGCCATTCTTCCAGAGTGGGTAGATCTTGTGTCTTCCAATACTTTGCGATGAGTATTCTTGCTGCTGTTGTAGCGTACATAAAAAAAATTCTATCCTTCTTTGACACCAATTGGCCGACCATGCCCAAGAGGAAGGCCTCTGGTTTTTTAGGGAAAGTACATTTAAGTACCTTTTTCATTTCATTATAGATCGTTTCCCAGAAGGCCTTAATCTTCGGGCATGTCCACCAAAGGTGGTAGAAGGTACCTTCAGTCTCTTTGCATTTCCAACATTTGTTATCGGGCAAATGATAGATTTTTGCCAGCTTGACTGGGGTCATGTACCACCTATAAACCATTTTCATAATTTTTTCCTTTAAGGCATTACATGCCGTAAATTTAATACCGGTGTTCCATAACCATTCCCAGTCAGCTGACATAATGTTATGTCCAACATCCTGTGCCCACTTAATCATAGCCGATTTAACTGTTTCATCCTGTGTACTCCATTTCAGCAACAAGTTATACATTCTAGATAAATTCTTAGTATTGGGTTCTAACAGTTCAGTTTCTAGTTTTGATTTTTCCACCTGGAAACCAATTTTCCTGTCCTGTTTGTAAAACTCCAATATTTGACGATATTGAAACCAATTTTGTACTTTATGTTTCAGTTTCTCATGACTTTGTAGTTTGAATTTATCTCCATCCTGTTCTAAAATTTCCCAATACTTCGGCCATCCGACCTCCATATTGAGTTTCTTCACTGCTTTAGCCTCCACTGGTGACACCCATCTAGGGGTTTTGTTTTCCAACAGATCTTTATATCTTATCCAAACATTGAATAATGCTTTTCTAACAATGTGATTTTTAAAGGCACTGTTAACTTTGTCATACCATAGATATGCATGCCAACCAAAAGCGTTGTTAAAACCTTCCAGATCCAAAATGTCCGTATTCTCGAGGAGCATCCATTCTTTCAGCCAGCAAAAAGCTGCTGCCTCATAGTACAATTTTAAGTCCGGCAGGGCAAAACCCCCTCTTTCTTTAGCATCTGTCAATATTTTAAATTTAATTCTGGGCTTTTTGCCCTGCCAGACAAATTTCGAAATGTCTTTCTGCCACCTCTTGAAACATTCCATCTTGTCAAGAATCTGCAAGGTCTGAAACAGAAATAGCATTCTAGGCAATACATTCATTTTAATCACTGCGATTCGGCCTAACATTGACAATTTCAAATTTGACCATATTTCTAGATCTTTTTTGATTTCTGACCAACATTTTTCATAATTGTCCTTATACAAATTCACATTTTTAGATGTCAAGTAAACCCCTAGGTATTTCACCTTCTTGACCACTGTCAACCCTGTCTCCTCTTGGAATTTCTCCTTTTCCATATCTGTTAAGTTTTCTCCTAAAACTTTGGTTTTTTGTTTATTCAACTTAAATCCAGCTACCTGGCCAAACTGTTGTATTATTTCTAAAACCTTTTTCGTACTAGTGTTTGGCTCTTGCAAAGTCAATACTAGGTCATCTGCAAACGCTCTTAACTTGTAATGTTTAGCTCCGACCTGCACTCCTTTAACCTGCTGGTCATTTCTTATCATATTCAGCAACACCTCCAGAACTGAAATAAAGAGTAATGGGGAAATTGGGCACCCCTGTCGTGTTCCTTTTTCTATCTTAAGTTCCTCAGTCACTACATTGTTTACAATCAATTTAGCTTTTTGTTCAAAATATATTGCAGCCATACCATTCTCAAAACCTTGACCCACCCCCATCCCATGAAGATTCTTTATCAAAAAACTCCAATAAATATTATCGAAGGCCTTCTCCGCATCCACAAAAATCAGTACTGCTTTAGTGTTTATATTCACCTCTAGCTTTTCCAAAATGTCTATTACATTCCTTACATTATCTGCTAGGTGTCTTTTAGGGAGAAAGCCTGCTTGGTCCTTATGAATCTTCTCCATCAACACTCTTTTAAATCTTTTTGCCAAAATGTCTGCAAAAATTTTGTAATCCACATTAAGTAATGATATTGGGCGGTAGTTCTTAAGTTGGGTCTTTTCAATCTCTGACTTTGGTATGAGTGAAATATATGCTTCTTTCCACGATTCTGGTGCCTTTTTTCCCTCAAGAATCTCGTTACAAACTTCTTTTAGTGGTTGAATCAACCATTCCTTCAACGATTTGTAGTATCTGGAAGTCAGTCCATCTGGTCCTAGAGATTTGCCCAATTGCATATTCTGAATGGCAGCCTCTATCTCTTGTTCTGAAATTCTCTGGTTCAGATCCATCTTGCCTTGATGAGAGATTTTTTGTAGTCCATATTTATCAAGGAATTTGTCTATATCTTCTTCATTTTGCGGGCCTTGAGTGTAAAGTTTTTTAAAGTAACTCAAAAAGCAATTTCTAATTTCATTGGGTTTAGATATATTTTTTCCATCCACCTCTAGGCTTGTGACTGTATTTAATTTCTGCCTTTTCTTCAGTTGCCATGCCAAAAGTTTACCACATTTATTTGCTGATTCAAAGGTCTTTTGCTTCATTTGCTTTATCTTCCATTCAATCTCTTGATTCATCAATTCCATATATTGTGTTTGATATAGCTTGATCTCTCTTAAAATCTCCTGGGACTTTGGTTTTGTTCTTAATTTTCTCTCTCCTTCCTTTATCTTTTCCAAAATCTTTTCTTTTTTCTCATTTTGTTTTTTCCTCTTTATTGAATTTTGTTGAATCAAGAAGCCTCTCATCACCGCTTTACTTGCGTCCCAGATCACTCTTTTCTCCACGTCGGCCCTCAGATTTATTTCAAAATAGTCTTTTAAAGTCTTTTGGGCCTTCGTAAGGATCTCCTTATCTCGAAAGAGGGTGTCATTCATTCTCCATCTAAATTGACCAGTTATTGTAAGTTTCATCTCCATCCTCACGGCATTATGGTCGGAGCAAGTTTTTGGGCAGATTTCCACTTTCTTAATCTTTGGAGCCATACCACTAGTAATCCAAATTTGGTCAATTCTGGTCCAGGTCATCATTGCTTGAGAGAAAAAGGTTCCCTCTCTCTCCAGAGGGTTCCTTGTTCTCCATATATCTATCAAGTCCATGTTTTCCGTCATTTCAAAAAAAGTCTTAGGAAGTCTCCCTTCCTTACTAACTGTTAGTCTTTGTGCCTTGTCCATGTTAGTGGAGACCACGCCATTCATGTCTCCCATGATTATCATATTGTAATCCAAATAGTCCGTCAGGGTTTCATGGAGTCTCTTAAAGAAGTCAGATTTACCTTCATTTGGTGCGTAGATTCCAACAACTAAAAATTTTTCTCCTTGTACTTGTATCTCCACTGCCAGGTATCTCCCTTGTTCATCTTTAAATATCATTTTTGGGGCCCATTTCTCTTTCACATATATTACGACTCCTCTTTTCTTAACTTTATCTGATGAAATAAATTCTTGTCCTAGCCTTTTATTTGTGAGTAGTCTCCTGTGGGCTCTAGTTATATGAGTTTCTTGTAGGCATATCAAGTCCAGTTGTTCTCTGTTCAATATATGAAATACTTGTCTTCTCTTCAAAGGCCCATTGAGCCCATTACAATTCCAACTAAGGAATTGCAGAGCCATCTTGTTATTTTTCTAAAACTCCTCCAACAGCTCCAAGTTGTTGCTCTTCTTCTGATGGTGGTGGTTTTTGTCCAATCGAGAGATTCAGAATGTCTAGTGCTCTCCTCTGTTCTGCAAGTACGTCCACAGTCCCCTTCTGCAGGTCCTCCTGATTTCTTGCCAAAAATTTGTCTTTGTCTTGAATTGTCTTTATTTTCACCTTCTTTCCCTTGTAGTCAAATGACAGTCCTTGTGGAAATTCCCACCTGAAGCGGATGGAGTTTTTCTTTAACAGAAGAGCCAAGTCCTTGTAAAATTTTCTTAGATCCAAAATATATTTTGGGATGTCTTTAAAAATCTGTATAGCTGAGTTTCCAATTTGCAAGGCCTTTTCAAAGTGTAGTCCTAGTATTTTGTCTCTTTCATCCTTGGATCTGAATGTAATCAGGCAATCTCTCGGGGTCTTTCTGTCTTGCTTAATATCCTAGCCCTGCTCCACCTTTTCCGCCTGACTGTTCTCCTCTGGGTCCCTCTGCCCCCCGGGGTCTCTTCCCTCCGGGATTCCTCTGACGCCGACCCCCCGGACCCTCCTGTCTCCTTGCGCCGGGCTTTAGGACCTGGCTCCCTCTCCGGGCTGCCTATTGCGTCACTTTCCTGTGCATTTGAACTTGGCGCGCGCGCCCAACCTTCCACTTTCTGCTGACCGTTTCCTCGCTCCCCGATGGAGGTGTGGCCACTCCTGACTCGTGCCCTCCCTCCTGTTGTGAGCTGCCAGCGCTTGATCCCTGGCGCCCTTCCTCTTCCCTGCTCTCTGTTGGTGACGCTGGTCCCGATTTCCAACTGCTCCCCTCTGAGTCCCCTCTGGCCCTATCTTCCTGGGATGTCCCCCTAGGCTCCCCCCTTGCCCTGGCCACTGGTGCTCCTTTCTGTGAATCTTCTGATCTCGGGTCGTCGTCATCACTCATCTTTTCTTCTGCCTCCTCCCCCTCGCTCTCTGTTTCCTCCCTTGCCCTTGCCTTTGCTCCTGAACCCCTGACATATTCTTATTTGAAAAGCTAATAAAGAAGTATTATACAAAAAACCCCAAAAGCCTGCAGAGCACTGGCAAAACCCCCCAAAAATGTTCATACTCACATAAGAAACCATATCAGTGCCAAAGATTTCAGGCCTTCATCTGCCCAGATGCAACAAAACATGTCTCCCCCACATTGGTCTCTGCAACCACAGCAGGCGCTGTAACTCTTCAATGGTTTTTCCTCAATGACACACTCTCCCATTGTCTCTCAAGACAAGGGAGATGGATGCCTCACCAACAGGGAGGAACTGATCGATGAAGTAGAAGTACTGGGAAACTTGGGAGGAAGTGATCATGTTCTCCTGGGTTTCATGATACAGAGGCAAGGGGAAGCGGAGTGTAATTGTGTGGGAATGTTGAGGGTGGCAGGAGAGGATATATTGATTATCAATATCCTTCCTAACTTAGCAGAGTGCATTCCTCTTCTGATGCACCAGAAACCTGGTTGCAAACTCGTGTGAGTTTCTTAAGGCAATAAGCAATTCAATCTGGCTTGTCCAGATTGAAATATGTTCTACTATTCCTGCTAAGATCCCCTTTTAAATCCCTCCTAAAAGAATAAAGACACCACAGTCTTGTTCATAAGTAACAAAAAGTAAAAAAAAATATCCGTCTAGTAGCACCTTAGAGACCAACTAAGTTTGTTATTGGTATGAGCTGTTAACGACTGCAATTGGTCTTACAGGATAAAGCAAGGGATGAGATGGCTAAAAATAGCTTTATCATGTATAATGAGATAAGAATCCAATATCTCAATGTCAGAGGTTAACAGTCATCAACAGGTTTACCACACCTATCAGCCAATCACCCATTCCCACCACCCTTCTGAGTAATACCCCTCCCCACCTTCTCACTATATAGAAGGGTCTGGTGACTTCTGTTGCAGTGTAGCTGAAGAAGTGTGCATGCACACGAAAGCTCATACCAATAGCAAACTTGGCTGGTCTCTAAGGTGCTACTGGAAGGAATTTTTTTATCTTGTTTCAACTACGGCAGACCGACACGGCTACCTACCTGTAACAAAAAGTAGTTTTACTTACGAGCAGGCAAAGCACAGTGTGATCCCTGAAGGCAAGCTTAAAGCTTAAAGTTACAAATGTACAAACAGGTTTACCCCATATGGAAGATGACCTGGGGACTGCTGTGGCAGCTAGCAGTCCAGTCCAGGTGATGCAGGGAGGTCAAAAAGGAGAGAAGTAGAAGGTAGCAGCATGACTTGGCCTTTTACCAGGTCTGGAAGGGTCACATGCGAGGAAGGCTGCTCCAGGCCAGGAGGAACAGGAAGTTTCAACTGGCTGGACCAAACATTCCCTTGCATGCCCACTCTAGCAAAACAAGGAATATTGTACATGGCTGCTCCCAGTGGATTATATCCCACAAATTGGACATTGACCCTGGACTTTAAAAAAACTGAAAGAGTTACTGGGGATGTTCCCATGGTCAGAAATACTCAGAAAGAAGGGAGTCCAAAAAGGATGGGGATTTATTTAAGGTGAAATATTGAAGGCCCAAATGCAGACAATATCAACAAGAAAGAAAAGTGGGAGGCATCTAAGGAAACCGATGTGGCTGCATAAGGAGCTTACAGATGAGCTGAGAGTTAAGAAGGGAATGTGTAAGAAATGGAAGGAAGGGGAAATCACAAAGGAGGAGTAGACATGAGTAGCCAGCAGTTGCAGGGTGAAGGTCAGGTTGGCTAAAGCTCAGAATGAGCTCAGGCTTGCAAAAGAGGTTAAAAATTATAGGAAAGGTTTCTTTTACTATGTCCAAAGTAAAAGGAAGAGCAAGGAAGTGGTAGGAGAAGTCAAAATAAAAAAAATTGCAATTCAGTTGCAATTCAGCAGCTTCTCTTTCCAGTCTATTTCTGAAATTCCTTTGTAGTAAAACAGCTACTTTGAGATCTTGTATAGAATGTCCTGGGAGATTGAAGTGTTCTCCTACTGGTTTCTCTGTTTTGTGATTCTTGATGTCAGATTTATGTCCGTTTATTCTTTGGCGTAAGGTTTGGCCTGTTTGTCCAATATAGAGAGCTGAAGGACACTGTTGGCATTTGATGGCATACACAATGTTAGACGATGAGCAATTAAATAGTCCCGAGATGGTATGTGTGATGTTGTTGGGGCCAGTAATGGTGTTGTCCGGGTGTATGTGCCGGGTGTATGCAGCTGCTGAATTGCAACTCATTACCAAACTTAAAACAATGGAGACACCTGGTCTGAACAAAGACATTGGATTCTTATCTCATTATACATGATAAGCCATTTCTCACCTTCTCACCCCTTGCCTTTTCCTGTAAGACCTATTACAGTTGTTAAGAGTCGTCAACAGGCTCATCTCAGCTATCTGCCAATCTCCCATTCCCACCACCCTTCTGAGTAACACCCCTCCCCACCTTCTCACTATATAGAAGGATCTGGCAACTTCTGTTTCAGTGTATCTGAAGAAGTGTGCATGCACACGAAAGCTCATACCAAGAACTAACTTAGTTTGTCTTTAAGGTGCTACTGGAAGGAATTTTTTTATTTTGACTATGGCAGACCAACACGGCTACCTATCTGTAACTGGTAGGAGAAGAAGGGGGTATGCTATTGGGTGACCAAGAGAAGGCAGAACTGTTCAACACCTATTGTCTTCATCCAAAAGGAAAGTGATGCCCAACCTGGTGATAATCAAATAAATGATGTAAGGAGGGAACTGCAGCCCAAGTTAGAAAATGAGGTAACAAGAAATGAATTCAGATCTCCAGGGCCTGATGGGCTGCATCCAAGGCTACTAAAGGAGCTTGAGGATGTACCGTATGTTTCGCACCATAGGACGCACCGGACAATAGGACGCACTTTGTTTTAGAGGGGGGAGAACAAGGGAAAAAAATTCTCCCCCTCTCTGCCCAGTGCCCCTTCAGTGAAGCGGCAGGAGGCGCTGCACAGAGAGGGGGAGAACTTTCCCCCTCTTGTTTTCCTGCTCTAAAACAAGGTGCCGTTTAAGGTGCGTTCAGGCGGCTACCTTGGAAGCCTGGAGAGCGAGAGGGGTCGGTGTGCACTGACCCCTCTCGCTCTCCGGGCTTCAGGTTCCTTTCGACCTGCTCTTTGGGGCTGGGGGGGGGAAGCCCACCACCAGCCCCAAAGAGCAGGTCAGGGAGCAGCGGAAAGGCGCAGCAGAGAGGCTTCTGCCATAGCCGCATGCCACCTCTTCAGCCGGGCGAGGGTCGCGGGGCTATGGCGTCTTCGCTCCATAGGACGCACACACATTTCCCCTTCATTTTTGAAGGGGAAAAAGTGCGTCCTATAGAGCGAAAAATACGGTAATCTCAGAGCCTTTGTCTGTGATCTTTGAGAATTCTTGGAGAACAGGTGAGGTCCCTACAGACTGGAGGCGGAAAAGGATCTAGTAGCACATCTAGGCCACCAGCCCAAGTTGATCTAATGGAAATGAGATTCTGACTAAACAACAGGGAAAACATTCTGATGGTAAGAGACAGTGGAAAGGAACTACCTTGGAAACTGTGCTTAAAACACCATCTCTGCTTAAAAGCTCTTTCATTGGCAGAGCTTGAGATCCAACAAATATGAGGGAAGTTGAAGTCTCCCACGAGTTCTGTATCCCTCCTTTTGAATGTTTGGGAATCTGCTCTAGGAAGGCGTCATCCAAGTCTTCAGTCTGGCTTGGCAATCTATAACAGACACCCACCGTGAAGCCACTGCTGTTTCTCCTACCATTTTTATCCCTATACTCTCAATCTGCTTTCCATGCTCCCGGTCATGGATTTCTTCACAAGTGTACACAGTGGTACCTCAAGTTACAGACGCTTCAGGTAACAGACTCCGCTAACCCAGAAATAGTACCTTGGGTTAAGAACTTTGCTTCAGGATGAGAACAGAAATTGTGTGGTGGCAGCAGCGGGAGGCTCCTGGTACCTCAGGTTAAGAACAGTTTCAGGATAAGAATGGAGCTCCAGAACGGATTACCGTATTTTTCACTCTATAGGACGCACTTTCCCCCTCCAAAAATGAAGGGAAGATGTGTGTGCGTCCTATGGAGCAAATGCAGGCTTTCGCTGAAGCCCGGAGAGTGAGAGGGGTTGGTGTGCACTGACCCCTCTCGCTCTCCAGGCTTCAGGAACACATCCGCAAGCCTTCGGAGCGCAGCGGGAGTTCCCGCCGGGCTCCGAAGGCTTGCAGATAGCAGCCTGCAGCCCGGGGAGCGCAGCACTGCGCTCCCCGGGCTTCGGGCAGCTATCCGCAGCACTTGCCACCGCTCCCAGACCTGTTCTGGGGGCTGGGGAAGCTCGGGCTTCCTCCGCCCCAGACCCGCGGCTAAAAACGAAGCCGCGCGCAGCCTCTCCCGGCTGGAGAGGTTGTGCGTGGCTAAAGAGGAAGCCAAGACAGCCAGCAGGATGGATCCCTCTCGCTGTCTTGGCTTCTTTGCTCTTTGGGGCTGGGGGAGGGAAATAAAAATGTTTTTCTTTATTTCCCCCCCAAAAAAAACCTAGGTGCGCCCTATGGTCCGGTGCGCCCTATAGAGCGAAAAATACGGTAAGTTCTTAACCCGAGGTACCACTGTACTACTCCCTTCCAGTTTGGTCTGTTCCTTTTAAACAGGCTGTACCCCTCAGTTTCCACGTTCCAGTCATGAGTCTCATTGTTAGGGAATCATTCTGCCAGAAACAGAGGAGGTTCCAGAAAATTCATTTACATATGGGAGTGGCACTCTAAGCATGCATGGCTCTGGCTGGTAGTGCCAATAAGAAAGAGGAACTATCAGTTTCATTTTTTGCAGACGGCAAATGTCTACCCAATGAGTGCTGCCTGTAAATTCTGCTTTGCTGGGACTGCTGATGGACGCCGTTGCTGGAAAGAGAGACTTTTAACTCAAAGCGTGCTATTATAGCTGTTTGCTTTCAGAGTCTGTGAGTGATTCATCTCTAAGAATAACTTCAGTTACTGTTCACTGTTTCCGAGGAAAAACTCTTCTAAACCATTGAAAGCATGTTACTGAGGTGCCTTCACACAATTATCTACGAGCAGAGAAAGTGTAACGAACCATTAATATTCATTCCAGCAGGTTTCAGTAATGCCTTCTGAGTGATATTTGCCACCCTGTAGTGGAAGCGCCAATTTGTCTTGCTGAACTGAAACCACGAGTCGCTCCCTCCAGCTGCTTCCTTCTTGTACAGTCATACCTCGGGTTGAAGTTGCTTCAGGTTGAGCGTTTTCAGGTTGCGCTCCGTGGCAAGCCAGAAGTAACGGAACACATTACTTCCGGGTTTTGCCGCTCATGCATGTGCAGACGCTCAAAATGACGTCACGCACATTCACAGAAGCGGCAAATCGTGACCCATGAACACGCAGACGCGGGTTGCGTTTGCTTCAGGTTGCGAATGGGGCTCCGGAACAGATCCCGTTCGCGTCCAGAGATACCACTGTAGTTTCTTGCCCTTTATCGGGTTTCTGGAGCATCGCCTCAGTTTCCTGTGCATCAATGAGGCTAGAAATCCCCAGTACCAGGAGTTCTTCTGTCTTCTGCAATATCATCTCCTTCCCCCTCAAGATCTAGTTCAAAGCTCTCCTCATCAGGTTTGCGAGACTCTGCAAATGTTCTTGTCACTGGCCTAGTCATATGGAACTCCCTGCCACTGGAGATTCAGCAGACGCCTTCTGGGCTGACTTTTAAAACGCCTCCCAAAGACTGTTCAACCAAGCCTACGCAGGCAGCTAAGAATACATGGTCTGTGGAGGTTTTTAATTTCTCTCTTTTTTCCACTCATTACAATTTTTTGTTTGGGTTTTGTGTTCTTACATTGCTGTAAACCACTTTAGGATAAAGCGGCATATAAATATTTTTATAAACCAATAAATGATTGTCAGACAATGCGACTAGAAGTGTGTTTATTTGCTCCAAGCGAGACCTGCCATGAAGACACCCCCCCCCCCCAGGATGGGCTTGCCCCTTGTGGGCCTCTGGGATATCTGACCCCCCCCCCCACGCGCCTCTGGCCATTCCACAGCTACTGACTCTTTGTCCTTTTGCTCCCCCCTTTCATTAATATACTGGGTGTTCCTCCCCGCCCCCAGCATTTGCTTCTCACTGCTTTGGTTCTGCTGCTGATGGCACTGGATGTTCTAGCAGGCAGTGAGAGAAGCAACACGCGATGCAGAAAGGTGTCTAGCTGAAACACAGAAAACCAGTTTTAGCACCAGAACTGAGTGCACCCTCATCTTATTTTATTTTAAATAAATCTTCATGCCCTGGGCAGCTTCCGCCTCCTGCAGACTTCCAAACAAACCTTTCTCCTTTTTTGACATCTATGCTGCTCCTGCTCAGAACGGGGAGGTTGAAGAAACAGCAGGGCCCTGAATTTCTCCACCCGCCATAAACCCCCCACCATGGAAGAATTAAGTCTTTCCAGGCTTTTCCTGTACTGTCCAGCCATACCTAAAGGTAAAGGGACCCCTGACCGTTAGGTCCAGTTGCGGACAACTCTGGGGTTGCGGCGCTCATCTCGCTTTATTGGCCGAAGGAGCCGGCGTGCAGCTTCCGGGTCATGTGGCCAGCAGGACTAAGCCGCTTCTGGCGAACCAGAGCAGCGCACGGAAATGCCGTTTGCCTTCCCGCCGGAGTGGTACCTATTTATCTACTTGCACTTTGATGTGCAACTGCTAGGTTGGTAGGAGCTGGGAACTCGCCCCGTTGCAGGGATTCGAACCGCCAACCTTCTGATCGGCAAGCCCTAGGCTCTGTGGTTTAAACCACAGTGCCACCCGCGTCCCACACTAGCCATACCTAGGCCGCCATAAAAAGCCAGGTGGCAGAGGGGCGACATAGGAGACCCCAAATAAACAGCAAGAAGAACTTTCTGACAGTGGAAGCGATTCCTTGGGAAGGAGGTGGGTTCTCATGGAATCGGAGAGTTGTAAGGGACTCCCAAGGGTCATCCAGGCCAACCCCCTGCAATGAAAGCCCAGGTCCCTGGGGGTGGGGTTTGCAACCAACACAAAGACCCACACTTTCACTGCCACCTCCATGGAACAATGGTGGCCAGAAGCCAGGGCTCCTTGGCACCATTCAAGGTGCTGCTTTTGACCTGCTTTTAGAATCACGGAGCTGGAAGGGACTCCAAGGGTCATCTAGTCCAACTGCCTGCAAGGCCAAAAGCCTCTCCTGGGGGGCGCCTTCCTCAACTGTGTCTGCCTTTGGATGGTGGAAGTGAGCCGCCCCAGCAAGAGAAGCCCTCCAGGGAGAGAGGCGGCCAGGGAGCAGTCAAGGGGCGACTGGTTTACCTCTAGAACCTGCCGGCGACATCTGAAAAGGCCGAATGCCGGAAGATACAGGGCAGACGTGTGCAAACCATGGGACTGGCTCCCACAAGAGACAGGGATGGCCACCAATTAGGCAAATTAACGGAGGATCGGGGCCACCCCCCCCCATGGCTCGTTTCTCCGTCTGTGGCCAGGAGCTCTGGGTCTGAAGGGTAGCTTCTCGCTGGGGAGAGGGTTGCGGCAGTCTGGCGCTCCTCTGGGGCTCCTTCCCTTTGGGGCAGGATGCTGACCCAGAGGAGCCACTGGCCTGATCCGGCTGCAGGGGTCCTCTGTGCCTCTGGCATTCCTCAAAAAGACGCCCCCTGCTGGAAGGGGCTCCTTCGTGATTGTTGCGTTATATTGCTGGGAATCTTCTCCCTGGTCTGAACCTCATTTCGTGGGAGAGGGCCCCTCCCGTGGTTTTTGTGTCCTTGTGTTTTTCACTTCTCTCTCTCTCTCTCTCTATGTAATAAATTAAGCTAAACTTTCAAAAGAAAAGGGGGAAAGACCTGTCCTGCCCCATCTCCAGGATCTCTGCTCCCTACCAATCTCCACCCCACAATTTAATAGCAAAGACAGCTTTGGGGCTGCCTGTGCAGGGAAGTTTTCAAGGTGGGACGTTTGGTTCTGCTTCCATCTCTCTTGGAAGCCGCCCAGAGTGGATGGGCCAACCCAGAATACAGAATGAAATAATAAACATAGTTAGTATTTCTATATCCAGTCTGTTTCCCCCTCTGCAGTTCTGGGAAGCTTTGGAAGTTAGCATAGTATCCCAGAGTCAGAAGGGACCATCAGAGTCACGCAGCCCAGCCCAGCCCAAGATCCTTCTTTGACCAACGTGGGACTCGAACCCAAGAATCTCGCGCTCCACTGAGTTATCCCAGCTTATGAACGGAGGGGGGGGGGGAGAAGCCACCCTAGACAAAGTCAAGGCCATTGGGTCTGGTGAACCCAGGGCTGCTGACACTGGCTGGCAGCAGCTCTGCTGGATTTTGGACCTGTGGCCTGGAGATGCTGGGGACTGAGCGCCTGCTGCCACACTACAGTCCTGCGCTTCCCCCTGAGACAGCCCCTCTCCCTCCTGTCCTTCTGCACACAGCTGTGGGGCATGTGGGGCACCTGCAGCCTGCCAGCTCTTCTGGGAAAAGGGCGCTGGAGACCCCCTGGCTGCCGGCTGCCCTCCCTGCAGCCCCAAGGGCCAGACCCCTGGGCCGGCAGCAGGAGGAACCCGAGGGGCTCCTCTGCCCACCAAGCCCTTCCCCTGCCCAGGTCCTCTCAGAAGCAGCGTCCAGAAAGGCAGGGCAGCTCATTCTTACCTGGGGAAATCATAAGAGGGCAGAACAGCGGGGAGGGTTGCCGCCAGGGGCCCCAGGGATCTGGGACAGACGCGCTTTGGGGCACAGCGAGGCCGGGGGGCACAGGGCCGTGTGCAGGCCAACAACCAAAATGGATGTGAGGGAGGAAGAGGAAGAGCAGGGCAAGGCCACAGTGGAGCCTCCATGTCCAGAGCCAGTCCACCGGAAGACCAGGGAGGGCAGCAGCCGGGGAGGCCTCTCTCAGCCCCCCGTCTCCCCCCTGGAGCCGTTGGAGGGGCTGAACGAGAGCAGCTTTCCACGTCCTCATCCAGCAGCCAGTTTGTGTGAATGGCGGGGTTTTAATGTCGATTTCAAAATTGTGCATTGAATTAGATTTTAAATGGTGTCCAGACAGAGGCAGAGAAGTGGGGGGTGCGCAGACGCCACCTGGGGGCAGCAGGGACTCCCCCCCAAGAAGGTGGGGCAGGAAGAGCAGGCCTGTACAAGGCCCCACAGCTTACATGCCTGGGAAGGGGGGACTGTCCAGGAAGGGGAGAGCCCTCTTGACGGAGCCCCCCTCCCCATCACCTGGGGCTTAACCCTTCGCTCCCTGCCTTTCACGCCAGCCTGATCCCCAAAGTGGCGGGGCTGGCGAAGGGGGGTCTTTGGGCGTGTCTATGCCATCGCCCCCCAGCACAGGGGGAGGTGCCCTGCCCACCACACGTACTCTGGCCCCCTGACCCCCAAACCCGCCTCCGTGCCCCCAAGAGGGTCCACAGGGATTCCCATCCCTCCATCCATCTCTGGGTGGGCCTCTCCCCCCTGCTTCTACTTGTAGGTCCAGCAGGCGGTGGCCCAGCCCTGCCCCTTGCAGATCTCCTTGTGCTTGAGGAAGCAGCTCTGGACGCGGAACTTGCGCCCGCAGTCCTCGCAGGCGTACAGGTTGCCGCCGTGCGTCTTCATGTGCTCGGTCAGGTGGTGCTTCAGCTTGAACTTCTTGTTGCAGACGGAGCAGCCAAAGGGGCGCAGGCTGAAGGTCAGCATGATGTGGCGGTCCCGCTTGGGCTTGACCGCAAAGCGCTTCCCGCACAGGCAGCCAAACTTCTTGCCGTCGGGCGCAGACATCAGCTTGACGGGCGCGTGAACCACCTGCCCGTGCACGGCGTGCGCCAGGATCTCGTTGCCATGGAGGTCCACGGGCTTCCACGAACTCTCGGGGAAGGCCACCGAGTCCGCCTTTGTCGAGAAGCCGCCGCCAGGGCCGCTGGACGAGGATGCCGCCGGGGCGCCAGGGAGCAGGTAGCTGACCTCGCCGCTCTCCTGGATCTCGGCCGGGCACAGCCCCGACACGGCCAGCGGCCTGCCCAGAGACTTGAAGAAGCCAGCCTCCGACAGGCACGAGCTGCTGCCGGATCCGCCCAGCACCGAGGCCGAGGCGGCCGCCTCCTCAGCGTCAAAGCGCTCCTGCTTGATGTAGAAGACCTTGGGGGCCTCGTGGGCCGAGGCAAAGGGCGGCTCCTTGACTCGGCTCTCCTCGGCCTTGGCCGGCCCGTCGGTGGAGCCGCTGCAGATCTGCGCCTGGTGCTCCTCATCCTCCTCCTCCTCGTCCTCCTCCTCGTCAGGCGGCACGCGGATCTTCAGGACCTCGCCGTCGGGGCAGGTGCGCCGCCGCCGCCCAGGAGCCTCGGCTTCAGCCTCGTCCCTGGAGCCAAAGTAGTTGCTGCTGCTGGGCGACTGGCTCTCGCTGGCGCGGCTGGACCAAGGCCGGCAGGCGCCGCCCTCCAGCTCCTTGAGGATGCCTGAGCACTGGTCCACCACCTGCCACATCTGGAGCCCGCTGGCCACCAGGAGGTGGCTGGGCAGGGCCTCCAGGAGCAGCCTGAGGCGCCCCGAGTAGATGAGCTGCAGGAGGTTCTCGAAGGCGTCCGGCTCGATGACGCCGGGCAGCACGATGCAGTTGGTGTCGTGCAGGAGCAGCTTGTCGTGGAAGTAGGGCGAGGAGGCGGCCAGGACGCTCTTGTGCGCCTGGAAGACGCGGCCCTGGACGTGGATGGCGATGTTGCAGAACTTGCCCTCCAGCCGGTGCTTGTTGAGCGACTCCAGCAGGACGGCGGCGTAGTGAGGGAACTCAATCTGCACGCTGCGCGTCTCGGGCTCCATGGCCGCTGCAAGGAGGAGGGAGAGGGTGAGGGGCCAAGGGGGGAGGAGAGGGCACAGGGGGCTCCGCAGGCCAGGCGGGAGGGAGCCCAAGGGTCATCTAGCCCAACCCCCACAAGAGGCTTGCTTTATCAACTGTATTGCAGGGGGCTGGGCTCCTTTCCAAACCTTTCTCTCTCCTCTGCTGCTGCCTTGTCTCAGAAGCCTGGGCAGCCGCCCACCAGGGATTCCTGATGATACAAGGTGTTGGGATAAAAAACCATAAAACAACATTGTGATGCCCCCCTTTGGGAACGCTGCCTTCTGTAGGTGGCCACGGGAAGCCACAAGTTTGGCCAGGAGTTCCCTGTTTGACAGAAATCATATTTCTCTTTCGGAGGCTTCTGGCTGGACAAATTTTGGAGCCTCCTTGAGTCTGTTCATTTTCTAGTGCTGATTTGTGGGTTCATTTGTCTGTTTTACAGCACTGTTGCTGATATTTCACAGTGCTCCTAATTGTGTTCTGTGATTTGGAACAATGTGATTTGTTTATTTCTGTTAAAGTAAGCTGCTTTGAGCTTTCAGTAAACAAAAAATGGCATGTAGGCACATTCAATAATTTACACAGAGAGAGGAATTGGTAGGGACCTCGAGGGTCATCTTTTAAAATATTTTACTGCAAGCCGCCCAGAGTGGCTGGGGCAACCCTGTCAGATGGGAGGCACATAAGTAATAAAATCTTGTCCAGCCCCCTAGATAACCTTCAGGGTCCCTTCTGACCCGACATTTCTACGCTCCTCAGCTGCTGCTGCTGCTGCTGCCTGGCCTCCGGTGAAGCTCCAGGATCTCTCCAGCCACTGGAGCAGGACGGGGCAGGAGGAGAGTCCAGAATAGAATAAGGGGAGGGGTCTTCTTTTGCTGTTTACTTATTGACTTGTTTTCCTCTTGTATATTATGGTGTGAAACACCCTGAGATCTGAATGTGTTTTTTTTAATTCAGGAGTGTACGCCCGACAATGGAGGCGTTCCACAACCGAGGTTCCACTGTAATAATATGAATAATAAAAGCACCCTGCCTATCAGAGACGGAGGCGCCTTTGGGGCTCTCTTGGCTTCTCTCTTCTCGCCCCATCTTTCAAGGGGAATCTCTGCCACTTCATGTGCCTATATGCTCCCCCCCTTTCTTTCCTGAGATTTCCACTATTTACTTCCAGTAGCACCTTAAAGACCAACTAAGTTAGTTCTTGGTATGAGCTTTCGTGTGCATGCACACTTCTTCAGATACACACATACTGTACATACATACACACACACACACACACACACACACACACATACATACAGTGTATCTGAAGAAGTGTGCATGCACACGAAAGCTCATACCAAGAACTAACTTAGTTGGTCTTTAAGGTGCTACTGGAAGGAATTTTTTTATTTTGACTCTGGGGTGTTAGCGGAAAAATCCGAGGGCTCCCTTGGACGAAAACAAAGACACCAACTAGGATTACTTGGAGCAAAACAGCAGCCTGTAGGCTTGGCCTTGATTGAACTGTTGCAACAGGGTGCTCCCCTCACTTGCAGGAGAGAGGAAGGACCCAGAACAATGGTGCGCAAGGCCTTATAAAGACTTTTGAAATTGCCACCCTGTAGACCAAGACCACCCCCTGGAACATCATACATACATCACAGAAGGGGTGTAACCTAAGACCACCCCTCAGATACATCACACCTACATCACAGACAAGGCAGTCCAAAATAGAATTTTTAATATTGTTTTTCTCCCTTTTTTGTTTATCTCCTGTCTGGCAGGTTCCTTGATTGGATTGCCTGGGGAGCCTGGCCAGTCTTTTGTAATGATAAATACTTAGTTCCTGGGCCAGGTCACAGGCTGACACCCTATTCAAACACAGACATACCCTTAAGACAGGATTTGTGAAGGAAAAGACAATGGGGAGGCTTTTCCGGTTTGACCTTGCAGAGAAAACATTTGCTCAGTTTAGGAACCAAAAAGGTTCCAGGCGTGTCTTCCTGTGCTGATCTATATATGTGCTTGGTTGGTACACTTATGAACATTATCATATATTTAAGAGCATAAAATTCCTATTACAGGGTTGCGGCAAATGTTATGTGCAAATGGCTTTAGATACCTCTTAGGTCCATATACCATATATTCAACCAAAAAACAGCGACAATTTGTTATTGACATAGGATGGACATATTGGCTGGACATATTCTTATGAAAATTATGGGGGGGCACATCTTTAAAGTTGTTAAATGTTACAAATATTATGCCTGAATGTATTCTTTCAACTTGACAGCTTAGGTAAGTTACCTAGCTTTAAAAAATCATAAAATCAACTCCTTTGCCATTTTCCTCTATTCCAACGCTATTTTGCCCTTGGAAAAGGGACTCCAGGAAGTGCCCAGAGGTGACAATTGCTGAGCTGATTGTTTACAGGTGATGGATGAAGTTTATTCTAGTACACCTGATTTGAAGGACATGCCAAATCCTGCCTGGCCTTCCTGGTTTGTGGATGGTAGCAGCTTTCTGGAGGGAGGCCAACGAAAAGCGGGGTACGCTGTAGTAGCCCTGGAAGGGGAAATCATTGAAGCCTCCCCACTTCCCCCTTCTTCATCCGCTCAGCTTGCACTACAGTTGGCTGAAGGCATAGACATTAATATATATACTGACTCAAAATATGCTTTTCTTACCCTGCATGCCCACAGAGCACTTTGGAAGGAGCGTGGCATGCTCACGTCAAAGGGGAGCCAGGTGCAGCACCCCCAAGCCCTTATGGATCTTTTAACTGCAGTATGGGCTCCCAGCCAAGTGGCTGTGATACATTGTTATGGACATCAAACTGGACTAAGTGATGCGGCCAGGGGCAATCGCCTAGCCGACAAAACAGCTAAACAAGCAGCTAGACAAGAGGCACCTGCTCTCTTCCTGGGATCCCTGATACCAGAGAAGATTGTGGATACTAGCCTTAGACCACCATACACCACACAGGAGCGACAAGTGGCAGAAGCTGAGAAGTTGGCAACTACTGATGAGGGATGGTATCTTACACCTGACAACTGCCTATGGGTGGCAGAGTCCCTAGCCCCCCAAGTTGTGCGTCGGTACCACGACTCCTGTCACGTGGGGCCCGATGCTCTGGCCAAAGATCTTGGGAGCAGTTACTATAGATCCAAGGTTAGCGTCTGAGGCCTGGAGGCGTTGTGTTCTCTGCCAGAAAAAGAATCCCAGAACAGGACCCTTACCTCCTTCCGGAATTCAACATCAAGGGACAGCTCCCATGGAGGACTTAATTATTGATTTCACTGAACTGCCCAGGTGTGGCTTATACCATGATCTCTTAGTGGCTGTCTGCACTTACACAGGAAGGGTGGAAGCTGGAAACTTCACACAGCCTACAGGCCTCAAAGCTCTGGGAAAGTTGAACGTATGAATAGGACTTTGAAAAACCAGCTGTCAAAACTAACCCAAGAAACGAACTAAAATTGGGTTAGCATGTTGCCTCTCGCATTGCTTCGCGTTCGAAGTATTCCCGCTAAGCATATTCATCTGAGTCCTTTTGAATTAATGTTTGCTAGGCCCCTGCCTTATGTGCAAATGATATCTCCACATTCAACTCATGATATGCATATTGAAAACTATTTGCAGTCTCTCTCGCGTGTGTTTTCTTCTCTCAACAGGTGGCAATTTGCCAGGACGCCTTGCTCCTTGGTTGAGCCCCTCCATTCGTTTTTACCGGGTGATGAGGTCTGGATACGTGATTGGGCCCAGACGCCGCTCCAGCCCTGTTGGAAAGGACCACACATCGTCTTACTTTCTACTCCCACGGCTGTTAAAGTCTCCGGCATAGCTCCTTGGATACATCATACCCGTGTAAAGAAGGCCTTCTCGGATTGGACTGTTACACCGCATCAACAAGAGCCGCTTCGACTCACCATTTCCAGACGTGCTCCAGACTGCACTCCAGCTCCTGCAACCAGCGTGGATTGAAAGGGGACATTTTCTTTCCTTTCCTTTTGCATAACTGAACTTTATTGAAGGTACCTGGGCCTGGTTTGCTTTACGCCACCCCTGCAGAGGGGGGTGTCTAGTGGGTCTTTTCTTTCAGCGTAATTACACCCCAGCCCGCTCTCTGGCACTTACCTAAGCCCCTCCCCGTGCATAAAATGGCTCAGATACGACTGTTGGTACCCGTGCTGGTATTTTTGTTGCCTTTGACCTTAGAAATGCCAATACCACTCACACTGACCAGACAACTGCTTCAATCGTGGGGGGCCCACCACACAAATAATAAGTGGGTTCAGGTTGCCGAGATGGTTGCGTTCTCTGCGAATTGGACCAATTGTGCCGTCTGCACCCTGGCCCCTGTAGATGCTCTGGGAGGAATGCCACTCCTCCCTGTGCCTTGGAATGAGTCCTTGGTCACAACTCCACTTGTTGCCTTCCAGCCTCTGGGCAACCATTCTTCTTTATGGAATCATTCTGTCCCTTTCCTGGTTCACCGGATCACTGGCTGCCTTTGTGTCAACAAATCGAATGACGCCAGTGACGCTCAGACCTATGTGGGCACTTCCCACTGTGATCGTACCTTCCCAGCCCCAACAAACATGCCTGAGTCCGAGACAGGAACTTTTTCTGGTTCCAATTTGACTGCATGCCTGGCCCGCTTGCTAACAGGCACCATATCTGCCCATGGTCAGGACGTTTACTGGGTGTGTGGCAGGAAGGCCTATCAAGGGCATCCTGATCAAATTTGCAGATGACACCAAACTGGGAGGGGTGGCTAACACCCCAGAGGACAGGATCACACTTCAAAACGACCTTGACAAATTAGAGAACTGGGCCAAAACAAACAAAATGAATTTTAACAGGGAGAAATGTAAAGTATTGCACTTGGGCAAAAGAAATGAGAAGCACAAATACAAGATGGGTGACACCTGGCTTGAGAGCAGTACATGTGAAAAGGATCTAGGAGTCTTGGTTGACCACAAACTTGACATGAGCCAACAGTGTGACGCGGCAGCTAAAAAAGCCAATGCAATTCTGGGCTGCATCAATAGGAGTATAGCATCTAGATCAAGGGAAGTAATAGTGCCACTGTATTCTGCTCTGGTCAGACCACACCTGGAGTACTGTGTCCAGTTCTGGGCACCACAATTCAAGAAGGACACTGACAAACTGGAACGTGTCCAGAGGAGGGCAACCAAAATGGTCAAAGGCCTGGAAACGATGCCTTATGAGGAACGGCTAAGGGAGCTGGGCGTGTTTAGCCTGAAGAAGAGGAGGTTAAGGGGTGATATGATAGCCATGTTCAAATATATAAAAGGATGTCACATAGAGGAGGGAGAAAGGTTGTTTTCTGCTGCTCCAGAGAAGCGGACACGGAGCAATGGATCCAAACTACAAGAAAGAAGATTCCACCTCAACATTAGGAAGAACTTCCTGACAGTAAGAGCTGTTCGACAGTGGAATTTGCTGCCAAGGAGTGTGGTGGAGTCTCCTTCTTTGGAGGTCTTTAAGCAGAGGCTTGACAACCATATGTCAGGAGTGCTCTGATGGTGTTTCCTGCTTGGCAGGGGGTTGGACTCGATGGCCCTTGTGGTCTCTTCCAACTCTTCTATGATTCTATGCCCTCCCAAGAGGATGGTACGGGGTCTGTTTTCCAGCCTACTTAATACCCCCCCATGTGGATTCCTGACCAGATTGCCTCTGCACTCCCTAGAAGGAGGCGTTTCGACTGACCTGGCAACAATTGCAGGTGGGAGTTCCCAGAATTGGGGCAAAAATCAGTGGCCTCCAGAAAGGATACTGGCCCATTATTCTCCAGCCTCATGGAATCGGGGAGAGAAAATCTCTGGGGCAAGGGGGCTGATCTAGAACTTGAACCGCGTAATCAGACTCCAGGCAGTGGTAGAGATTGTTGCTAACACAACAGCCACGGCCCTTAGGTTAATTGCCACGCAATTGGATGAGACACGCGTTTCTCTCAGTCCGCTTAGCGTTGGACTTTCTCCTGGCGCAATATGGCGGCTTTTGTGCAGCGTTAAATCTCACGGGTGGGGCCTGTTGCTTTAACATCTCTGATCATGGTGAAGCCATTCGCAATTTGGCAGCAGGACTTGAAACAGTGGCCCATATTCCTACCGAAACCTGGGAGGGATGGGACATGTCATGGCTTGACTGGTTGCCAAACCTAGGATGGGTAAAAGGCCTGTTTTTGCTGCTGCTTGGCCCACTGTTCATCTTGCTAATTTTTTGCTTTTCTGTACCTTGCCTGCTGCAATGCTTGCATACAATGACACGCAATATGATTTCACGCATGCTTCGCCCCCAGATTATAGCTCTGACCCGAGTATATCAGCCTGTGCCTTCCTGGGACGAGCCTTGGAGGCTGCCCAAAATTGAGAGGTGTGGAATGAAGGGGTAGTTAGGGTTACCCCAGAAAGCCCTAAAAACTGTTTGTGAATTCCCCCCCCCCCCAGCCAGGCCTCGGCGTACGCATTTTAAAACTGCATTTTCCTCTAAGACAAAAAGCATGAGCTAAGCAGTCCTCTCTGTAACAAAAACGCTGTAACAAACCTACAGCTGAGAACAGTAAAGCCTTTCGCTTCCCAGATCCAAGATAACCTTGTCCTGGTACATTGACTTGCAACATACTTCCGGGAACAGAGTCAGAGAACGAAAAGCAACATTTCTATGTAAGAATCTGTGAAGGGGGAGAGGGAAGGAGGGGCTTTGGAGAACAGGATAAAAACCTGATGTAAAATACTTTTTGCTGCGGCCTGTCTTTTGTGAACTGAATCACACAGGTGCCTCTGCCCCCCCCCCCATGGCAGAATAAAACACTCTTTCTCTGGATTAACCCCTTGGTGTCGTTTGGCTCCTTTTGTCTCTGCTCGGGTGCAACAATTTTTCCTACCCATGGATTAAAAAGGCTACATACCAAGGAGAGCCTAATCCCATCCCCAAACTTGCCAAGGGGCCAGACATGCAAAGGAAGTTCTGTTTTACTTTGGGTGGTGGGACTTCAGAAGTGTTTGCCTATGCTAATCTAACACCTGGGTCTTGCCCTGACATGTCTGCTTATGCTGATGTTGTACCAAGGACTTGTCTGGACATGTTTGCCAAGGTTAACCCCTCCCCTTTGAACTGTATTCTGGGATATGGTGGGAAAGTTTTAAAAAGTCGCCACCCCATCCTCGGGGTTCCAAATTCCTCTTTGACCCTGTTGCGCAATAAACTTTGGTCTACAGCTATTTGCTCCGGTTGGTGGCTGGACTCCTCCTTTATTCTGGCTCTGCCCGACCGGTTGGGGGACTGAGCAGCCTCCCACCTAGATTCTTCCGTAACAGTATGTTGTTTGTTACTATGGTGTGTATTTTTGCTTGGATGAACCCCCCAACTCACAAACAAGCCCTGACACAACCAGCATGTTTTTCTCCTCTGAAACACAGCTAAACTTTTATCTCTTCGTACATAAGAACATAATAGCCTGTTCAGGAGTCTCTGGCGAGGTGCTGTGGCAGCTTTTTGCAGGAAGGAGTTCAACAGGAGTAGCCCATCTTTCCTGGCGGGCCATTTCTGCATGTTTTGGCCTTGCTAGCAAAGCCACATCATGCAAGAGTTGGTTGCTGAGAGCCCTTGAAGCCTCCTCTGACCACAAGGGTCTTACGGTTACCTACAAGGCTTTCCTGCCTCAGCCACAGTTAAAGTCCTCCCGTTGCCACAGGCTCCTTTCCAGAAGGGCCAAACTCAAGCTCAAGCCACCTATTTCCCTTACCCCTGAAGAAGAAGAAGAAGAAGAAGAAGAAGAAGAAGAAGAAGAAGAAGAAGAAGAGGGGGAGGAAGAGGAGGAGTTTGGATTTGATATCCTGCTTTATCACTACCAGAAGGAGTCTCAAAGTGGCTAACAATCTCCTTTCCCTTCCTCCCCCACCAGAAACCCTCTGTGAGGTGAGTGGGGCTGAGAGACTTCAGAGAAGGGTGACTGGCCCAAGGTCACCCAGCAGCTGCATGTGGAGGAGCGGAGACATGAACCCGGTTCCCCAGATTACGAGTCCACTGCTCTTAACCACTACACCACACAGGCCACTGCACTGCTGCCAACGAAAGGGCAGGGAGGCTTGAGAGGGAGGAGACGCCCTGAAGTGGAGCCTGGGCACGCAGCTCACCGGAGGAAGACAGCAGAAAAAGCCAAATTCAGCAGTGGAAGAAGAAAATTTCAGAATATAAATGCAGAAATATAAACATTTATTACAAAAAAAGTATCATGACTTTAGAAGACAAAAGAGTAAGAATGGGAGTCGCTATCCGAGACGCAGAAAGACCAGCCGCCTCCGCCGCCCTCACTTCCGCTTTGATGCTGTGCCAATGACACAGTCATTGACCTGCAAGGCAAGACCGGGCAGATTTGGGGGGCCAGAAACTGGTCCCCACAGCTGCTGCTGCCGCCACCTCCTCCATCCAGCTGCGGTCAGGATGCCCCTTCCGCAGAGGAGATTCTGCAAGCAGCCCAGAGAAAGGGACACCCCCGCCCCCCCCCCAGCCGGATGCTGCAGCCACTTACCTTTCTGGCAAAGCGAAGGGAATTGAGGGACTCGGCAAAGTTCTCCTCCGAGGGCGAGATGTTAACAAACATCAGCCTGGGGGGAAAGGCCAGAGGAGAGGGTGAGGAGAAACAGAGGCTGCCTCAAGGGGGGTGCATGGCCCCCCTGTCAGAGACCTCTGGGTTGAAAGGGGTCATCTAGCCCAACCCCCTGCGTTCCTGGCAGGACAGCGCAGACCAGGCCTCAAAGGGGAGGGGGAGCCATCAACTCCCTCCTTGCCGACTCACATCTTGGAATTGCCGCCTAAGGAGTTCTGGAGGAGGTAGGTCAGCTTGCTGTTCCGGTAGGGCACATGGGCCTCCTGCAAGGGGGCAAAGGAAGCGGACAAGGATGGGTGCAGGAGGGGGAAATGTGTGGGGACCCTCCTCCCCACTTAGGGCAGGCCGGTTCCGCCAGCATCATGAGGCTGTCCCATTCCCGATTGAATTGTAGAGTTGGAAGGAATCACAGCTCTAGAGCCCCCGATAGGTGGGCACCCCACACGTGAGACAGTGCTGGACGCCACATCCTCACCCTCGCAGAAGACCAGCGCACTGCGGGAGGCGGGCTGTGGGGCTGCAAAGGGCTGCCCCATGGCTGGCCAGGACTCCCCCCCCCCCGGAGGCACACGCGACCCCCCTCTCCCGCCTACCTTGTTGCTGAGGGCGGTGATGACCAGGCCCAGGTTGGAGAGGCTGCTGTTGATGGCCTGGGTCTCCTTGAGGCGGTCGCCGGTGGAGAGGGACCTGTCCAGGCGCTCACTGCCAGCCAGGTCCACCAAGCTCAGCACGGCTGCGGGGGGGGGGGGACAAAGGAGGGGTGAGGGTGGAGGGAGAAGGGGGGGGGTGCTGGGGACCAGGGACCCACAGAGGGCCTGGCCTAGAAGAGGAGGGAGAGCAAGGGAGCGCCTCTGGGCCAGGGCAGGGACAGAGGCCTCCGGCGAAGGGGGTCGTGGGGCCGGCCACACTCACAGGAGGTGTGCAGCTCCCGGTTGGGGTTGTGGCCCTCGATGCGCAGCTGGAAGAGGCTGTGGCTGCGGGAAGAGCGCTCGTTGAGATTCGTCTTGGCCACCGAGCGGTTGGCTTTGGCTCTCTGGAGCAGCTTCAGGACCTGAAGGGGCAAGCGGGGGGCAGGAGGCGGAGAATGGCGGTCGGAAGGGACCCCAGAGATCCTCTGGCCCTAGCCAGCCCCAGGCAAACAGCGTGAAGAGGCTAGCCGGGCACATTCCCCCCCCCCCGGCTATTGGCTACTTGCGACCAGACTGAGATGCCCGGGCGCCCGATGGCGTTGGACATCACCGCCTGGAGGGGAAGCCTGGGAATCCTCGGAGCAAGACTCTTTCCACACACGAGGACCTCGTCCTATAGAATTCTATCCGTTACACAATCAGAATGAGTATCAGGAACCAAAACGGTTTCTCTCAGCAGCCTGAGCAGGAGCAGTGAACAATGGCAGCTCCTTGTTCTCACCTGACTTCACTCCCCCGCTGCCCCCACTGCCCCACGCTCAGCTGCAAAGAATATTCTTATATTCTGAATGTACAGTTAAGAAAGAGAAGTTGGAATAGGCCAAGATATGTGGACTGCCCCAATCCCAGCTCAAGGTGGTCATCTGAACTGGCCAGATGTTTAACTGAGAATCAGTCAGTCAGTCAGGCCATCATTTGAAAAATAAGACTTTAGAACGCCTGGCCCCAAAATGGCAACGAGACATCCCATTTGGGTGAGTTTAAGCTTGGTTTAAGGAGCCGCTTGGTGCCTAGCCTCTACACTGGAGTTTCTACCATTGCCTGCAAATAGAAAGGGAAGCATGGGGGGGGGGAGTTCTTCCTCTGGGAACTCTAGGGCAGGCAGAAGCCCCATAAGGAGCCGAGGGGCCAAGACCCAGGTGATCTGAGCTCTCCAGACAGGCAGGATGGCTCAGGCCTTCATGCAGAAGCCTCTCAGAGAACGGCACAGTCGGAGGGGAGCCCCCAGGGTCATCTAGCCCAACCCCAGATTCCTCCCTCTGCTCCTCCCCTCAGAGGCTTTGGATGCAGACACACTCTGGCTGCCTTGTCCCCAGACCAAGGCCCTAAAACGGGTCACAATGGGGCTGGTTCTCTGGCTTCTGCCTCTCCTCCACCCCTTGCAAGCAGGCTGGTGGCCGGACACAGTGCAGAGAGCGGGAGAAGAGTAGTGTTGGAAGGGGACCCCCAAGGGTCATCTACCCGACCCCCTGCACCGCTGGAACCCCCCAGGAAAATCCCAGACAGACAGCTGCCCCCCCCCCACCGCGGTACCTCTTGCTCCGAAGCAACGGGGACGTAGCAGAGGTTGGGAACGTGCAGCTCCTCCGTGCATTGGCTCACTCGCCGGATCTCCAGCTCAGAGCCCTGCTCAGGGCGCAACACCAGCAGGTCCCGCAGAGACTCATTGTAGATCTCCAGGAAGTTGGCAGTGAAATGGTACTGGGAGGAGACAGGCAGAGGGGCAGGATCAGACCAGGGAAGGCGGCTGGGGTGGCGCGTGCCCAGCCAGCACATCGCTCCCAGCTCAGACTCGGGGACCAACTGGCATGGCTATTCCAAGAGGAGGCTTCCAAAGGTGAGGCCCAGGAGTTCAGACAGGCCAGCCCTCGGGTGTTCAGGGGATCTTGTGAGGCTGAACGGAAGGCCCTGCAGAAAAACACTGGCGGTCTCACCATCCTGTGGGGTGGGTGAGGGTGAAGGAGGCAGCCCTCTCTCACCAGCGCCCTCTCTGGGAGCTCCCAAGCCCAGTGCGAAACCCCCCTGGCAATTGCAGCATGGCGAGTGAATGCAGCGGGGGTCTCCACCCCCTTTGGACACCTGCATCCGCTTTCCCTCTCTGCCCCCACCTTCCAGCCTTTGGCCTCCATCTCCCGGGCTTTCCTGAAGATCTGCTGCACTGCGCGGGGGATCATGCCGGCCGTGGAAGGGTCCTGGCAGTCGGGGCCCTCCATGGTGTACGTCTTGCCGCTCCCCGTCTGCCCGTAGGCAAAGATGCAGACGTGGTAGCCGTCCAAGGCCGACTGCGGGGAGGAAGGGAAGCCGTCAGGCTGGCGTCCACCAGACCCCACCTGCCCCCGGAGGGGGAGAGCCGCCCTATGTGGAATTTCCAGACCATCCTTCAGCCACGACTCACAGGACAAACCAGCCAAATCAGCCAGGGAATCATCCTCACGATCATCATCATCATACAGTGGCACCTTGGTTGTCGAACCGAGTCCGTTCAAAAACTAAGGCTGCCAAAGAATGTTGGGGAGTTGGAACACTTACTTCCAGGTTTTCAGCGTTCAGGGGCCAAAGTGTACGAGTACCAAGGTGTTTGAGGGCCAAGATACGACTGTACCATGCTCAACATAATAACAAACTAGAAGAACTGGGCCGCTTCCCCCCTTAATGTATTTATTCTATATATTTATTTGATTGATTTATGTGCTCTTCAGGGTGGTTGACAGAATAATATGCTTTTCCTTACCTGCACAAGCAGAGAGATCTCCTCAAAGACCTCCTCCTGGGAGCTGGACGGAGGGAAGACCTGGTCAAAGTTGAACTCATAGACAATGTCCTCTTTTCGCTCCCGACCAACGTGGGACTGGCAGAGAATCAAAGAATTGCAGAGTTGGAAGACCCACGAGGCTCATCTAGTCCACCCCCAAGCAAGACTTGAACCCACAACTCTGAGATTATGAGCCTCTACCGACTAAGTGGTGACAGGGGCCGCGTTCCCCCTTGGCCAGCTCTCCCGGGGCCACAATGCTCTCTCTCGCACACACACACATATCCTCCAGCTGGCATTGGGTCTGTTGGCCTTGGGCCGGCCATCAACATTTGGGTTTCTCCTGCTCCTGCAAAGGTCATTGCAGGAACAACACTGGCTTATTTGAAGAAGAAGAAGAGTTTGGATTTGATATCCCGCTTTATCATTACCCAAAGGAGTCTCAAAGTGGCTAACGTTCTCCTTTCCCTTCCTCCCCCACAACAAACACTCTATGAGGTGAGTGGGGCTGAGAGACTTCAAGAAGTGCGACTGGCCCAAGGTCACCCAGCAGCTGCATGTGGAGGAGCGGAGATGCGAACCCGGTTCCCCAGATTACGAGGCCACCGCTCTTAAGCACTACCCCACACTGGCTCTCGGCAGGCTTTGCGGCAGGTGGAGACTTCCTGACGTCCCCTGGCAACTGTGACAGCCCAAGATGCCACCAAGACTTCGACAACCGCCTTGTCCCCCCACCCCCAGACTGACCTCCTCCGCCTTGGATAAGACCAGGCTCTTGCTGTTGTCTGGCGGGAAGCGGAGGTGGCTCACCCCCTGTTTCTGGGCCTCCTTCTCGCTGCTCAGCAGGGGGCGCACGCGGCAGAAGACACGGATGTTGCCCTGGAGGGAGCGGGGAGTCGTCAGCACCCAGCCCCACAAAGGGTCCCCCAGTGCCAGCCCCCCACCACCACCGGCCCACCTTCAGCTCCTGGACGGCGTTGTGCAGGGAGCGCCGCTCCATCTCCGACTCGTGCTGCTTCTGCTCCAGCTGGGCCTTGTGTGCTGCCAGCGCCTCATTCTCCTGCGCCCGCCGGGCCAGGCTCTCCTGCGCCAGGCGCAGTTCCGCCTGCGTCAGAGAAACCCCAGGGCCAGTGAGGGACGGGCCACCTCAAACCCAGAGCCGCCCACCCGCCCTCTCAGCCAGGCAACAATTCAGGGAGGAGGCGGCAAATGCAGGCTTCCTCAGCTGGGAAAGGAAAAGCACCAGCAGGAACAGACACAGCAGAGGTTAGCACTTCCCCCAGACAGATATCTAGGGCCCTCTTGCGATGGATAGAAAAGGGACTTGTGTGAGAAACAGGGTGTGAGGCTGAGGAGAAGGGAAGCGCTTCCAGCGAGAGCCGAGAGGGATACACTTCTCTGTATGGGGGGGATTGAAGATTAAGATATAATTATGATAGAGGGCTAGACACATAAAATTTTGTGTTTTATTGCGATTATTACTATTACTGTTGTGATTTTTATTTATTTTCTTGCTTTTTCTCCTTATCTTCCCACCTTTTATTGCTTTTTTCTGTATTTCTTATTATCTTTTATTAAAAAATTCTTGTTTTCCAAGAGTGTTTGCAACATCTTTCTCTCATCTTATTATCTTTTTTAAAACTAGTTTGGTTTGTATTATATGTTGAAAATATTTAATAATTTTTTTAAAAAAACATTTTTTAAGGTATCTAGCTCTCTTTTCTGGGGCTGAGGACCCTTAACTGTGATCTTGAGTCTGGCATTGTGGAATCAGAAGGGTACCTACGGGACATCTAGTCCAACCCGCTGGAATGCAGGCGTCACAAGCGGATGTTGGCTAGTCCCAAGGATTCCTCGCCTCACCTTGGGATTCCAATCACCATTCAAGGGCGGGTGGAAGGGTCCCCAGCCCCCCCCCCTCACCTCTCTGGCCTCCAGCTGGGCAGCCAAATCCTCCTTGGCCTCCCTGGCTTTGCGGCCAGCGGTTTCCAGCTCCTGGATCGTCTGGCTCTGGCTCTTGACGGTCTCCTCCAGCTGCTGCTCCTGCTTCACCAGCTGCTCCACCCTCTGCCGGCTCTCTGTGGCCTGCGCTTGGCAGGTCTGCAGCTCCAAGGCCAGGGCACTGCCAAGAGAGGGTAGGGCAGAGGTCAGGTCCTGCTGCAGGAGGAGCAGACGGAGCCCGCCATGCCCTTCTCAGGCTGCTGCTCGCTCACCTGTTCTGCCCCTCCAGCTGCTGGTTGCGGGCCGTCGCCTGCTTCAGCTCCCCCTCCAGCTGGCTCAGCTGATGCCTCAGGGCCTCATTCTCCCCGGCCAGCCCCTGGGCCTTCTCCTTGTAGGTCCCCCCTTTGGCCCGCAAGTCGCTCACTTGCCCCTTCAAGTCCCAGGGGGCCCGCTTCTTCTCACCCCCGCCAGCAGCGGCAGGAGCAGCGGCTGCCAAGGGGAGAGGGAGAGAGAGAGGACAGTGTGAGGGTCCCGGTGGCGGCTCAAGGATGGCACGGGGGGGGGCACCTCCCTCCCTTCTCTAGACCTTACCTGGCTTAGGGGCTGCCGCAGCCACCGTCCGACGGGATCCTGCTGGGAAACAAGGAACGAGACATGAAGCAGTGAAAGGATTCCCAAGGGGACCCTGTCTCCCCTCCGTTGCTTCATGAAACATCTCCAAACAATAGTAATACTTCAAAACATAAAATCAGCAAGGAACTCAAGACAGATTAAAGCAACATATGTGGGGGTTCCCTTCCACGGATTGCGCCTAAAGTCAAAATCACGTATAGCTGAAATATGCTGGATTTAATGGTGGGCAGGATTGCCAGAGCATTTTCCCCAGCCCCTCTCCAAACTTTTTATATTGTTTCCTACACTGAATGCACACAAGTTAAAGGGGCACCAGATGCAGGATTACGGGGAACCCACATTCTACACATCTGAATCAGCTTGAAAAAACTAAAATGGCTTCAGCAGGTGCCAAAAAGAGTCCAGCAAAGATAGCTGCCTGGTGTTGTAAGAACATAACTGGATCAGGCCCAAGGGGGCCTGTCTAGCCCAGCATCCTGTTCTCAGTGGCCAAACAGTTTCCTGTGGGAAACCAGAGAGCAGGATTCAAGTCCAAGAGCCCTCTCCCCCTTTGTGGCTTCCAGCAACAGGTATCCAGAAGAATTTCTGCCTCCAGCCATAGAAGCAGAGCACAGACATCACGGCTAGTAGCCACTGATTGCCCTCTCGGATGTGCATCTGTTTAATCCTCTTGTAAAGCCATCCAAGTTAGTAGCTATCACTACCTCCTGTGGGAGGAAGTTCCATAGGTTAGCTATGCAATGCCATTGTTTTTTATACAGAGGTGGCTTGGTTCTCAAACTTCATCCGTTCCTGGAGTCCAAGACTCCAGAAACCATTCGCAAACCAAGGGACGGCTTCCGACTGGCTGCAGGAGCATCCTGCACTCATTCGGAAGCTGTGTCGGATGTTCAGCTTCTAAAAAACGTTCGCAAACTGGAAAGCTTACTTCCAAGTTTCCAGCGTTCAGGAGCCAATTTGTTCAACAACTAAGCCGTTTGAGAAGCAAGGTACCACTGTAATGGAAATCAATACAACAATATTTATAATATTTTTGAAAAATAACACGATGGGTGCTGCTCCTCTAAATGATCAATTCCTTACAGGTACGATATGGCACCCTTAACAGGGACGCTTCTGCAGCCCGCTGCCTACCTGTGGTGGACGGCCCTGCCACACCCGCAGTCCCCCGGGTCCGAGTGCTCGAGCGGCGGCGCCCCCCTGCCAAGAAAGCGGTGTTACAGCAAAGTCCAGAAGGGCTCCCCAGGTTCTGCCCCGCCCCCCCCCCCCCGACCTGAGCTTACCGGCCTGGCGGTGGCCTCGGAGCGCAGGGGCCGCTGGCGGAGGCTTCGGAACGGAGGGGGCTGCTGTCACAGGTCCTCCCTGCTTGGTAGGGTCCAGGGGAGCCCGAGCCCGTTTCTGGGAGGAAGGAAAGGGCAGCCGCTTGTTATTCTCCAGGGCCAGGCTGGATGCCCCCTCACCGGTCCTATTCCACGTCCCTCTCTGCTGGAAATGGCAACGCCCCATTCGCACCCCCCCCCATGCTGCAGAAGGGAGGGGCTTGGGAACTCACCCGGTCCACCTTGGGGGGCTCATTCTCATCGCTGGCCGGGCGCTTGAGGTGCAGCGCAGACACAGGGAGCCGGGAGGGGCCTTTCGGCAGCAGGAAACTTTTCCCCTCAGAGTTCATCTTCTGCTCCCGGAGTGGCAACTGAGGAAGGCCGCTGAGTTCATTTAATGAAGCATCTCAGAAGCAGGGTGGAGGGGGGGGGGAGTCGAAGGCCGAGGCAGGCAAGAGAGAGGCGCCCCCCCGGCCCCCGAAAGGGACTCACGGGAGGTGGACCATCCATCAGCTCCAGGCAAGGCCTTCGGGGAGAAGCCAGTGGGAGGCCAGTAAGGAAATGAAGCCCAGCCTGCAAGGTCAAAGGAGGCCCGGCTAGTCCAAATGGCCCCCAGCACCGAGATAGGCTGCCTCTGGGCCGGGAGGCAGCAACCCTTTCCCGCAGGGGGCCGGTCCGCTGTCCCGCAGGCCCTGGGGGGGCCGGACTACACGGGGAGGGGGGGGAAGAGAGCGAATTCCTCTGCCCCGCAAAGAAGCCAGAGATGCCTTTTCAAGGAAAGGACACCTTCTGCGCATGTCCAAGGGCGCTGATTGCCGGGCCCTCCGCGGGCCGGAGGGAGAAGGCGACGGGGGCCGGATCCGCCCGCGGGCCTCAGGCCGCCTCCCCCCGATCTGCTGGGGCTTGGCTGGTCCCCCCTCCCTCCCGCCCGAGGAAGGGGCCCCTCTGCCCTCTGCCCGCGCCCCGAGGCCTCACCGGCGCCCCTCCGGCTCCTCCGCCTCGCCCTCCGTCTCCCTCTCCGACCCAAACGCCGTCGATTTAAACGGACAGCTCCCGTCCTCCTCCGCGGCGCCGCCCGGCAGCCAATGGCCAGGCGGCGAGAGGAGGAGACCAATCCGCGCCGCCCGTCGCGCGGGCCGGACCCGCCCTCTTCGTCTTACGCCCACGGCTCCGCCCCCAAGTCCCTCCTTGGCGCACGGCCCGAGCGGAGGACGCACTGCGCACGCGCGCCGCGAGCCCGCCTCCGCCGGAAGGAGCGTCGGCGGGAGGGCGAGCGTGAGTGCACGCGCGCGCGTGCCGCAGGCGGCCCCGCCCCTCCCTGGCAACGGCCGCGGCGCGCAGGGAGCGGGCGGGGGGGCGGGCGGGGGCGGGGCCTGCGCCGGAGGGGCGGGGCCAGGGAGATCTAGGGGGAGAGAGATCAATGTCTAGGGAGATCAATAAACAAACGGGAGGGGCCCCCCGGGGGAGGCCGGCGGAGCGCGCCTTGGCCACCGGGGCAGCAGCTTCCCCCGTTGAACACCCGCCTGCCCCTCTGCGCAGGTGGGGCGGGGCCTGGAGGGGGGGACCCCGAGTGACCCTGGCCCCTTTCCCCTCCCCCCCATGAAGGGGGATCGGGGGGGGCCTGAGGCAGGGGGGGCACACAGGGACGCTGCAGCGGGGCGATCCCCTTGGAGGGGGGCCGGGGGGTCCTGGCATTGGGGGGACCCCCGGGCGCTGCCACGGTCTTTCCCCCGCTGCCCCCCCCAGCCCGGCGGGGGCGTGGCGGGCCCGGGTGGGGGCGCTGGGGGGGGGCTGGGCCGCCCGGCCCTCGGCATCCCCCCTGGCGGCCCCCCGCTCCGGCTGCTGCGTCACTGGCGCTCGGCGGGAGGCTGGAGCCGCCGAGGGTCCCGCTCCGCCGCCCCTGAGACCCCCCGCCCCCCCCGCGGCGAGAGGGACCCCCAGAGCGGAGCCGGCAAGGGGGCGCCCCCCGCCCCTCCCCCGCCTCGGCCCGCCTGACCCGGACCAGCGCCCGCCTGACCTCGGGGCCCTGGAAGCGGCCGGCGGCCGGCAGCGGAGGGGCGCCCCCCTCGCCCGGCTGGCCCCGCTTCTGGGAGGGCCAGGATGTCCTGGCGCGCTGGACCTCTACCTGGGCACCATCAAGAAGGTCAGTGGCTGCCCCTCCCCTCGGGGGGGGGCAGGGGGGTCCGCCCCCGTCCCCCCCCAGCTGGGGGTCTCTGCTCACCCCCTCCGCCCCCCCCCGCAGGTGGACCCCCTCCGGCAGGTGTGCCTGGTGCAGTTTGAGGACGACTCCCAGTTCCTCGTGCTCTGGAAGGACATCAACCCAGGTCAGTGGGCAGTGAAGCCCCCCACCCCCACCCCCCCCCACTTTGGGGTCCCCCCCCAGTCTCCGCCCCCTGCAGGCCTGGCTGCTCCCCACCCCCCCACCCCCCGCCTTGTTCTGTAGGGATGACCCCAGTGCAGAGTTCACCTGTGGAACTCCCTCCCACTGCCGAGATATCAGTGGTTCTGAAGGGCCGGTTCCTGGAAGCCGCTTTTTTTGGGGGGGGCATTCCCTGGCTCCCCAGGGTGAGGCGGGGGGGCTGGATCAGAGGATCCCATCCAGAAGACACTTCTTATCTCCCGATGGAGCCTCCACCTCCAGAGGCAGTCTATCTTGCTCCTGAGGCTCTTGGGGCAGGAACCCAGCTGCCCTGGGGGGGGACTGGCCCCTCACGCCCCCCCCTGCCTTTTCTCCTAGCGGCTGTGCCTGGGGAGGAGCAGTCCTGCTGCGTGTGCCACTCGGAGGCCGTGAGCCCAGACAACCGGCTGGTGCGGTGTGAGAAATGCAGCCACGGTGAGTCCGCCAAAGGAGCCCCACAAGCTGCCCCTGGTTCCCCGTTCTCCCCCCCACTGCCCCACTGATGACCCTCCTTCCTCTCCCCCCCCCCGCAGCCTACCACCAGGAATGCCACCTGCCCCGGGTGCAGAGCGATGGGGCCTGGACGTGCCGGCAGTGTGTCTTTGCTGTGGCCACCAAGGTAAGTGTGGTCTCCTCTGCCCCCCCCCGAGGTCCTCTGTCCCAGCCCCGCGCACTGACTCTGCCCCACGGCTTTCCTCCTTCTGCAGCGGGGCGGCGCCCTCAAGAAGGGGCCCTACGCCAAGGCCATGCTGGGCATGAAACTGGTCCTGCCCTACCAGCTGAAGACCCTGGAGTGGGACGCTGAGCACCTCGCCAACCGCCAGCAGTGCTACTGCTACTGCGGGGGCCCCGGAGAGTGAGTCTGCCCCCCCGGAAGAGGGGGGCTTGTGGGGAGGAGGGAGGGCGCCTCTGGAACCGGAGGGGGGCGCTCAGCTGACCGGCCCCCTCTCTCCCTCTGCCTCAGGTGGAACCTGAAGATGCTGCAGTGCCGCGGCTGCGCCCAGTGGTTCCACGAGGCCTGCACCCAGTGCCTCAGCAAGCCGCTGCTCTACGGGGACAGGTGAGGGGCAGCCCTGGGTGGGGGGGGGAGGGGGGGGGTCAGAGGGCGAGGGCATCTTGTGACTGACCCCCCACACACCCGGCTCCACCCGGCAGGTTCTACGTCTTTGAGTGCTGCGTCTGCACGGGAGGCCCAGAGAGCGTCCGGCGTCTCCCCCTGAGATGGTGAGGGGGCGCTTTGGGGCGGCAGGGGGGCATGAGCACAAGAAAGCAATGCAGCGGCCTGGCCCCAGACTCGGTCACGGGATCGGGGCCCCCGTTGGGCAGGACGTCCCTGCATCTTGGGGGGCTGGACTGGATGACCCTCGGGGTACCTGCCAACTGTGATTCCATATAAAAGCAGCTTAAAGAGAGCCAAAGGAAGGTGGGTCCTTAAAAAAACAACAACCCCACATCTGGAGTGTATCCGGATCCACTTGGGCCCTTTAATTAACAGCTTCCTGCTTCTCACTTGATTTCCTAATACTCCGCTTGGGATAATTGGGACACTTAGAATAAGTCGGTCAGAATTCAGCAGCTGATCTGGAAAGCGAAGAGAGAGCAGAAGGGGGAAGGAGGTTTTGGCGCCAGAGCGAAGGAAGCCGCCACCTCAAGGGCCAGGAGGCACCGGGCGGGAGTGGGGGGCCGGGAGGGTGGGGGGCTGCGCTGGCTGCGCTGAGGGATTCCCGCCTGCCCCCCCCCCGCAGGGTGGACGTGTCACGGCTAAAACGGCCGCTGTTTCTTTAATGCGAATAAAGCTGGGTCAGCATGACTCAGCGGTCTGAACCAAGTTGTATATATAAGTGAGAAATGTTAGTTTGGGCTGTGGCTGGTGTTTGGGTTGGTTGGTGCTGGTGTGTATAGTTATTCAGTCATGTTTTGCACAAAGACTTTTAAGAATAAAACTCTGCAAGGATATTCCCGTGGACTCTTTTTGTGACGACAAGGAGTCTGAGAAGATAAAGGGAGGTCAGAACCCTTTCCTTCTTTTTTTTGCTTTCTACAAACACTGACAGGTTATGGGCCCAGTGTTTCTGAGCATGTGCAGAGTGCAAAACGACTAACAGCATTTCAGCAAAGAGCTGGTGAGTCCTGGTGGTGTACGGAGACAGTGGCTGTGCGTTGGAGCAGTTGGTGGCAAGCTGTAACTGTCTGCAGCGACGCTGGAGCGGCTAGGATCTGAGGATCAGGAAAGCACTCAGCGTCAGCTACTGGAACAGTTTGAACTGCTAGAGGACCACAGCAGGCGACTCACAGAGCGGCTACACCAGTTGCAGAGCCAGGCGGGACTTGAGGGTCAACAGAGGCAGCAGCTAGAAGCCGGTGAGTGCCAGCCAGGACCATCCAGTTGGACTCTAAAGAGAGAGTCAGGAGAGATTGCTGGAGGCCCCACAGAAGGGGCTCAGCAAGCACCAGCAGAGATGGCAGATTTCCAGTCTTCCCAAGTTGTAAATATTGGGGGAGGCATCCCTTTTGAACTTCTCTCAGAAAGCAACTGGCTGAGTTGGTCAATTAAAATGCAGCAGTTGTTAAGGAGAGATGGACTATGGGACTGTGTTGAAACTGAGGTTTTGAGAACTGACTCTGCTGAGAAAAAACGGCTGGATGAAAGGGCCCGTGCCCAAATTATGCTGTGTTTGAGAAACTCTCAGTTATTGCATGTAGCAAATGCCAGCACAGCATTTGAGTGCTGGAATTTATTAAGGGCAATGCATGTCAGAGAAACTGCCGGAACTATCATTTCTCTGACCAGAAGGCTGTTCAGGACTGTTATGAAGGAAGGTGAGAGTTTGGCAACTCATCTTCAAATGCTGAAATCTCTGTTTCTTCAACTACAGCAGAGAGGTAAGCGTTATGATGAGACTGACCAAACCTACATTATCCTTTCAAGTTTGCCTGAAAGCTGGTTGCCTGTGATTAACAGCATGGAGAGTATGCGTCCCCGAGATCTGACCCTTGAGTATGTGGTTGGCAGATTGACCGAAGAAGCAGAAAGAAGGTCAGATAGGCAGGCTGAACTCCAAGAGCGGAGGAGTTACAGCCGAGGGGGCCAGCAGCAGAATCTGCCAATGGAGCAACGCCAAGGTTTGGACTTGGCCATGGCGGTGAGGAGATGCTATAGATGCAACCAACCCGGGCATCTCCAACGTCAATGCAGGGCAAGACTTCCAGGAGACGACATGGAGCAGAGACAGCAATCGACGCAGAAACGTAAGCAGAAGGGGTTCTCTTCAGGGAAGAAGAACACGCGTTCTACTCAGTTTGTGTCTGCATTTTCTAGGGAGGAGAGAAAGATACCTCGAGGAACATGGTTGCTGGACTCTGGCAGCAGCAGGATTATCTGCAATAGTCAGGAGGACTTTAAGACCCTGGAGAAGCCAGCTGATGGAAAAGACTCAATTTATCTTGCTGATGGTCGTAGAAGCAAGATTGATGGCCAGGGAACATGTTTCCTGCAGTGCTTGAACACTACTCTACCAGAGACTCTGTTTATCAGCAGTTTGGACTATTGTTTACTGTCTGTAAGCTGTTTGATTAATGCAGGGTATAGTGTTAAGTTCACGCAGGATGGCTGTCTGATAAAGAATGGAACTCAGGTATGTGGCCATGCAAAGTTGGAAAATGGGTTATATGTAATGCAGGACAAGCCTGTTAAAGCAGCCCAGGTGGTTCAGGATAATTTGCCAGTTCATAAGGGGTGTGTACATCAACTGCACAGAAAACTGGGTCACGCCAATTTCCGTGTGCTTTCAGAGATGCAAAAGGTGTGCAAGAACCTAAAAGTAAATAGCTGTAACTGTTTTCTAGATTGCAATGTATGTAAAATGGCCAAATCTAAGAGGAAGCCTGTGGCTTCTAAAAGCGACAGAGTATCTAAAGAGGTTTTAGAACTTGTCCATTGTGACGTGATAGGCCCTTTTCCACAGAAGACTGAAGGGGGCGCCAGATATGTTTTTCTGGTAATAGATGACAAATCACGTTTTAGTTGGCTGTTTTTGTTAAAGCAGAAATCTGAGTGTTTCCCCACATTCAGAGAATGGGTTGCCCAAGCTGAAAAGCTCTTCGCTCGGCCTGTTGTGCAGCTGCAAACAGATAGGGGCGGAGAATTTCTGAACAAACAATTTGGGACATGGTTGCGACGTAAGGGGATCACTCACCGTTTGACTAACCCTTATAGCCCTGCTGAAAATGGTCTGTGTGAAAGATGTGGGGCTGTGATACAGTCAGTAAAGGACTGCCTGCTAGTGGATGCAGGATTGGGCCACAACCATAGGCTGTGGGGCGAGGCTTTTCTGACCGCGAACTTTTTGATTAATAGAACCTGGTCTAGCTCTATAAAAGATATTCCATATTGTGTGTTGTTTGGGAAAGAACCAGAGTGGACAATGCTCCATAATTGGGGTTCTTGGGCACATGTAAATATCCCCAAAGCTCAGCGCCAGAAAGGGGGCGCTAGAGCACAGAAACTGCGGTTTGTGGGATATCAGTCCTATGGCAAAGGGTGGCGTTTCAATTTACGCCCAGGACGCGTGGTTCTGTCACGAAGCGCAGACTTCGCTGACCAGGACAGATGGACTGCGATCCATGCCAACCCTGACTGCCTACTGCCCCTGCAAGTAAGAGAAGAGGCTTCTTCTCAGCCATTGGCAACACAGGAGCAGAATGAGGAGGAGGCACAGATTTCCCCAAAAGATGTGGCAATAGATAATACTTCTCTAGAGGAAGAGGAAGAAGAGCCAGAGATAAGGGGGGAAGAAGAAGTAGTTGTACCTAAGCGCTCCCAGCGTTCAAACAAGGGTGTACCTCCTCAGCGTTTGACCCTAGGAGGAGTGAGAGTATGCAATGTGAGTTGTGTGGAACCACAAAGTTATAATGAAGTCTTAGACTTACCCCCTGGGGAACGTGCTTTGTGGGAACAAGCTATGAAAGAAGAAATGGACTCTTTTAAACGTAACAAAGTGTTTGAGGTCATAATGCCGCCACCTGGTGGCAGAGTGGTCACATGCAAGTGGGTTTACAAAAGGAAAACCCTTGCATCTGGGGAACCACGTTTTCGAGCCAGATTAGTAGCCAGAGGGTTCACTCAGATTAAAGGGGAGAGTTATGATGAAGTGTTTTCTCCCACGGTAAAGAGTGAAACTTTTCGTTTAATGCTTTCCATTGCTGCTGTAAGACAACTAGCAGTGCACCATTTTGATGTTGATGCTGCATATCTGCATGCAAATTTAGACCATGAAGTGTTAATGAGACAACCCCCTGGGTTTGAAGAGGAGAATGGTGCAGTCTGGCGTTTGAGAAAGGCTGTTTATGGTCTCAAACAAAGTGGAAGGTGTTGGAACCAGTGTTTAAATGAAGCCCTTGTAAAACTTGGTTTTAAAAGGAGTGTGGCTGATCCATGCCTGTACACCAAGGGGACAGGCAACAAATATCTAATGCTCTTAGTCTTTGTTGATGATTTGCTTGTGGCAGGGAGTTCCACAGATGAGATCCAGAAGCTCACAAGTCAACTAGAAAAGAGGTTTAAGCTTAAAGCCTTGGGGCCTGTAAGCAATTACTTGGGAGTAGAAGTAAGGCAGGAAGCTGATGGAAGCTTCCTATTGAGTCAGAAAGAGAAAATTCTTCATTTAATAGAGCAGTTTGGCATGGAAAACTGTAAGCCAGTTCAGACTCCCATGACACCAGATTTCCCAAAGACACTGTGTGATGATGAATTTGATCAGCCTGAATTGTATCACTCAAAAATAGGATCACTGTTGTATTTAAGCCAGTGGTCAAGGCCAGACATTGCATGTGCTACAAATGTTCTGAGCCAACGTGTATCTAAACCCAGTACTGCCGATTGGTGTGCTTTGAAAAGGCTTATCAGATATCTAAAGGGGACATTAAATGCATGTTTAAAGATATCTAGTACACAAGATGAAAAACTAGAAGTATTTGTTGATGCGGACTGGGGAAGCTGTGTAGCTACTAGAAAATCTACAAGTGGAATGGTTATGATGTTTGCCAATTCCATAATTGGATGGAGGTCAAAGAAACAAGGATTTGTTGCGACCTCATCCTGTGAGGCAGAATATGGGAGCCTGTCGCTAGCATGCAAAGAAATCATGTGGTTTATACAGATACTAAAAGATCTAGATTGTAAAGTAGATTTGCCTATCCAAGTGTATGAAGATAGCCAATCGTGCATTGCATTAGCGGGCTCGGAAATAATGAAATCCGCATCAAAACATATTGCTATCCGTCATGCGAATGTGAGAGATTGTGTACAGAATGGGGTAATCAAACTGGAGTACTGTCAATCACAAGATAATATTGCTGATTTGTTTACCAAGCCTTTGCCAGCAACATGCCATAATGAATTGATGACAAAACTGGGTTTATGTATATAATGTATTGTTTCTGTTGGGGTTTTTCGCATTTAAGAAACAGAAGGGGTGTCACGGCTAAAACGGCCGCTGTTTCTTTAATGCGAATAAAGCTGGGTCAGCATGACTCAGCGGTCTGAACCAAGTTGTATATATAAGTGAGAAATGTTAGTTTGGGCTGTGGCTGGTGTTTGGGTTGGTTGGTGCTGGTGTGTATAGTTATTCAGTCATGTTTTGCACAAAGACTTTTAAGAATAAAACTCTGCAAGGATATTCCCGTGGACTCTTTTTGTGCCGACAAGGAGTCTGAGAAGATAAAGGGAGGTCAGAACCCTTTCCTTCTTTTTTTTGCTTTCTACAAACACTGACAGGACGTAGCCCACCTGGTCCTCTACCACCTCAGCATCTGCTGCAAGAAGAAGTACTTTGACTTTGAGCGCGAGATCCTGCCCTTCGCCAGCGAGAACTGGGACAGCCTCCTGCTGGGCGAGGTGAGAGGCCGGTGGGTGGGGGGAGGGATCCTGGGGGCAGGAGGAGAAGAGGGGGGGGGCGAGACTCCGAATCTCAGGGTTGTGGGTTCGAGTCCCAGGCGGGGCAAAACATTCTTGAATTGCAGGGGATGGGACCCGATAAAAGTCTAGGATCCCTTTAGTGTTGGGGATTGGCCGTGTGTTTTAAAATTCATCTTGTTTGTTTTTGCCCAGTTCTCTAATCTGTCAAGGTCGTTTTGAAGTGTGATCCTGTCCTCTGGGGTGTTAGCCACCCCTCCCAGTTTGGGGTCATCTGCAAATTTGATCAGGATGCCCTTGAGTCCATCATCCAAGTCGTCGATAAAGATGTTGAATAAGACCGGGCCCAAGACAGAACCCTGTGGCACCCCACTAGTCACTCTTCTCCAGGATGAAGAGGAACCATTGATGAGCACCCTTTGGGTTCGGTCAGTCAGCCAGTTACAAATCCACTGAGTGGTAGCATAGTCAAGACCGCATTTTACCAGCTTCTTTACAAGATCATGGGGCACCTTGTCAAATGCCTTGCTGAAATCAAGGTAGGCTACATCCACTGCATTCCCTTCATCTACCAGGCTTGTAATTCTGTCAAAAAACGAGATCAGGTTAGTCTAACATGACTTATTTTTCAGAAATCCATGCTGACTATTGGTGATCACAGCATTCCTTTCTAGGTGCGCACAGACTGTTTGCTTAATGATCTGCTCCAGAATCTTCCCTGGTATTGATGTCAGACTGACTGGGCGATAATTATTTGGGTCCTCTCTTTTCCCCTTTTTGAAAATAGGGACAACATTTGCCCTCCTCCAGTCTGCCGGGACTTCGCCTGTTCTCCAGGAATTCTCAAAGATGACTGCCAGTGGTTCTGAGATCACATCTGCCAGTTCTTTTAATACTCTTGGATGCAGTTCATCTGACCCTGGAGACTTGAATACATCTCGTTTCTCTCTGATCGGGGACAGAGGGTGGCGCTTGGGGGGGAATTGTCATCGCGTCACTCCTTGGTGTGTGGAGTGCCTCAGGGTGCGATTCTCTCCCCGATGCTTTTTAACATCTTTATGCGCCCCCTCGCCCAGCTTGTCCGGAGTTTTGGGCTGGGCTGCCATCAGTATGCTGATGACACCCAACTCTATCTGTCAGGGCTGCCACTCAGTCCCAGCTCACATAGGACCACGTTAGCCAGCGTTCCGGTTAAAAGAGTCTTTATTGGATTACAGGTTCCATTTCCAAACTGCAATGTGCAGCCCTACTTCTTCTAGGTCAGACCGGCGAAGACCCGTCTGAGTCTCCGCCTCTAGCACACCAGCTTAATACCCTAGCCTTGCTCCACCTCCTGCGCCTTTCCTTCCGTCTCTGGGTCCTTCTGCCCCCCGGGGTCTCTTCTTTCCTACTCTCTTCTGACGCGGATCCCCCTGACCCTTCCGCCTCCTTGCGGCGGGCTTTGGGACCTGGCTCACTCTCTGGGCTGCTTACTGCGCCAGCTTCCGCTACATTTGAACTTGGCACGCGCGCCCAACTCTCTACCTTCCTCTTGATCGTTTCGTCGCTCCCCGAGGTGGGCGTGACTACTCCTGACTCATGCCCTCCCTCCTTCTGAAAGCCTCCGGAACCCGATATCTGGTCCCCTTTCTCCCCGCTGCTCCCGGCTGGGCACGTGGGTCCCGATCTCCAACTGCTGCTCTCTGATCCCTCTCTGGACCCTTCTTCCTGGGGTGTCCCCCTGCTTTCCCCCCTTGCTCTGACCGCTGGCGCTCCCTTCTGGGAATCCTCGGACTCACTGGACAGGCTCGGTGATCTCGGGTCGTCATCCCCACTCATCTTTCCTTCGTATTCCTCCCCCTCGCTCTCTGTCTCCTCCCTTCTCTGCGTCTCTGCTCCTGAACCCCTGACATCCATCCCCCCCTCGAAGCCCCCCCTTCCCCCCCTCCCCGCTTTCAAGGGTGGTTGCTGGGTGCTCCATCATCACAGGAGTGAATGCCGGATACAGTTCGCTCCTCGTCGCTGGCCGCCAACTGAAGACCTCCGAGTCTTCCTCCTCGCGTTCGTCAACGGTGAGCTGCTCCGCCTCCATTTCAGTGCCGCCGTGCTCGAAACCGAGATCCTCCCCGCACACGTCCATGTCAGTCTCTGCGTCGGTCGCTTGACCTGGCATCTCCAGCCACCTCCGGCGCCACTGCTCCTCTGGCCGATCGTCCCACCAATACGAGGTGTCGGACGCCGAACCCTCCGGTGACCCCTCTGGGGAACGTGTGCCCTGTGCGGGCTCCCCGTCCGAGTCGAAGCCATGGAACGTGCTGGAGGAAAGTGTGGGCGTGAACAACCAGTCGTCGAAGAAGCCTGCTGGCATGGGTCTGTGTGGGAAAAGGGCATGAAACTCGTCCTTGAGCAGGGGTTCCTCCAAAGCGTAGTCTGGCACCCAGCTATTAGCACTGGCCCGGGTGCCCTCTCTGGCTAGGAGGTATTCTACTCCGTCTTCCCCCCATCTGGAGTCCAAAATCTCCGTGACTTCGTTGATGGGGTCCTGCTGTGGCAATCTCCCCGCCTCCGTCCGCTCCTGAGACGGACTCGGTGCCGTTCCTGGTTCCTGGAACCTGTGAGGTGTCCTGTAGGGAGTGAGCACCGACCTGTGGAACACCGGATGCATCCTGGAACCCTCCGGTAGCACCAGCCTGAAAGCTACTGGGTTGATCTGCGCTTCGACTTGGTATGGACCGAGTTGCTTGTGCCCCAACTTCTTCTTGGCTAACGATCTGGTCGGCACTGCGTGGGCTGCCAACCAGACCCAGTCTCCCACTCGTATCTCTTCGCCAACCCGCCTGTGCTTGTCAGCTTGCACCTTGTATGCGTGCTTCGCTAGCTCCAGCTGCCGTCGGAGTTGATCGTGGACCTCCTGCAACTCAGACGCGAAAGCGTCCGCCGTCTGCGGTTCCCCTTCCCCCACTCTGTCCAGTCCCGGGAAGGTTCTGGGATTCCTCCCATTGTTGGCGAAGAACGGCGTCACCCCTGTGGACACGTGCTTCGTGTTGTTGTAGGCGAACTCGGCGAGCGGCAGGTAATCCACCCACGTCGCAGGCTGTTGATTGGCATAGCATCTCAGGTACTGCTGCATGATGGCATTGACCCTCTCCGCTTGCCCGTTGGTCTGCGGGTGTCTCGCTGATGTCAGGTTGATCTTGACGTTCAGGAAGCCCATCAGCTTCTGCCAGAAATTCGAGATGAACTGGCGGCCGCGGTCGGACAGTATAGACCGCGGCAGCCCGTGCACTTTGAACACGTGATCTATGAACAGTTTGGCTGTTTGTTCTGCTGTGGCCACCTTCGCACACGGTATGAAATGTGCCATCTTGGTGAACAAGTCCACCACCACTAGTACAGCTGTCTTGCCTCTCGAGCTGGGTAGATCCGTGACAAAGTCCAGGGCCACCCTCTCCCACGGTTCAAACGGCATTTGCAGCGGTTCCAGCAGTCCCGCCGGTGGTTTGTGCACCGGTTTGGCCCTCTGGCAGGTGTCGCACCTCGCGACGTAGTCCGCGACTTCCCCTCTCAGTCTGGGCCACCAAAAGTCCCTTGCGACTAATTCCACCGTTTTTTCTGTGCCAAAGTGCCCGGCCGTGGGTGCGTCGTGCAACTGCTGCAGTACCTTGGCGCGAAGTTCGTCTCCCGGCACGTAGATGGCCCCTTTACGTAAGAGCAAGCCGTCTCGTATCTGGAACTCGTCGCTCTTCGCCGTGCCCTTGTGCACCTCGGCCATCTTCGCCTGCGCGAATGAGTCGTCCTGCAACGCCCGCCGCACCGCATCCAGGTCTACTGTGGCTGAAGCGCACGCCCACGCTGTTGGCGCGAAGATGTGCATGGCTGCCGCTGGCGTCGCCTCTTCGAGGTATTGCGGTTTTCGGGACAGTGCATCCGCCATGATGTTGGTGTCGCCTGGGACGTACTCTATTCGGAAATCGAAGTCAGCAAAGAACTCCGCCCAACGTATCTGCCTCTGGTTCAGGAACTTCGCCGTGCGCCAGTGCTCCAGATTCTTGTGGTCCGTGCAGACCTGCACCGTGTGCTTGGCGCCGATCAGGAAGTGTCTCCACGCCTTGAAAGCTGCATGAATGGCAAGCAACTCCCTGTCCCAGATGGTGTAGTTCTGCTCCGACTTGCTGAGCTTTCTGGAGTAGAACGCTCCCGGCCTCCAGACCCCCTGTGGGTCCCTCTGCAGCAGGACAGCTCCCACTGCTCTATCGGACGCGTCTGTCTCTACCCGCATCGGTCTGCTGGGGTCGATATGCAGCAGTTGCTCTTCCGACGCGAAGAGACGCTTGAGTGCCTGAAAGGACTGCTCCGCCTGCTCCGTCCAGATGAATTTCTTTTTCTTGGAGCTTAGCGTGTCCGTAATAGCTGCCGTCTGCATCGCGAACCCCTTGATAAACTTGCGATAGAAGTTGGCGAAGCCGACAAACCGCTGGACCTCCTTCCGGTTGCGCGGGCTCTTCCAATCCAACACCGCGCGAACCTTGGCGCTGTCCATGGCTAGCCCCTTGTCCGACAACTTGTAACCCAAGAAATCCACCTCCTTCGTGTCGAACTGGCACTTCTCCAGTTTGGCGTACAGTCTATGCTGCTGCAACCTCTCCAGCACCTCCCGAACGTCTTGGTCATGCGCTTGCTGCGATTCGGAGAATATCAGGATGTCATCCAGAAAGCAGACGCACTTCTTGTAGAGGAGTCCCGCCAACACATGATGCATGAAAGCTTGAAAACAGTGAGAACCGTTTTGCAATCCAAACGGCATCACTCTGTATTCGTAGGTGCCCAGAGGCGTGAACATGGCTGTCTTCCACTCATCGCCCTCCCTCATGCGGATGAGATTGTACGCCCCTCGCAGGTCCAACTTGGTGAACACGCGTCCCTTGCGCACCGTCGCCAGTAGGTCGTCAATCCTGGGCATGGGGAAATCAGAGGGCTTGGTCATCTTGTTCAAGAGGCGAAAATCCACCACCAGTCTTTTTTGGGGCGTGTCCTTCTTCTTCACGAAGAAAACAGGACTGCCCCCTACTGCCCTGGACTCCCGGATGAAACCGCGCTCCAAATTGTGATCTATGAACTGTTTGAGTTCCTGTAGTTCGTCCTCAGACATGGAATACAGCTTCCCTTTCGGTAGCGTCGCCCCTGGTAGGAGGTCAATCTTGCAGTCATATTGCCTGTGTGGTGGTAGCTTGTCTGCCTCCTTCTCGCAGAAGACCTCCAGAAAGTCTGCGTATTTGTGGGGGACTGCTTGCAACGTTCCCAACTGCAGTTGTGATTCCTCCTCCTCTCCCTCCTGTCTGGGCAGGATGCAGTGTTCTGCGCAGTAAGAGGAGCCGAAGATCAGCTATCGCTGGTACCAAGCCAGTGTCGGACTGTGCCTGTCCAGCCAACTCATGCCCAACACAATGGGTGTGTCCGACAGTCGGGTGACATTAAAACTGATGACTTCCATGTGGTTACCAAGGCGCATCACCATTGGCGGCGTCTGCTTCACCACCTGCCCCCCCAGCAACTCTCTGCCATCCACTGTGACGACTTGCAGGGGCAGAGTGGCAGGTAATAGCTGTATAGCGTGCTGCTCCACAAAATCCTGCGCTATAAAGTCTGCGTTGCTTCCAGAATCCACAGAAAGCGGCACTTCGATAGTGACGCCATCGGGTAGCTGGAGAGATGCTGTGAGCTGCACTACTGGTTTGGGTGGGAGGGGGTCCGTGGGTTGCAAGATCGCTGGGGACTGCTTCAGTGATGCGTCTGGCTGGGCCCCAGTGCCTCTGTCTCCAGCCAGACATCGTCGTTTCCCTGCTGGGGTTCGCTGTGTTGCGTGGCCGCTTTCACCGTTGCGGAGGCTGCAGTGTGCTTGGAGCTCCTCTGGGGACACTCTTTCGCCAAGTGTTGAGAGCTGTCGCATATGTAACACTTCCGGGTCCCTCTAGGAGGTTTAGTCTTGACTGCCGCCGGTGCAGGGGCTCTGGTAGCTGACTGAGCCCTGGCGCCTCCCACCTCCATAGGTTCCACTCCCCCTCCTGGCGGAGGTGTGGATTGCGCACGCGCAGCTTCCCTGGGAACGAAAGAGAAACTTCTCGCTGCTTCGCGCCCTCCACGTCCTTCGTCTCTGCACCATGGACGTTCTTCCAGCCTCACCCCCACAGTCAGCGCCCTTTGGACCACCTCCTGCGTGCTCCGGGGCCTCTCCCCCCTCGCAATTTCGTCTTTAACAGCACTGCTCAGACCCTCCCAGAATAGGTCTCTGACTGGGGGCGAATCCCGGTCCCATTCCAAGGCACTGACCAGCGCAAAAAAGCGGGCGTGGTACTGCCGTACGCTCGCCCTCCCTTGTTCCAGTCCATGAATCTCCCGTCGGGCAAGATCCACGTCAATGGTAGATAAAAAGCACGCATCCATCGCTTTGATAAAGGCATCTGCACTCTGAAGCGCCGGATCTTTATCCCTCCACAAATTGCGTAGCCACGCTTTAGCATCCCCATGCAAATGGGATAGTATAAACCCCACTTTCTCTTCCTCATCTCTAAAGTCTTTTGCCAGCAGTTGCAGTGCGCACATTACGTCTGCTCGAAAATTGGGGTACTGTTGTAAATTCCCATCGAAGTGAGCCACAAGCCCTCCTGCTCTCCGTGCCAACCCAACCCCCTCCGGTCTGGGTCCTGGCTGCCCATGCTTAACCAATGCTTCAAACCTGGCGTGGAGATCTCTGTAGGCGGCTGCCGCATCCTCCTCCCTTTTCTTGGATGCCTGTACCTCCGCGTTCAATTGGGTCACTGCCTGTTGCAGCGCTGAAATTTTCTCTGCTTCCGTCATCTCTGCCAACCGTTGTGAGCTTGCTCCCAAACACCAATTTCCTCCTCTCGCTGCTTCTGCCTCCGCTGCGAGGTATCAGGTGTCCGAAGCTAATGGAGACGGGTCTTACTGTCAGGGCTGCCACTCAGTCCCAGCTCACATAGGACCACGTTAGCCAGCGTTCCGGTTAAAAGAGTCTTTATTGGATTACAGGTTCCATTTCCAAACTGCAATGTGCAGCCCTACTTCTTCTAGGTCAGACCGGCGAAGACCCGTCTGAGTCTCCGCCTCTAGCACACCAGCTTAATACCCTAGCCTTGCTCCACCTCCTGCGCCTTTCCTTCCGTCTCTGGGTCCTTCTGCCCCCCGGGGTCTCTTCTTTCCTACTCTCTTCTGACGCGGATCCCCCTGACCCTTCCGCCTCCTTGCGGCGGGCTTTGGGACCTGGCTCACTCTCTGGGCTGCTTACTGCGCCAGCTTCCGCTACATTTGAACTTGGCACGCGCGCCCAACTCTCTACCTTCCTCTTGATCGTTTCGTCGCTCCCCGAGGTGGGCGTGACTACTCCTGACTCATGCCCTCCCTCCTTCTGAAAGCCTCCGGAACCCGATATCTGGTCCCCTTTCTCCCCGCTGCTCCCGGCTGGGCACGTGGGTCCCGATCTCCAACTGCTGCTCTCTGATCCCTCTCTGGACCCTTCTTCCTGGGGTGTCCCCCTGCTTTCCCCCCTTGCTCTGTCCGCTGGCGCTCCCTTCTGGGAATCCTCGGACTCACTGGACAGGCTCGGTGATCTCGGGTCGTCATCCCCACTCATCTTTCCTTCGTATTCCTCCCCCTCGCTCTCTGTCTCCTCCCTTCTCTGCGTCTCTGCTCCTGAACCCCTGACACTATCTGTTGATGGATGGCCATCCTGACTCGGCCCCAGACACACTGACCAGATGTCTGGAAGCTGTGGCTGGATGGCTACGTGGGAGCCGGTTGAAGTTAAATCCTTCGAAGACAGAGGTCCTCTGGCTGGGGCGGGACGATATGGGATCGAGGGGGCAACTCCCATCTCTTGCGAGGGTGCAATTAGTGCCAGCACCGTCCGTTAAGAGTTTGGGTGTAATCTTCGATACCTCCCTCTCTATGGAGGCGCAGATTACAGCTATAACAAAGGCGGCATTTTTCCATCTCCGCCAAGCTAAGCAGTTGGCCCCTTATCTCTCTCGCCCTGACCTAGCCACTGTGATCCATGCGACGGTCACCTCCAGACTGGATTATTGTAACTCGCTCTACGTGGGGCTGCCCTTGAGACTGACCCAGAAACTCCAGCGGGTGCAGAATGCCGCGGCGAGACTCCTTATGGGGTCTTCGCTGCGAGATCACATTCATCCGGTACTATACCAGCTGCACTGGCTCCCGGTGGAGTACAGGATCAGGTTTAAGGTGCTGGTTTTAACCTTCAAAGCCCTACACGGCCTAGGACCCTCGTACCTACGGGACCGCCTCTCCCGGTATGCCCCACAGAGGAACCTACGGTCTGCAAATAATAACATCCTCAAGGTCCCAGGCCTCAGAGAGGTTAGGCTGGCTCAACTAGAGCCAGGGCCTTCTCGGCTGCGGCTCCAATCTGGTGGAATGCTCTGCCTCATGAGACCAGGGCCCTGCGGGACCTGACATCTTTCCGCAGGGCCTGCAAGACAGAGTTGTTCCGCCAGGCCTTTGGTCAGGGCGCAGCCTGACTCCCTCCTCTGGCAACCTGCACAGAATTTTGTTTAATCGGTTGCCATCAATTTGATTTTAACTAATTTTTATAATGAAATATTTTTAGAATGTGTTATTATTTGATTGTTTATTTGATTGTTGTTAGCCGCCCTGAGCCCGGCTTGGCTGGGGAGGGCAGGATATAAATAAAATTTATTATTATTATTATTATTATTATTATTATTATTATTATTATTATTATTATTATTATTATCTAAACTAGCCAAGTATTCTTGTACTATCTCCTTAGTTATTCTGGGCTGTGTTTCCTTTGCTGAATCATTTGCTCCAAATTCTTCAGGTTGGGCATTCTTTTCTTTATCGGAGAAGACTGAGGCAAAGAAGGCATTGAGGAGTTCAGCCCTTTCTGTGTCCCCTGTTTGCATTTCACCATCTTCTCCTCTGAGTGACCCCACTGTTTCTTTGTTCTTCCTTTTGCTACGAACATACCCTACAAACATACCCATAGTCCTAGTATGCTTGGCTGCTCCTTTCCGCTGTATAGTAAACTTCAGAAGAGCATGATCACTCGCGCCTAATGATCCTTCCACTTCTACCCCACTAACCAGGTCATCAACATTGGTTAGGACCAGATCTAAAATGGCTGTTCCTCTTGTTGTTCCTCCCACTTTCTGGACAATGAAGTTGTCTGCAAGGCCAGTGAGGAATCTGTTTGACCTTATGCTCTTGGCTGAGTTTGACATCCAACAAATATCCGGGTAATTGAAGTCCCCCATTACTACTATCTCCCTTCCTTTTGCATGCTTGGCCATCTGTCCCAGGAAGGCATCATCTATGTCCTCCGTTTGGCTTGGGGATCTATAGTAAACTCCCACAATGAGGTCTCTGTTATTCTTCTCTCCCTTAATTTTGACCCAAATGCTCTCACTTTGGCTTTGAGGTTCTAAATCCTGGATCTCTTCACAGGTATACAGATCCCTGACATATAACGCCACTCCTCCTCCTTTCTTGTCTGGTCTGTTTCTCTGAAATAGATTGTATCCCCCCATTATTACATTCCAATCGTGGGACTTATCCCACCAGGTTTCAGTGATGCCTATTATGTCATATTTAGTTTGCTGTACCAAGAGCTCAAGCTCATCTTGTTTATTTCCCATGCTTTGCACATTAGTGTACAGACATTGAAGTCCATTAATCATTCCCCCGTGTCTCTTATTTAAGGATTTTTTCCTCCCACCACTAGGTCTGCGTGCTGTTTGCTCCATTTGGTCTATGACATTTGGATGATCATCTTCATTAATTGATAGACTCCTACCTTCAGGAGCACTGTCTCCCTCCCCCACATTAGTCAGTTTAAAGCCCTCCTGATGAGGTTTCTGAGATTTTTGGCAAAAACATTTCTCCCAACCATTGTGAGGTGCAGCCCATCGCTTGCCAGAAGTCCATCTTCAAGAAACTGCAGTCCGTGATCTAAGAATCCAAACCGTTCCTGTTTACACCATTTGCGAAGCCAGCTGTTCACTTCCACTATTTTTCCCTCTCTCCCTGGGCCACGTCGTTCAACTGGGAGGACAGATGAGATGACTACTGTGGGCAAGAAACCCATAAAAGAAATGGAGTGGCCCTCATAGTCAAAAAAAGAGTGGCGAAAGCTGTACTGGGATGCAATCTCAAAAATGATAGAATGATCTCGATACGAATCCAAGGCAGACCTTTTAACATCACAGTAATCCAAGTTTATGCACCAACCACTGAACTGAAATTGACCAATTCTATGAAGACTTACAACACCTTATAGAAATGACACCAAAGAAGGATGTTCTTCTCATTATAGGGGATTGGAATGCTAAAGTAGGGAGTCAAGAGATAAAAGGAACAACTGGCAAGTTTGGCCTTGGAGTTCAAAACAAAGCAGGGCAAAGGCTAATAGAGTTCTGCCAAGAGAACAAGCTGGTCACCACAAACACTCTTTCCCAACACACAAGAGACGACTCTACACATGGACATCACCAGATGGGCAACATCGAAATCAGATTGATTATATTCTCTGCAGCCAAAGATGGAGAAGCTCTATACAGTCAGCAAAAACAAGACCTGGAGCTGACTGTGGCTCAGATCATCAGCTTCTTATAGCAAAATTCAAGCTTAAACTGAAGAAAGTAGGAAAAACCACTGGGCCGGTAAGATGCAATCTAAATCAAATCCCTTATGAATACACAGTGGAAGTGAGGAACAGGTTTAAGGATTTAGATTTGGTGGACAGAGTGCCTGAAGAACTATGGATGGAGGCTCGTAACATTATACAGGAGGCAGCAACGAAAACCATCCCAATGAAAAGGAAATGCAAGAAAGCAAAGTGGCTGTCCAACAAGGCCTTACAAATAGCGGGGGAGAGAAGGCAAGCAAAATGTGAGGGAGATAGTGAAAGATACAGGAAATTGAATGCAGATTTCAAAAAAAAATAGCAAGGAGAGACAAGAAGGCCTTCTTAAACGAGCAATGCAAAGAAATACAGTGGTGCCCCACAAGACGAATGCCTCGCAAGACGGAAAACTCGCTAGACGAAAGAGTTTTCCGTTTTGGAGGTGCTTCGCAAAACGAATCTCTTATGGGCTTGCTTCGCAAGACGACAATGTCTTGCGAGTTCCTGCTGGTTTTTTTCTCCCCCCCCCCTTTTTCTAAGCCGCTAAGCCGCTTATCAGCTGATCCGATCACCAGATAAGCCGCTAAAAGCCTCTAAAAGCCTCTAATAGCGCTAATAGCGCTAATCCGCTAATCCTTCAATGGGCTTGTTTCGCAAGACGAAAAAAACTGCTAGACGAAGAGAATCACAGAACGGATTCTTTTCATCTTGCGAGGCACCACTGTATAGGAAAACGACAGAATGGGAAGAACCAGAGATCTGTTCAAGAAAACTGGAGATATGAAAGGAACATTTTGTACAAAGATTACCATAATAAAAGACAAAAGTGGAAAGGACCTAACAGAAGCAGAAGACATCAAGAAGAGGTGGCAAGAATACACAGAGGAATTATACCAGAAAGATATGGATGTCTTGTACACCCCAGGTAGTGTGGTTGCTGACCTTGAGCCAGACAGCCTATGGCAAGTTCTTAAAGAACTGGGAGTGCCTCATCTGTCTCCTGAGAAATCTCTATGTGGGACAAGAAGCTACAGTTAGAACTGGATATGGAACAACTGATTGGTTCAAAATTGGGAAAGGAGTACGACAAGGCTATACATGGTCTCCCTGCTTATTTAACTTATATCCATAATTCATCATGCGAAAGGCTGGGCTGGATGAGATTGCCAGAAGAAATATAGAATCATAGAATCATAGAGTTGGAAGAGACCACAAGGGCCATCGAGTCCAACCCCCTGCCAAGCAGGAAACACCATCAGAGCACTCCTGACATATGGTTGTCAAGCCTCTGCTTAAAGACCTCCAAAGTAGGAGACTCCACCACACTCCTTGGCAGCAAATTCCACTGTCAAACAGCTCTTACTGTCAGGAAGTTCTTCCTAATGTTTAGGTGGAATCTTCTTTCTTGTAGTTTGGATCCATTGCTCCGTGTCCGCTTCTCTGGAGCAGCAGAAAACAACCTTTCTCCCTCCTCTATGTGACATCCTTTTATATATTTGAACATGGCTATCATATCACCCCTTAACCTCCTCTTCTCCAGGCTAAACATGCCCAGCTCCCTTAGCCGTTCCTCATAAGGCATCGTTTCCAGGCCTTTGACCATTTTGGTTGCCCTCCTCTGGACACGTTCCAGTTTGTCAGTGTCCTTCTTGAACTGTGGTGCCCAGAACTGGACACAGTACTCCAGGTGAGGTCTGACCAGAGCAGAATACAGTGGCACTATTACTTCCCTTGATCTAGATGCTATACTCCTATTGATGCAGCCCAGAATTGCATTGGCTTTTTTAGCTGCCGCGTCACACTGTTAGCTCATGTCAAGTTTGTGGTCCACCAAGACTCCTAGATCCTTTTCACATGTACTGCTCTCAAGCCAGGTGTCACCCATCTTGTATTTGTGCCTCTCATTTTTTTTGCCCAAGTGCAATACTTTACATTTCTCCCTGTTAAAATTCATCTTGTTTGTTTTTGCCCAGTTCTCTAATCTGTCAAGGTTGTTTTGAAGTGTGATCCTGTCCTCTGGGGTGTTAGCCACCCCTCCCAGTTTGGTGTCATCTGCAAATTTGATCAGGATGCCCTTGAGTCCATCATCCAAGTCGTTGATAAAGATGTTGAATAAGACCGGGCCCAAGACAGAACCCTGTGGCACCCCACTAGTCACTCTTCTCCAGGATGAAGAGGAACTATTGATGAGCACCCTTTGGGTTCGGTCAGTCAGCCAGTTACAAATCCACTGAGTGGTAGCATAGTCAAGACCACATTTTACCAGCTTCTTTACAAGAATATCATGGGCACCTTGTCAAATGCCTTGCTGAAATCAAGGTAGGCTACATCCACTGCATTCCCTTCATCTACCAGGCTTGTAATTCTGTCAAAAAACGAGATCAGGTTAGTCTGACATGACTTATTTTTCAGAAATCCATGCTGACTATTGGTGATCACAGCAATTGAAGTCCCCCATTACTACTATCTCCCTTCCTTTTGCATGCTTGGCCATCTGTTCCAGGAAGGCATCATCTATGTCCTCCATTTGGCTTGGGGATCTATAGTAAACTCCCACAATGAGGTCACTGTTATTCTTCTCTCCCTTAATTTTGACCCAAATGCTCTCACTTTGGCTTTGAGGTTCTAAATCTTGGATCTCTTCACAGGTATACACATCCCTGACATATAACGCTACTCCTCCTCCTTTCTTGTCTGCTCTGTTTCTCTGAAATAGATTGTATCCCTCCATTATTACATTCCAATCGTGGGACTTATCCCACCAGGTTTCAGTGATGCCTATTATGTCATATTTAGTTTGCTGTACCAAGAGCTCAAGCTCATCTTGTTTATTTCCCATGCTTTGCGCATTAGTGTACAGACATTGAAGTCCATTAATCATTCCCCCGTGTCTCTTATTTAAGGATTTTTTCCTCCCACCACTAGGTCTGCGTGCTGTTTGCTCCATTTGGTCTATGACATTTGGATGATCATCTTCATCAATTGATAGACTCCTACCTTCAGGAGCACTGTCTCCCTCCCCCACATTAGTCAGTTTAAAGCCCTCCTGATGAGGTTTCTGAGATTTTTGGCAAAAACATTTCTCCCAACCGTTGTGAGGTGTAGCCCATCGCTTGCCAGAAGTCCATCTTCAAGAAACTGCAGTCCGTGATCTAAGAATCCAAACCGTTCCTGTTTACACCATTTGCGAAGCCAGCTGTTCACTTCCACTATTTTTCCAGCACGCTTCCCGAGACATCTTGTCAGGCCCACAGATCACTGCTTCTGTTCCCCTCAGTAGGGAATCCCCTATCACCACTACACGCCTCCTCTTAGGTTTGGTCGGGGTTCTTCCGTGAGCTGTCCGTTCCAAGGTCGCCTGCACATTCCCTGAGGACTGACTTTGCTGCTCGTCTTCATATACCTGATTGACTGTAATGAGGGAGAGATCCTCAAATGGAGTCTGCTCTTTGTCTTCCATGCTAGGGGAGAGGACCTCAAAGCGATTGTGTATTTCTAAACAATCAGAGCGAACCCTGGTCCTCCTACTTCTTTGAGTCACGTTTCTCCATATATCTGGCTCCTGTGTTGGTGAACTAGCCTCCTTCTCAGGGGAGTCCCATGTCTCCTCCTTGGTGGAGACGGTGTGCTCTGTTGCTTCCAAGAAGAGCTCCAGCTCTCTAATTCTTTGGAGCGTAGCTACATGTTCCTCCAGTTGCTGGACTTTGTCTTTTAAGAGGGCAATCAACATGCAATTGCTGCAGGTAAAGCTGCCTGCAACCTTTGGCAAGATGGCAAACATTGCGCAGAAACCGCAGGCGACTGCAGCTGTTCCCTCCCCCTCCATCTTGAGAACGTGTCTTTGGGGGTGGCTACAGCGGTCCTCCATCATAAAAAGCGTGAAGACAGGACAAATAACTCCCCCCACAAAAAAACCTAGGTCTCCTCCAACAAACGTTTGAGACTAGCTCCCCTAAATCTAAAAGATGGATCAAACTACCCTGCAAGCTCTGATAAGCTCCTCCAACAGCTAATCACCTGCCTCAACAGAAATCCTGCCCCCTCTGACCTTTGCACAGGGAGAACAGCTAATCAGCCACAAAGAAACACACACACACACACACACACACACACACACACACAAAAAAAAAACCCACACCCCTTTTTGCTCCTTCTTCAACTGCTGCCCTGCAAGCTCAACTGCTGCCCTCAACAACCTCAGATATCAGGTTACATACGCTTCAGGTCACTGACTCCGCTAACCCAGAAATAGTGCTTCAGGTTAAGAACTTTGCTTCAGGATGAGAACAGAAATTGTGCTTCGGCAGTGCGGCGGCAGCAGGAGGCCCCATTAGCTAAAGTGGTGCTTCAGGTTAAGACCAGTTTCAGGTTAAGAACAGACCTCTGGAACGGATTAAGTACTTAACCCGAGGTACCACTATACAAGGCTGAGATGCTTCCTTTCTCCCAACAGCTTCACGGGCCCAGAGTGTTCCTGATAAGCATCACCAGTCTCCTCCTCAAAATACCCAAACAGAGAGACAGTCTTTAGACAGTCAGGGATTTGAGGTTAGAGTAGGAAAAGGTTTTTGGTTGCTGCACTTCTGCATTGTTACTTGATTTAACTTTTGGCCCAGTATTTAGTTCTGGTTTTTCTGGTATACTGCTGCATTATTTCCTCCTTCTAGTCCCAGCTTTTGCCTTCTCTTTGAGAGAAGATAGAATTTAATGATTTCAAACACCCATCCCTTCATTATTTTGTTGCTCAGTCTAACTTTTGAGCTGCCATCCTGTGTTGGGGATTGGCTTAGGAACAGTTGTATTTCATTTTTTTTCAGTCTCTCTTTTCTCATTACAGAAGTCAGGTTAATTTTGGTTTTTTGATTTCATTTTGTTTCCTTTGTTCTCTGGTGATGCTCAGACAAAACTATTTTCACTTTTAAAGCTATTTTTTACTCTAATGTATTAACTGGATTAATTTTCCCTGGGCTTCCTTTGCTGGATTGATTTAAACTTCTGCTTTGAATAGTTAGCTGTTTTTCTTTTTCTCCCTTTGGAAACCTAATATACTTTTAGGGGGGGTGGGGTGGAGGAGGAAGGCCAGGAGCAGAATTGTCTCAGCAATAACTAATTTTGCCTGCTCTAATCAATGCATGTCACCATATGCTTTAATACAGTTTTATTTCACATTTAATTCACAGGCTAATTATTGTACTCTTCTTTTCTGTGAAGATGCTGTTCCTTAATTTTTCTTACCCCTAAATTTCATTGGGCTGTAGCCAATGTTAGTCCCACTCAGAGTAAACCAATTGAACTTTATGAACATGACTGGTGTACATTAATTTAAATGTGTCTACTCTGAGTAGAGTGAGGTCAAGTGGGCCTTAGAAAGCACTGCAAATAACAAGGCCAGTGGAAGTGATGGTATTCCAGCTGAACTATTTAAAATGTTAAATGATGATGCTGTTACGGTGCTACACTCAATATGCCAGCAAGTTTGGAAAACTCATAAGTGACCAGAGGATTGGAGAAGATCAGTCTACATCTGAATCCCAAAGAAGGGCAGTGCCAAAGAATAATAATAATAATAATATAATAATTTATTATTTATACCCCGCCCATCTGGCTGAGTTTCCCCAGCCACTCTGGGCAGCTCCCAATCAGTGTTAAAAACAGTACAGCGTTACATATTAAAAACTTCCCTGAACAGGGCTGCCTTAAGATGTCTTCTGAATGTCAGGTAATTATTTATCTCTTTGATATCTGATGGGATGCCGTTCCACAGGGCGGGCGCCAGTACCGAGAAGGTCCTCTGTCTGGTTCCCTGTAGCCTCACTTCTCACAATGAGGGAACCGCCAGAAGGCCCTCGGCGCTGGATCTCAGTGTCCGGGCTGAACAATGGGGGTGGAGACGCTCCTTCAGGTATACAGGACCGAGGCCGTTTAGGGCTTTAAAGGTCAGCACCAACACTTTGAATCGTGCTCGGAAATGGACTGGGAGCCAATGTAGGTCTTTCAAGTTCTGTGGTCTGGGCGGCCGCTCCCAGTCACCAGTCTAGCTGCCGCATTCTGGATTAATTGCAGTTTCTGGGTCACCTTCAAAGGTAGCCCCACGTAGAGCGCGTTGCAGTAGTCCAAGCGTGAGATAACTAGAGCATGCACCACTCTGGCGAGACAGTTCGCGGGCAGGTAGGGTCTCAGCCTGCGTACCAGGTGGACACAGAATTAACCTGCGCCTCCATGGACAGCTGTGAGTCCAAAATGACTCCCAGGCTGCGCCCCTGGTCCTTCAGGGGCACAGTTACCCCATTCAGGACCAGGGAGTCCCCCACACCCGCCCGCCCCCCCAAAGACCGTGCTTCTTTCTTGTCAGGATTCAACCTCAATCCGTTAGCCGCCATCCATCCTCCAACCGCCTCCAGGCACTCACACAGGACCTTCACCGCCTTCACTGGTTCTGATTTGGAAGAGAGGTAGAGCTCAGTATCAGTAGAGCTGGGTACTATTTCTGGGTTAGCGGAGTCTGTAACCTGAAGCTTCTGTAACCCGAGGTACCACTGTATTGGGCAAACCAAGTCCTGCCTATTTAAACAGACAGGAATAGCTTCCCTAAGCAGGTCACCATTTGGAGTTTCACCATTTGTCTAGAGGAAAGTAACTCAGTTATAGCGGTTCTGCCAGTCTCTGCTTCCTCTTCCTCCATTTGTAATCTAAGGGGTAGCAAGGTTGGTCTGCAATACAGGGGTATAAGAAGTGCTGGAAAAAATGATAATAATAATAATAAAAAATTTTATTTATATCCCGCCCTCCCCAGCTGAGCCGGGCTCAGGGCGGCTAACAACAATCAAATAAACAATCAAATAATAACACATTCTAAAAATATTTCAATATAAAAATTAGTTAAAATCAAATTGATGGCAACCGATTAAACAAAATTCTGTGCAGGTTGCCAGAGGAGGGAGTCAGGCTGCGCCCTGACCAAAGGCCTGGCGGAACAACTCTGTCTTGCAGGCCCTGCGGAAAGATGTCAAGTCCCGCAGGGCCCTAGTCTCTTGTGACAGAGCATTCCACCAGGTTGGAGCTGCAGCCGAGAAGGCCCTGGCTCTAGTTGAGGCCAGCCTAACCTCTCTGAGGCCTGGGACCTTGAGGGTGTTATTATTTGTAGACCGTAGGTTTCTCTGTGGGGCATACCAGGAGAGGCGGTCCCGTAGGTACGAGGGTCCTAGGCCGTATAGGGCTTTAAAGGTTAAAACCAGCACCTTAAACCTGATCCTGTACTCCACCGGGAGCCAGTGCAGCTGGTATAGCACCGGATGAATGTGATCCCGCAGCGAAGACCCCGTAAGGAGTCTCGCTGCGGCATTCTGCACCCGCTGGAGTTTCTGGGTCAGTCTCAAGGGCAGCCCCACGTAGAGCGAGTTACAATAATCCAGTCTGGAGGTGACCGTCGCATGGATCACAGTGGCTAGGTCAGGGCGAGAGAGATAAGGGGCCAACTGCTTAGCTTGGCGGAGATGGAAAAATGCCGCCTTTGTTATAGCTGTAATCTGCGCCTCCATAGAGAGGGAGGTATCGAAGATTACACCCAAACTCTTAACGGACGGTGCTGGCACTAATTGCACCCCCGCAAGAGATGGGAGTTGCCCCCTCGATCCCATATCGTCCCGCCCCAGCCAGAGGACCTCTGTCTTCGAAGGATTTAACTTCAACCGGCTCCCACGTAACCATCCAGCCACAGCTTCCAGACATCTGGTCAGTGTGTCTGGGGCTGAGTTAGGATGGCCATCCATCAACAGATAGAGTTGGGTGTCATCAGCATACTGATGGCAACCCAGCCCAAAACTCCGGACAAGCTGGGCGAGGGGGCGCATAAAGATGTTAAAAAGCATCGGGGAGAGAATCGCACCCTGAGGCACTCCACACACCAAGGAGTGGCGCGATGACAATTCCCCCCCAAGCGCCACCCTCTGTCCCCGATCAGAGAGAAACGAGCGCAGCCATTGAAGGACTGTGCCCTGGATCCCCACGTCGGCAAGGCGGTGGTCCAGGAGTTCGTGATCGACCATGTCAAAGGCTGCTGACAGATCTAGAAGAATCAGCAGCCCTGACCCGCCTCGATCCAGCTGCCTGCGGAGATCATCTGTTAGGGCGACCAGAGCCGTCTCGGTCCCATGACCAGCACGGAAGCCGGACTGGAATGGATCCAAAGCAGATGTTTCATCCAGAAACCTACCAAGCTGTTCAGCAACCGCTCTCTCAATCACCTTACCCAGGAATGGAAGATTCGAGACCGGGCGGTAATTGGATAGATCTAAGGGATCTAACGATGTTTTCTTTAAGAGCGGACGCACCACCGCCTCCTTCAGTTCCCCTGGGAATATCCCGGTGCCAAGGGACAAATTGATGATATCCCCCAGAGGGGCCCGCACCTCGTCTGGACACGCTCTAATCAGCCATGACGGGCACGGGTCAAGAGGACAGGTGGTGGGCTTTCCAGCTTGGAGGAATCTGTCCACATCGGCTGGAGATATCCGGTCAAAGTGGTCCAATACTGGACCTGAGGACAGTTGAGGGGCCTCCAGTTCCTTTATTGTATCCAAATTGGCAGGGAGGTCATGGCGGAGCAACAGGACCTTCTCCGCAAAAAAGCTCGCAAATGCCTCACAGCTGTGTGTCAGATTGTTATTTAAATTTGGCTGTCCTTCAAGGGACGTTAAAGACCGAATTATACTAAATAATTGCGCCGGGCGAGAGCTAGCGGATGCAATGGAGGCCGAGAAGTAAGACTTCTTAGCGGCCTTCACTGCCATCTCATAGGTTTTCATAAAAACCCTATAAGATGTTCTTGAGGCTCCGTCACGGGCACCCCGCCATACTCGCTCTAGCCATCTGAGGTCCCGCTTCATTTTCCGAAGCTCCTCGGTAAACCAGGGAGCCCGATTTCTGCGGGGTCGCAGAGGGCGCTTAGGTGCGATCTCATCGATGGCTGCCAGGAGCTGGGTATTCCAGCCCTCAACAAGCTCAGTCAATGAGTCGCCAGGGGGAGCAAGGTCCCGCAATGCTTGACGGAATCTATCAGGGTCCATCAGCCTCTGCGGGCGAGCCCAAATCGGCTCGCCACCTAAGCAGGGTGGGGGTGGAAAGTCAATCCTGGCTTTCAGAGCGTAGTGATCAGACCATGGCACCTTCATCGAAGGAGACATGATCACATCTATACCGGCGCCAAAGATCAAATCCAGCGTGTGGCCTGCTTGATGTGTGGGGCCCGAAACAAACTGGGAGAGCCCTAGTGTCGCCATGGAAGACACCAGGTCCAGAGCCTGTGAGGAGGGAGTGGCATCAGCGTGGAAGTTGAAGTCTCCCAATACCAATAGGTTAGGGAACTCCAAGGCCCAGCCGGCCACCGCCTCCAGCAGGCCTGACAGGGTGGCTGCTGGTGTGCTAGGTGGCCGGTACACCAGCCAGACAGCCAAGCTCTCCTCGGAGCCCCACACTAGGCCAACACATTCAATGCCGGGGATCGATGGCGATGGTAGAGCCCTGAAAGAACAATCTTCCCGGATTAATACTGCCACCCCTCCCCCCCGGCCCACAGTCCGTGACTGGTGGAGGACGGAGAAACCCGGGGGCGCCATCTCTCGTAAGGTAACAGTTACCCCTTCGCGCACCCAGGTCTCCGTCACACAAGCCAGGTCGACCCCCTGCGAGGTAAAGAAATCTCGCAGGGTAGCGGTTTTGTTGCCTATAGACCTGGCATTGCACAACACCAGTGAAGGAGGTGAGTAATCCTTGCTCACCCTACCCTCGTCCCTCGGGATGGGGCGCAGATTGGAAGGGGTACGAGCATATCCGTATCTCGATCCCCTTCGCCTATAATATCTGCCCCCACCGCCATACCTCCCTCGCCCCTCCACGGTAGCAATCCCAGGCCTCATACAAGCCTCCATTTATAAAATAGAAAACAAAACTACCAAAAACAATTGTGCCCAAACAAAACCAATCCCCACCCCACTCAATGACCGACCCCAAAACAAAACAAAACAAAACAAAATACATGGATAAAAACCACCGTTCACGGTGGTACAACAAAATAAACAATAAAAACACCTTTAAAACACCTTAAAATATATAAAAACATGTTTAACATATGCTGCAGCAGCACCAGTGTCCTTAAAGCTATTACGGGGGTGAGCCTGGGCCCCGCCCCCTAGGCCAGATGGAAGGTGAGCCTGAGGGGGGAGAGGCCTTCTCCGACACTCACGATGCAGCAGCAGCGATGTCCCAGACCCCAATGAGGCCTCTTAAAGCTGTGGCGAAGGTGAGTCTGGGCCCCGCCCCCTAGGCCAGATGGAAGGTGAGCCTGAGGGGGGAGAGGCCTTCTCCAGCACTCACGATGCAGATGACTTTTTAAAAATCCCACAACCAGTTCTAACAATTGTAGGCGACATGTGCCCTCATAAAATATGCATTTAGTTCTGTGTGTGAGAAGGGCGGGGGGAAGCATCTTTCAAAAACAATTAATTGGCAGGATTAATAGAGGACACCAGGATTAACAGAAGACATCAGTGATCACTTGTATTTACACAGACCAGAGCTGCTGCTTTTGGGACAAAACACTAATAATAAAAAGGTAGTGGATCAAAACAAAGAAAGCCCCCTTCCCCAAATGCCTGACCATGTGATTCATTTTGCAAACAAAACAAAGCGAAGCTAAACACACTCCTTTCTGAACTTCATGAAAAGGCGAGTCAGGTATCTCCCTTAAGACGCTTTATAGGATAAAACCATCTGCATAGTGACTGTTCCTGTTCTATGATTCTTTGAGGATGACTTTCATCTTATGCAGGGATCATTTGCCTTCATATTATGGTGGTTCCAACAGCCCTAACATTTGGCGTTCTCTTTTTTAAATTGTTAGGTGAGCTGTGTGTGGAGGCTCTTTGTAAAATGGAGGAAATCAACTGCTCCTACCAGGTGGCTGGGAAACACCCTGGGATCTATCTGCTCATGGTACATCCTAATGAAGTGGTGAGCTGCTTTAATTTCCTTTTTCCGGTTATTCTTTTCTTCCTTTTCAGTTTTGCTACGTAGGATTAAGCTGTCCTAAACAGATGACAGATGAAATAGATCCTCCTTGACACAGTGCACAGTTAAACTATGGAACTTGCTCCCACACAGTGGCATGTGGTCAATGGACATGGGGGACTAGGCTAGTCCCCTAAATCAGAGGTTTTCAACATGTGTGCCTTCATAGTCTGAAGCAATAATGCTTCTGATTGCCAGTTGCTGGAAACCACAGGAACGTAGATGCTCTTTTGCTTGGGTCCTGCTTGTGGGTTTCCCACTGGGGCATCTGGCTGGACACTCTGAGAAGAGGTTATAACAACAACAACAAATTTATTATTATTATTATTATTATTATTATTATTATTATTATTATTATTATTATTATTATTATTATTACCCCGCCCATCTGGCTGGGTTTCCCCAGCCACTCGGGACGGGTCCCAACAGAATATTGAAAACACGATAAAACATCAAACATTAAAAACTTCCCTAAACAGGGGTGCCTTCAGATGTCTTCTAAAAGTCAGATAGTTGTTTATTTCCTTGACATTTGATGGGAGGGCATTCCACAGGGTGGGCACCACCACTGAGAAGGCCCTCTGCCTGGTTCCCTGTAACCTCACTTCTCGCAAGGAGGGAACCGCCAGAAGGCCCTCGGAGCTGGACCTCAGTGTCCGGGCTGAAAGATGGGGGTGAAGACGCTCCTTCAGGTATACTGGACCAAGGCCGTTTAGGGCTTTAAAGGTCAGCACCAACTCTTCGAATTGTGCTCCGGAACATTCTGGGAGCCAATGTAGGTCTTTCAGGACCAGTGTTATTTGGTCTCGGCGGCCACTCCCAGTCACCAGTCTAGCTGCTGCATTCTGGATTTGTTGTAGTTTCCGGGTCACCATCAAAGGTAGCCCCACATAGAGCATATTGCAGTAGTCCAAGCAGGAGATAACTAGAGCATGCATCACTCTTGCAAGAGAGTCCACGGGCAGGGAGGGTCTCAGCCTGCATACCAGATGGAGCTGGTAGGCAGCTGCCCTGGACACAGAAATGACCTGCGCCTCCATGGACAGCTGTGAGTCCAAAATGACTCCCAGGCTGTGCCCCTGGTCCTGCAGGGGCCCAGTTGCCCCATTCAGGACCAGGGAATCTTCCACACCTGCCTGCCTCCTGTCCCCCCAAAACAGTACTTCTGTCTTGTCAGGATTCAACCTCAATCTGTTAGCCGCCACCCATCCTGCAACCGCCTCCAGACACTCACACAGGACCTTCACTGCCTTCACTGGTTCTGATTTGGAAGAGAGGTAGAGCTAGGTAACATTTGCATACTGATGAACACATAGCCCAAACCCCCTGATGATTTCTCCCAGAGGCGTCATATAGATGTTAAAAAACATGGGGGGGGAGGACAGAGCCCTGAGGCACCCCACAAGTGAGAGCCCAGGTTTCTGAACACTTATCCCCCAACACCACTTTCTGAACACGGGCCAGGAGGAAGGAGCAGAACCACTGTATAACAGTGCCCCCAGCTCCCAGCCCCTCTAGACGGCCCAGAAGGATGTCTTGGTTGATGGTATCAAAGTTTGCCCTGCGCCTTTGGGGGAAGCAGCCAGCGCCTGCCCGCCCACCCTGAACCCATCCCAGGGTGGTAGATTACTGCCAGTTTTTTATATTGGATCGTAGCTCACAGCCTACTTGAAGATAGACATGCCTGCCCTAGGATAACCAAACTAGGTGTCTCCAGGAGAACATCTGCTACGACTTGAAGCAGCTTGGGCAGGGAATCCTTGGTGCAGCGGGGAAGTTGGTACACCAAAAGAAATCCTGTACTGCCCCTATTGCCCAACTTCCAGAACATGCACTCAGTAAACTGGGTCTTCCCAATAGGACGCCCGGTGTACGCTAATGACTTCCTAAAAATCACTGCAACCCCCCCCCCCCATATGACCTGGGTGGCTGTGGGTAAGAGAAACCTGGTGGACAAGCAGCGGCAAGGACAGGCCCATCTGCTTCATCCAACCAAGTCAGGTTACACATGCCAGGTCAAGTCCTCCATACTGGAGTAGATAGATGGGCCTGTTAGAACACGCTTCCTGCAAAAGGATGGTTGCTTCAAGATTGCATTACTACAATGCACTCTATGTGTGACATTCCTTGCGCTTGATCCAGAAGCTGCAGTTAGTGCAGAATGGTGCATCATGGTTGCTGACAGGAATGAGACCGTGTCAGCATATAACACCTATGCTCACATACCTGCACTGGTTGCCCATTTGATATATAAAACACTGAACAACTTGCAACCAGTTTACTTGAGAGATGGCCTTACCCCATGTATGCCCATTTGACTGCTTCAGTCTGCAGAACTGACACCGATACAGGTGTCACATAATACTCGTTCTGCCGTTGAAGGAAATCAATCTTTTAGCATGGCAGCACCTACACTTTGGGGCTCCCTGCCTACTAACAATACTCTACTCTTTTCAGCACCTGCTAAAAGCCAAGAAGAACACCATTCCAAAAATGAGTTTGACGATTCCCTTGCCTTTGATGAAAAGAGACACTTTTTAGCCCTCCCTTACCAGTCACAGGAAGAAATCATTAGCAGAATGACTTCCTTACAATACACCCTTATTCACTTTCGGCCTCCAGAGAAAGCTAATACAATCACGGATCAAATTATGGAAATAATGTCTAACCAACACAGAGGTAAACAAAGGGAAGAGGTGGAGAACCCCCCCCCCCCAATAAACAAAGATAATCAAATTGATAAGGAACACCCTCCTATCAGAGAGTATAACTATGCTGTCCCTTCAAGTTATTCTATAACCTCTGTTGAATGGCTCCAAAGAAGATTTCTTAATCTGGAAGAATTAGCTCTCCCTGACCTGAAATCAACAACCCAAATTCTAACTACTAAAAAGGAGTTCTCTAACCCTTTGATAGGAGGCGGGTCTGTGTTTGTGGACAAAGTTGGGGAATCAAATCAAATTGTAGAACTGGATTGATATAATGATTCTTGTAATGAACAGTTCAATAGAGTTTTCAGCACCCAGTGCCACACAAACCTAGGGGGGGGGGGGCACATGAAGTTCAAGCCTTGTCTGACTATGAAGTTATAACTCCAATAAGGAATTCAGCAGGCCAGCCGCACAATCAACCTGTCCTCAACAATACATGCAAGGTCTTATCATGGAATGTGGCAGGATGATCCCCCAAGTTAAAAGATATGAATTTTAAAGAATACTACATAAATTTTAATATTCTCTGCCTACAAGAAACTTAATAAAAACATTCCTTCCAGTAGCACCTTAGAGACTAACTAAGTTAGTTACTGGTATGAGCTTTCGTGTGCATGCACACTTCTTCAGAACATTATCTGTTGCTGGAATTCAGAAGCTGACAAAGACTTGACCAGCAATGAACTTTTTATTGCTTCACACACAGAGATAGCCAGGCACACTCCACATTAGTAAGTTGCAGGATTGAGTTTCCGACTTCTCCTTCCCTCTTTTAAGCCTCCCTCCCGGCAGCCTTCTGTGACTCAGCTCTAAATTGCTTTGCCCTTTTCTCTGCTCTACCCTCTCAAGCTCTGAAGGGGAGAGGGAAAGGGGCTGGAACAGAACTGTCTTGCAGAGCAGGAGACGTAGCCCTGTCAGAGTCTGTGCCCACACTGAGCCAATGTCAGGAACTGGCTAGATAAGTAGTGCTGGCAGCCAGTTAACCAGGAGGGACCAGGGAGTGACACTGGGGAAGAAGAGGATTTTGAGCCTGGTTCAGACTGGTGGGACATGGAAGAGCAACCCACGGAGGGAACTAGCAAGGAAGCATCAGAGCTGGAGAGTTTTGGGGAGGGGGGTCCTCTGATTTCCAGCAACAGACGGTGGCCAACGCCTTCGCCAAAGACAATTTGGCTGCGCCGAGGGAGTGAAGCACCAGGATGGAGCTTTTTTCAGAGAAAGATGGCCAAGTTCTACGTCAGTGCCACGACAGCTCGCTTCGGACAGCATAAAACCTTGTATCACTTGATGTGGCAGGTTTTGGTTTTTCAAAAAATCATTTTTATTGGTTTTCCAATAAAAACAGCCAATCAACATATCCGGATCATAATCCAATTAAAAATAATAAACTAATTTTTTTTAAAATGACAGAGCTTGCAGGGCAGCAGCTGAAGAAGGAGCAAAAGAGTTTTCTTGTGTGTGTGTTTCTTTGTGGCTGATTAGCTGCTCTCCCTGTACAAAGGTCAGAGGGGGCAGGGTTTCTGTTGAGTCAGGTGATTAGCTGTGGGAGGAGCTTATCAGAGCTTGCAGGGCAGCTTGATCCATATTTTAGATTTAGGGGAACTAGTCTCAAACGTTTCTTGGGGGAGACCTAGGTTTTTTGGGGGGGTTATTTGTCCTGTCTTCACGCTTTTTAAGATGGAGGACCACTGTAGCCACCCCCAATGACACGTTTTCAAGATGGAGGGTGAAGGAACAGCTGCAGTCGCCTGCGGTTCCTGCGCAATGTTTGCCATCTTGCCAAAGGTTGCAGGCAGCTTTACCTGCAGCAATAGTATGTTGATTGCCCTCTTAGAAGACAAAGTCCAGCAACTGGAGGAACGTGTAGCTACGCTCCAAAGAATTAGAGAGCTGGAGCTCTTCTTGGAAGCAACAGAGCACACCGTCTCCACCAAGGAGGAGACAGGGGGCACCCCTGAGAAGGAGGCTAGTTCACCAACACAGGTGCCAGATATATGGAGAAACGTGACTCAAAGAAGTAGGAGGCCCAGGGTTCGCTCTGATTGTTTAGAAATACACAATCGCTTTGAAGTCCTTTCCCCTAGCATGGAAGACGAAGAACAGACTCCATTTGAGGATCTCTCCCTCATTACAGTTGATCAGGTATATGAGGACGAGCAGCAAAGTCAGTCCTCAGGGAATGTTCAGGCAACCTTGGAACGGACAGCTCACGGAAGAACCCCGACCAAACCTAAGAGGAGGCGTATAGTGGTGGTAGGGGATTCCCTACTGAGGGGAACAGAAGCAGTGATCTGTGGGCCTGACAAGAGGTCTCGGGAAGTGTGCTGTCTCCCCGGGGCTAAGATCCAAGATGTAACTGAACGACTGCAAGAAATCATAAAACCCACTGACAAATACCCCTACATCTTGGCTCATGTGGGAACCAATGACACTGCAAGCAATAGCCTCCAGAAGATCAAAAGAGACTAGGAGGCTCTGGGCAGGAAATTGAAGCAACTAAATGCACAAATTGTCATCTCATCTGTCCTCCCAGTTGAACGACGTGGCCCAGGGAGAGAGGGGAAAAGAGTGGAAGTGAACAGCTGGCTTCGCAAATGGTGTAAACAGGAACGGTTTGGATTCTTAGATCACGGACTGCAGTTTCTTGAAGATGGACTTCTGGCAAGCGATGGGCTGCACCTCACAACGGTTGGGAGAAATGTTTTTGTCAAAAATTTCAGAAACCTCATCAGGAGGGCTTTAAACTGACTAATGTGGGGGAGGGAGACAGTGCTCCTGAAGGTAGGAGTCTATCAGTTGATGAAGATGATCATCCAAATGTCATAGACCAAATGGAGCAAACAGCACGCAGACCTATTGGTGGGAGGAAAAAATCCTCAAATAAGAGACACGGGGGAATGATTAATGGACTTCAATGTCTGTACACTAATGCCCAAAGCATGGGAATTAAACAAGATGAGCTTGAGCTCTTGGTACAGCAAACTAAATATGACATAATAGGCATCACTGAAACCTGGTGGGATAAGTCCCACGATTGGAATGTAATAATGGGGGGGGGGATACAATCTATTTCAGAGAAACAGACCAGACAAGAAAGGAGGAGGAGTGGCGTTATATGTCAGGGATGTGTATACCTGTGAAGAGATCCAAGATTTAGAACCTCAAAGCGAAAGTGAGAGCATTTGGGTCAAAATTAAGGGAGAGAAGAATAACAGTCACCTCATTGTGGGAGTTTACTATAGCTCCCCAAGCCAAACGGAGGACATAGATGATGCCTTCCTGGAACAGATGGCCAAGCATGCAAAAGGAAGGGAGATAGTAGTAATGGGGGACTTCAATTACCCGGATATTTGTTGGATGTCAAACTCAGCCAAGAGCATAAGGTCAAACAGATTCCTCACTGGCCTTGCAGACAACTTCATTGTCCAGAAAGTGGGAGAAGCAACAAGAGGAACAGCCATTTTAGATCTGGTCCTAACCAATGTTGATGACCTGGTTAGTGGGGTAGAAGTGGAAGGATCAATAGGCGCGAGTGATTATGCTCTTCTGAAGTTTACTATACAGCGGAAAGGAGCAGCCAAGCATACTAGGGCTCAATTTCTTGACTTTAAGAAAGCCGACTTCATAAAACTTAGGGAAGTGCTGGGTGAGATCCCATGGACAGTAATACTAAAAGGAAAGGGAGTTCATGATGGCTGGGAGTTTGTGAAGAGGGAGATAGTAAAAGCACAACGTCAGGCAATACCAATGAGACGGAAACATGGAAGGTGCCTAAAGAAGCCAGGGTGGCTATCTAAAGAACTTTTAACTGAGTTAAGATTAAAAAAGGATGTGTACAAAAAATGGAAAAGGGGGGAAACCACCAAAGAGGAATTCAAACAAATAGCCAGCACATGTAGACACAAAGTCAGAAAAGCTAAAGCACAGAATGAACTCAGGCTTGCTAGAGAGGTTAAAAGCAACAAAAAAGGCTTTTATGGGTATGTTCGTAGCAAAAGGAAGAACAAAGAAACAGTGGGGTCACTCAGAGGAGAAGATGGGGAAATGCAAACAGGGGACACAGAAAGGGCTGAACTCCTCAATGCCTTCTTTGCCTCAGTCTTCTCCGATAAAGAAAACAATGCCCGACCTGAAGAATTTGGAGCAAATGATTCAGCAAAGGAAACACAGCCCAGAATAACTAAGGAGATAGTACAAGAATACTTGGCTAGTTTAGATGTATTCAAGTCTCCAGGGCCAGATGAACTGCATCCAAGAGTATTAAAAGAACTGGCAGATGTGATCTCAGAACCACTGGCAGTCATCTTTGAGAATTCCTGGAGAACAGGCGAAGTCCCGGCAGACTGGAGGAGGGCAAATGTTGTCCCTATTTTCAAAAAGGGGGAAAGAGAGGACCCAAATAATTACCGCCCAGTCAGTCTGACATCAATACCAGGGAAGATTCTGGAGCAGATCATCAAGCAAACAGTCTGTGAGCACCTAGAAAGGAATGCTGTGATCACCAATAGTCAGCATGGATTTCTGAAAAATAAGTCATGTCAGACTAACCTGATCTCGTTTTTTGACAGAATTACAAGCCTGGTAGATGAAGGGAACGCAGTGGATGTAGCCTACCTTGATTTCAGCAAGGCATTTGACAAGGTGACCCATGACATTCTTGTAAAGAAGCTGGTAAAATGCAGTCTTGACTATGCTACCACTCAGTGGATTTGTAACTGGCTGACTGACCGAACCCAAAGGGTGCTCATCAATAGTTCCTCTTCATCCTGGAGAAGAGTGACTAGTGGGGTGCCACAGGGTTCTGTCTTGGGCCCGGTCTTATTCAACATCTTTATCAACGACTTGGATGATGGACTCAAGGGCATCCTGATCAAATTTGCAGATGACACCAAACTGGGAGGGGTGGCTAACACCCCAGAGGACAGGATCACACTTCAAAACGACCTTGACAGATTAGAGAACTGGGCCAAAACAAACAAGATGAATTTTAACAGGGAGAAATGTAAAGTATTGCACTTGGGCAAAAAAAATGAGAGGCACAAATACAAGATGGGTGACACCTGGCTTGAGAGCAGTACATGTGAAAAGGATCTAGGAGTCTTGGTTGACCACAAACTTGACATGAGCTAACAGTGTGACGCGGCAGCTAAAAAAGCCAATGCAATTCTGGGCTGCATCAATAGGAGTATAGCATCTAGATCAAGGGAAGTAATAGTGCCACTGTATTCTGCTCTGGTCAGACCTCACCTGGAGTACTGTGTCCAGTTCTGGGCACCACAGTTCAAGAAGGACACTGACAAACTGGAACGTGTCCAGAGGAGGGCAACCAAAATGGTCAAAGGCCTGGAAACGATGCCTTATGAGGAACGGCTAAGGGAGCTGGGCATGTTTAGCCTGGAGAAGAGGAGGTTAAGGGGTGATATGATAGCCATGTTCAAATATATAAAAGGATGTCACATAGAGGAGGGAGAAAGGTTGTTTTCTGCTGCTCCAGAGAAGCGGACACGGAGCAATGGATCCAAACTACAAGAAAGAAGATTCCACCTAAACATTAGGAAGAACTTCCTGACAGTAAGAGCTGTTTGACAGTGGAATTTGCTGCCAAGGAGTGTGGTGGAGTCTCCTTCTTTGGAGGTCTTTAAGCAGAGGCTTGACAACCATATGTCAGGAGTGCTCTGATGGTGTTTCCTGCTTGGCAGGGGGTTGGACTCGATGGCCCTTGTGGTCTCTTCCAACTCTATGATTCTATGATTCTATGATTCTAGGTCAAGAGCCACCAAGGGTCTTATCCTTGAAGTGAGAAGGTGAGTGAGAAACCTTTTCAGCTTGTTCATGCTGATGTGTGTGGTCCTTTTAAACTCAGCAGGGGTAATTCCCAGTATGTGCTAACTATAATTGATGATGCCACAAGGTTTAGTTGGGTTTATCCCATGAAGCACAAGGCAGAGGTTTTCCTCTAAGTTTAAAGACTGGGTGGCATATGTTGAGAGGCAATTCCCACACAAAGTTTAAAAGTTTCAATCTGACCGTGGAGGCGAATTTCTGTCAGGTGCATTCCAATCATGGTTACAAAGGAATGGAATTGGGCACAGAAAGACAAACCCTCATAGTCCAGAGAAGAATGGAGAGGCAGAGAGAAAGAAAAGGTCTCTGCAAGAAATGATGGACTCAATGCTAGAGGATTCTGGCTTGTCCAAACGCTATTGATGGGAGGCGATCTTGACAGCCAATTATGTTCAGAACTGCTTGGTCCACAGCACGATTGGAACAACACCCTATTTTATGCTGTTCAGAAAAAAGCCCAAAGCTGATCATTTGCGCACATTCAGTGTGAAGGCATGGGTTCATGTGCCACGATCACAGTGCAGAAAGGGTGACCCCAAAGCACAGCAGCTTATGTTTGTTGGTTACCAGGATTTGGGCAAAGGGTGGAGCTTTGTGGTTGGAAATAGTGGGCTACATGCTAATTCAGAGGTTTGGTTCCAGGCATCAAAGGGTGGTTCCTCACATTTGAGTGTTAAAAGGGAACCAGGCAATGTAAACACTGAAGAGAAAGGTGACAGGGCTGTAAAATCTGCATCTCCTGAGGCTAGTGAACAGAATGCCAGTCATTTTTCACCAACATCAAAGGATGAGTCTTACTCTCCTCTAAGGGGGCGAAAATCTGAGGGGGATGATAGTGAAGATGAGGCCAGTTTTACTCCAAGAAGATCAGAGAGGAAGAACATAGGAATTCCGCCAGATCGTTTTATGCCTGGTACAGCTCACATGTTCCATGTAGCTATAGAGCCTCAAAGCTACAAACCAGTAATGGATTTACCTAAGGAGCAAATTTTTGCTCTGGAAGGGTGCCATGGAAGAGGAGATGAACTCTCTCCGTGAGCATGGAGTGTTTACATCTACGTCACCGCCAAAGAGTGCCATGGTGGTGGGATGTAGATGGATTTAAAAAATAAAGCCTCTGGCTACTGGTGGTTATAAATATAAGGTGCATTTAGTGGCACAAAGTTTTTCCCAGAGACCAGGACTGGATTTTGATGAAGTGTTTGCACCCACAGCTAGAAGTGAGAGCATGCGTTTGTTGCTTGCAATTGCAGCAAAGCGCAATCTTAAAGTTAATCATTTTGACATCCAGATGGCTTATCTGAATGCCAGTCCTTATGAAGAACTTTATTTATCAGAGCCACCAGGTTTTGAAACAGGATAAGGAAAAGTGTACAGATTACACAAAGCCCTATATGGTTTGCGTCAATCAGCACACAAGTGGAACACATGCTTAGATGAGACTCTTGTTTCTCTAGGTTTCGAACGCAGTGTTGCTGATAACTGTTGGTACATGCGTGGCACTGGTAACAAGCAAGAATTTTATTTGGTATTTGTGGATGATTTGCTATATGTGGCCAAAGAGGCTAGGCAAATCAAGGAGTTTTCCACGCAATTGCCCAAAAAGTTCAAAGTAAAAGATCTGGGCTACGTACAAAACTATTTGGGTGTGGAAGTGTCCCAGGCCAGTGATGGTAGTTTTCTGCTCAGTCAGAAAAACAAAATTAAGCAACTGCTGGCAACGTTTTAACATGCAAGATTGTAATGGGGCAAGTACACCCATGGAAGTAGGTTTTGTTAAAGGAATGCAATCAGATAAAAGCTCTGAGTTTGAGCATCCAGATCTCTACCAATCAGCCATTGGGAGCCTAATGTACATATCACAGTGGAGTAGACCCGATATCTGCTATGCAGTGAGGATTTTAAGCAGACAGGTATCCAAACCCACTGTGAGTAAAAAGGATACTGAGGTACTTAAAGCAAACTGCTCTGAAATTGAGCTCAGCAGGAGAAGAAATGCTTGAGTGCTACTCAGATAGCGACTGGGAAAATCTGCCAGACAGAAAGTCTGTAACTGGGCTGGTGATCATGTTCGGTGGATCACTGATTGGATGGAAATCCAGGAAACAAAGCATAGTTAGTGTGTCTTCCACGGAAGCGGAATACGCTGCTTTGAGCGAGCTCTGCAATGAGCTAATATTTTTTAAGCAGTTACTGTTGGATTTTGGCACTGAATGAGATTTTCCAGGAAAAGATTTTGTGGACAACCAAGCCTGTATAACACTAAGTAAAACTGAGCAGTTCAAGGGGAAATCAAAACACGTGGAAGTAAAATACTAGAATGTCAGAACTAATGTACACAGGACTGTCATTGCATGTGAATATGTTGAAAGTGCCAAGAATGTCAGATATAATGACAAAGCCATTGTCATTTGTGAAAAACAAAATGCTGTGTGAATGCATGGGTTTGCAAAACAAAGTTGGTGAAAATACTTTGTATGTGCTCAGAAACTAATTGCACTATGCAAGCTGTGAGGGGGTGCTGGAATTCATGGTTTGCTTGCAGCTTTGCAAGTTAGCAATTAGTGTCTCCACAGCCTGGGAAGACAGAGCATGAAAGGAATCTGCCTAGAGATAAGAAGACCCAGCAACAGCTCAGTGATTGGCTGAGGTCCCTCATATAGGCAGCATGACCTATGACACTAGTGTTGAGGAGTAAGTGGTTTGGTTAGTGCTGAGGCGTTGCTGAGAGTGAAGAAGTCATGTTGTAAATAGTAACTTGTAGATAGCTTGTATGTTTACTGCTGTATATGATAAACTACAAGAATATGAAGAAGAATATGAAGAAGATCTGTGGAAGGGACATGGAAGAGACTTAAGGGCCTCGGACATAAGGTTACCAGGTTAATGAACTAGATGGATGGGATAGAAAGGACTGACAAAACCCGAGACCAGGAGGAAGAGACGTTGGATGAAGATTGGAAGAAAGTTTTAAAAAATTCTATTTAGGAATGTTTTCTAAAATTAATGAGTATTAGAAAAATGTTGGAACGAAATTATTTGGCTTTAGCAGAAATGTTAAAAAGAACTATGTAAGAATATGCTATGGTTATGAGAAATTGGTATAAATAAGATTTAAGTTTTAGGGTTTTTTATGGTAAGATAAGGTTAAAATAGATTAAGGCTATTTAATGACAGAATATTATGAAAAATGGAAAGGATTTGCTGTGACAATCAACAACTAGAATACAAAAAAGGGAGGTGTGAGGAGGTAGATGAAATAAGGTAATGACAGTTAAGGATTTGGGAATATTGGATCTGTTTTTAAATCTTTGTGGTTTATTTTTCAAATCAAATCAAAACTTTTATTGCATTAGCATACAGCCATAGCAAAATAGGACAGTACAAAAATGCTAGAGACAAGCAACCAAGCAAAATTCAAGGCGATATTGCTGGCGTAATGACATTTAACTTACCCTAAGACCATAATGCAAAGATTTAGTTGCCAGCGCCAGAAATGTAATGTGCGGATATATATAAAGAATTAAAACAGGTCCAGGCCTAGGACACACTACCCTGTCAGAGTAGCCCTGAGTTTCAGAGCCTGCACTATGAAGATTGCCACCCCACGTGAAATTTGGGGATTTGCGTCCACAAGAAGCGATTTCAAACAGTCTTCCTTAGACGTAATAGTGGACGGGATCAAGAGGAGGAGCTTAGATCTTATTGGCTCATAAATAGGGCAGTAGAAAAAGAAATGTATAAAGTCCTCTACTTCATTCATTGTGCATGAACATAGACGCTGAGTAATAGGGGTCTTAGAGTAAATCCCCTGAAGGAAGGCCGTGGGTATAGAATGGAAACGGGCCATAGTAAACGCTCTTCTCAAATTGGGCTCCGTTAGTTCTATCAAGTAGTTGGCAAGTGATCTTACCACTTTCACTTTAGGGAGCCACATGGAGAGACGGGCTGTGGAGGACTGTGCCCGGTCCATGGCCTCGTCTCTTGTAAGAATCCAGGCCCGGATTTTATGTTGGTGCCAAGATGACAGCGTGTCTAGATCTGGGAGGGAGTAGCGTGCAGTAATAGTCTCCATGGCCTTGGACCATTTGTTGCTATGAGAACAAGTTAAAAAGGCTTGCCTGGCTAGTAGGGAACCTGGGGCATTGATTAATTTACAATAAAAACTAATAATTCTAATGTGGGCTCTCGCAACAATGGAGGGGAGGCCCAGTTCTGTTCTTAACTGTGCAGCAACCGAGCCCTTGGGGAGACCCAGCATCTTTCGTGCAAAAGAGTTTTGCAGAATCTCCAGCCGTTGTAGTGTTTTTAAATTCCACCCCCAGATTTCAACCCCATACAGTAACATCGGGAGGACTTTACTGATAAATGCTTTTCTGACTGGTGGAACCAACTGGCCGCCTTTTGCATAGAAGAATTTCTCCAAGGCTTTGATGGTTCTACGGGCAGCCAGGATGGTCGTATTTAGGTGAGCTGACCAGCTAAGCCCATGCTGAAAAGTGATTCCCAAATACTTGAATGCTGAACAATATTCAATTCAAGTTTTCGTACCAAAAGTAAGAATTTTGGTTTTGGCGAAATTGATTTTGAGGGAGTTGGTATCACAATATGTCATGAGCCCTCTGAGCATGTTGTTTAAGCCCTGCTTGGTTAATGACAATATCACCATGTCGTCCGCATAGAGTAATATGGGGATCTTAAGCTGTTGTAAAGAGGGGGCAGATTGATTTAGGGCCTTCATAGTTGTAACGATGTCGTTGATATAGAAATTGAATAGAAAAGGGGCCAAGAGGCAGCCCTGTTTGACCCCTTTATTCAGAGGGAAAGAATCAGAAAGAGCTCCCAGAGGGCCGAATTTTACTCTGGCCGATATGTCATTATGAATTTCCATAAGAAGGAGGAGGAGTCTCTTATCTATGTTGGTGTAACTAAGCTTCTGCCATAGCCTATCTCTGGGAATGGAGTCAAAAGCGGAGGTCAGGTCCACAAAAGTCGCGTGTAGCTTGCAGTTGAACCTGTTTAGGTATTTATCAATCAGGGTAGATAGAACGAGACATTGGCTGGATGTGCTGTGACCTTTACGGAAGCCAGCCTGTTCCGGGTGGAATAGCTTTGTTTCTTCTGCCCACTCGAATAATTTCTCTAGCAAGAATCTAGAGTAAACCTTGTATGGTATGTCCAGCAGGCTGATAGGTCGATAGTTACGCGGAACTTGTGGATCCCCCTTTTTATGTATTGGGATGACTATGCTCTGTTTCCAGTTAGGTGGAATCTTAAGGGTGGCATTAATAGTGGTAAAGAGAGATGCTAAAATAGGGGCCCACCACGTCTGGTTCGATAAGAATACCTCAGGAGGAATCATATCCTCCCCCGGGGATTTATCCCCTGATAGCATGCTAATTAGTTGTATACATCTCTCTGGGGAGACTGGCTCCCAGGTGGGCAAGGCAGATGCTGGGAGAGTGGGGACTACGTTTACGTCGGAATCTGGGGCGGAATACAACTGAGCAAAGTGAGAGTGCCAACTGGCTGCTGAGATGTTATTAACGATGAATGAGGGGGGGGTCTTAAACCTGCATTAATTAAATTCCAGAATTTTTTGTCGTCACGGGTTTTAATGGCCACTGACAGTGCCGTCCAGCGATCTTTCACAAAGAGCAATTTCTTATGTTGGAGCAGCTTCTTGTAGTATGAACGGAATTGAGCTAACTCCCTGGTTTTGCTCTGGGTGCTGTCTGATTTCATATCAGACTGAAGAAATCTAAGCCTACTTCTGCACTGTTTGCATTCTTGGTCGAACCAAGTTTGATTCTTCCAGGTTAGAATCGCACGGGAAGGTTTTGTAAGTGAAGGGAGCAAGTAGGCCAGAATTTGCTGGAAACTTGAGAAATGATTCACATTCATTGTTAACAGCTGAGCTTTCAGGGCTAGGATCTCTGGGGAATTTAGAAGGACTTTTATTTCTTGCTCCAAATAGATATCCCACTTCTTACGTCCGGGGGCTAAGATCAGTGAATCCTGGAGGTGGGGTGAGCTGGGAAGCCCCAGCAGTGAGTGGTGGAAGGAGATGGCGATTGGAAGGTGGTCGCTTTCGGTTCTGTTGAACACATTGAAACAATATACCTTATCATTAAATGCCGAGGAGGACCAGATGTAATCTATAACGCTTGCCCCTCTAGATCCTAGAAAAGTAAAGTATCCCCCGGACCAGTCTTTGGGTGTGCCATGCAAGCTATGCAGCCCGCAGTTTATGGTAAGCTCCAGCAGTATGATGCCAGCCCTATTAATGATTTTGTCATGTGAATTCCACGTAGGAAACCACTCCTCTTCTATGAATAATTGCGACTTATCGGTAAATGAGCTTATATCTGCTCCGATTCTGGCATTAAAGTCCCCCATTATAAGAATCTCTGACTTTGGAAATTCAGCCACAGATTTATCAAGGATAAATCTTAAATCCTCCCAAAACTGATTTGAATGAGAAGAGGGATAGACAGATGGATTGTACAAGTTTACACATATGAAGTCCCCAGCCGAGCTATTAGTGATGTGAAGAGTTTGAATGCAATTACTCTCTAACCAAAAGAGAGGAGAGGTATTAAGATGTAGCTCCTGCGAAACAAATGTTACCAGGCCTCCCCTAGGGCGCCCATACAAATGTGTTTTGGTCGCAGGAATCACAAAGGCGTCATAGCCCAGTAGGGATGGGGGGGATGAAGAGTCTAAGCACCAGGTCTCTTGTATGCCCATGATCTGGAATTTCGCTAAAAAATCTTTCATTATTTTTGCTTTCTGATTTTGATGTGCTATGTGTTTTGTTTTTGCTTTTTGCTTTTGACTTTTATCGATTTGTATTGTTTAATTGTTATTTGTTTTTTTTTCTTGTTCTTCCCCCTCTTTTTTTCTTTGTTTTTTTTTGTAATTTTAAAATTCTCAATAAACATCATAAAAAAAGTTCAGATGGCTTTCAAAAGTTTTAACAACAGTTCCCCTCCATGGCTGACCCTCCACGTCCTTCTTCTTCTGCTAGTATGAATGCTACACTTTGCTTTTCATGCTCATTTCATGATCCCTATTTGTGAATAGCAAGATAGGATGCAATTAAGCCATTAGCAGCTAAACAAACAAACATGCTAATTACGTTCTTTACAAGGCTTATTTTTTTTAATAGAGAAGCTGGAATTTACCCTTCATTAATCTGACTTAATTGCAATACCATATGCTAAAAAGTCAACATAAATTAGGGGCTGTGAACGATTCCCCCAATATTAAAGATGAGCTGGTGAATTCCTCTCCTCTGAAAATCCCTCCACCCCCGGATAACAAATGGCAGCTTCTTAATAAGGAAGTGTAATAGCAAACAACTGTGCCAAAATGAAAAGGGGACTGTTTTGCTACCGTCAATTGCATTTATGATGTAATTACCTCAGTGTAATAAAGAGGTGCTGGAGGAGACTCTTGAGAGTCCCATGGACTGCAAGAAGATCAAACGTATCCATTCTTAAGGAAATCAGCCCTGAGTGCTCACTGGAAGGACAGATCGTGAAGCTGAGGCTCCAAGACTTTGGCCACCTCATGAGAAGAGAAGACTCCCTGGAAAAGACCCTGATGTTGGGAAAGATGGAGGGCACAAGGAGAAGGGGACGACAGAGGACGAGATGGTTGGACACTGTTCTCGAAGCTACAAACATGAGTCTGACCAAACTGCAGGAGGCAGTGGAAGACAGGAGTGCCTGGCGTGCTCTGGTCCATGGGGTCACGAAGAGTCGGACACGACTAAACGACTAAACAACAACAACAACAAATAAAGAGGTAAGCATCTTAAAAACCTACAAATCAATTCAGTTAGCAGCAGGATATGAAGGATGCCCAACTTTTGTCACTGCATCAGTTGGATCCATGATACTCCAGAATCCAATAAAGCCCAAAATTATCAATGCTCTGTGGAGTGCCAGAAATGCCTTCAGGGTATGGATGGGGAGTTTCCAGTGCTACACTCTTCAAGAAAAGCATATCCAGGACCAGATGTTAACTGCTCTGCTGCCACTCAACGTTACATCCCCGGTGAGGCCTCATGGAACATTTGTTCCATGATTTTGTTCTGGGTGTATGTAAGGGAACTAAAGGGCTTTGGTTAGAGTAGATTGTACATCATAGTTGTGTCATGTGGTAGAGCACAGGCTCCACATGCAGAAGTTCCCAGGTTCAATCCTTGGTATCTCTAGGAAGGGCTGGGAGAGAGTCCCTGCCTGAAATCTTGGAGAGTCACAGCTAGTCAGGGTCAGCAAGACTGAGCTAGCTGGAACGAAGACAGCTTTCTAAGTTCCAGATACTCTTTAGTGGAGACAGTAGTTGGAAATGACTCAAACACCAAGATTTTTTTTTTTTTTTTTTGCATTTTAAAATTTTATTGGTTTCCAACCAATTATACATTTTATCCATGTTACAACGTTCTTGTCCATTTTTGACTTCCTTCAACGTTACTGACAATCATTCGTAGTTATCCTTTCTTACACATTCCATTCTTACATATTGCCATTTTTCCTCCCTTCTTTCATTATTTCTAATAGACAATACTTATTGAATCTTTACAGTGCCTCTTTAAAACCCATTAGCGTTGTATTTACATCACAGTTATTTTCCAGATAACCCACAAATTTCCCCCAGTCTTGAATAAACTTTTGGTCTTTAGTATATCTAATTTTCCCTGTTAACCTGTCAAGTTCTACATATTCTGTCAATTTTTCTCTCCACTCTTCCACGGTTGGGATTTCCTCCTGCTTCCATCTCTGAGCTAACACAATTCTAGCAGCCGTTACCGCATACTGGAAAAGCTTGTGATCTTTTCTTTCAATATCCTTTCTTACAATACCCAATAGGAAGATTTCTGGTTTTTTAGCGAAGGTGTATCTCAGCATCTTTTTCATTTCGTTGTAAATCTCCTCCCAAAACCTTTTATTTTTTTTACATTCCCACCATTGATGGTAGAATGTCCCTTCTTTCTGTCTACACTTCCAACATTTATTGTCTACCTTATACATCTTTGCCAGCTTCACTGGTGTCATATACCACCTGTAAAGCATCTTCATCATGTTTTCTTTCAATAGGGTACACGCCGTAAATTTTATATTCACCTTCCATAACCTATCCCAGTCTTCCAATTGGATACTGCATCCAAAGTCCCTCGCCCACTGAACCATCACTGATTTCACTTCTTCGTCCTTCGTATTCCATTCCAGCAGTATTTTATACATTTTTGACAGATTTTTATGTTCATTGTTTATTATCTCTTTTTGGTATCTAGATTCTTTTTCCTCATAACCCCTTTCCTTCACCTCTTTTTTAAACATTTCATTAATCTGAAAATAGTGCAGCCAATCGTATGTAAAAACTTTGACTTGGTCATATGATTTTATTTTCCACTTTCCTCCTTCGTTGGTCACCATTTCTTCGTATTTTCCCCACTTTCCTCTCATATTGATTTTCTTTACCCCCATTATCTCTAACGGGGATAGCCAGTGGGGGGTTTTTGGTTCTAGTATGTTTTTATATCTATCCCAGACCTCTATTAACGCGCCTCTGAAAACATGGTCACCAAACCCCTTGTGGACCCTCTTTTTGTCGCACCATAGGTACGCGTGCCACCCAAATCTGTTATTATATCCTTCCAAATCTAGAAGTTCTTTGTTTTCCAGCTTTACCCACTCTTTTAACCAGCACAAACATGCTGCCTCGTAATACAGTCTCATGTCTGGTAGGGAGAAGCCACCTCTTTCTTTTATTTCTGTCAATAATTTTAATTTAATTCTGGGCTTCTTCCCTTCCCAGACATATCTTGAGATCACCTTTTGCCAGTCTCTAAAATCTTTTGTACCTTTTATTATGGGTATAGTTTGAAACAAAAATAACAACTTAGGAAGCACCATCATCTTAACCATTGATATTCGTCCCCAGAATGATAATTTCATTTTGGCCCAGGTCTCCAAATCTTTTTTTATTCTATTCCAAACTGGGGTGTAGTTGTTTTGATATAAATCAATATTCTTTACAGAAAGCCATATTCCCAAGTACTTAACCTTTCTAACTACCTCAATCCCTGTTCTTTGCTGCAATAATTCAATCTTATCCTGATCCAAATTTTTAACAATCATTTTTGTTTTCCCTTTGTTCAATTTAAATCCTGCTATATTACCAAATTTCCCCATCTCGTCCAAAATCTCCTTTGTACTTTCTATCGGCTCTTCCACCGTCAGGACCACATCATCTGCATAAGCTTTGACTTTATATTCATTGGCACCTAATGTCACCCCTTTAATTTGTTTGTTTTGTCTTATTGCATTTAATAGGGTTTCCAGAATCACTATAAATAACAGTGGCGAAAGCGGGCACCCCTGTCTTGTTCCCTTAGCTATTTTGATATCTTCAGATATAACATTATTGACTATCAGTCTTGCTTTTTGTTCTGTGTAGATTGCCCTTATGCCATTCAAAAATTCCTGGCCCACCTCCATAACCTCTAAGTTTTTCATCATAAAATCCCAGACCACATTATCGAACGCTTTTTCCGCGTCTACAAAAATTAGACATGCTGGTTTGTCGCACCTACTGGATAGGAATTCGATGATATTAACTATATTTCTTGTGTTATCACTTATTTGTCTTCCCGGCAGAAAACCAGCTTGGTCTTTATGTATGATTTTTGATAGTATCTTTTTTATTCTTTTAGCTAAAACACCAGCAAAGATCTTATAATCCGTATTTAATAAAGAAATGGGTCTGTAGTTCTTAATTTGAGTTGGGTCCGAGTCTTGTTTTGGGATTATTGTAATAAATGCCTCTTTCCATGTATCTGGAATATCCCTCTCTTTTAATATGTTATTCATTACTTCAATCAGCGGGGCTATCAACGTATCTTTCATTTCTTTGTAATAACTTGATGTAAACCCATCAGGGCCCGGTGCCTTCCCTCTTTTTAATTCTTTTATCACTTCTTCTACCTCTTCTCTACATATTAAGGCATTTAACTGTTCTTTTTGATCTATCGGAATCTTCCTCAACATCTTTCCTTCCAGATATCTTTCTATTTTTTCTTTGTTGTTCCTTTCACTTTTCCTGTATAGTTGTTTATAGTAGTCCACAAACCCTTTCCTGATTTCTTTCGGGTCGGTAATTTCTTCTCCATTTAATTCAATTTTGTTAATCAGTTTTTGTTCTTTTCTTCTTTTTACCTGCCAGGCAAGCCATTTTCCAGATTTATTTGCAAACTCGAAATTTTTTTGTCTTAACATTTTTATATTCCATTCGACCTCTTTATTTATTAACATAGCAAATTGGGTTTGTAGAGCCTTTATTTCCTGCTTTATCTTCTCATTATTGGGTTTTTTAATCAGCTTTTGTTCGTTATCCGTAATCTGTCTCAAAATCTCTCTTGTCTTTTTTTCTTTATTCTTTCTTTTCCATGCGTTTTGTTGGATACATAGGCCCCTCACCACTGCCTTACTTGCATCCCATACAGTACTCAGTTTTGTCCCTTTATCTAAGTTATCCTGAAAGTATTCTACCAGTTTTTTCTGTATTTTTTCAGCAAATTTTTGGTCGGCCCATAAGTTATCGTTCAATCTCCATCTGAAAGTTCGCTCTTCAAATCCTTTTAACTCCATCTTGATCGGGTTGTGGTCTGAGATAACTTTAGCCTGTATTTCAATTTTTTGGATTCTTGGTATGAGTTCACTCGAGACCCATATTTGGTCTATTCTTGACATTGATTGGTTTGGTTCCGAGTGATACGTAAATTGTTTTTCTAGAGGGTGCCTGAATCTCCAGATATCAATTAGGTTACAGTTCTTGATCATCGTAAAAAAAGTCTTAGGCAGCTTCCCTTCTTTACTCTTTGCTTTCCTTTTTTTTATATATAAAATTTTTTATTGCATTTCTTTTCATAGGTTCACAGATTCAGTTACAAAGCAAGAAACAAGAAACAGTTTTTTAAAAAAAAAATAAAGAAAAAGAAAAAAGAAAAAAACAAGTTAATTATGTTTCAGATCATCCTTCTATAAGTTACTTTCCACTGGACCTCCTCACATCCTCCCAACATTGCGTTCTTTAAACTAACAATATCAGCAATTTATCATCTTATTTCACCGCTTACTGTACCTTTCAATTTATTATGTTGCCAATTTCAAAAACTTGTAATTCAATTTGATACCTTTAAAATAAACATAATATATTTGTTTCAAGTTTGTCTCCTTTTTTTTTTCATAACTTACTTTGTCATTTACCTAATCAAGTTGCGGAAGCATAACGTTTCTTAGTCGTGCACCATCTTAACATTCAAACAACTTATAATATTTTTGCAAATAGTCCTTGAATTTTTTCCAGTCCTCCTCAATTGTTTCTTCGCTCAGATCTCGAATTCTGCCAGTCATTTCTGCCAATTCCATGTAGTCCATCATCTGCGTCTGCCAGTCCTCCAGTGTGGGTAAATCTTGTGTCTTCCAGTACTTTGCGATAAGAATTCTTGCTGCTGTGGTTGCATACATAAACAAAGTTCTGTCTTTCTTTAACACCTTCCGGTCCACCATGCCCAGAAGGAAGGCCTCCGGTTTCTTGGGGAAGGTATATTTAAATACCTTTTTCAATTCATTATATATCATTTCCCAGAAGGCCTTCACTTTCGGGCAGGTCCACCAGAGGTGAAAGAATGTCCCTTCTGCCTCCTTACATTTCCAACATTTGTTATCAGACAGGTGGTATATCTTAGCTAGCTTGACTGGGGTCATGTACCACCGGTATACCATTTTCATAATGTTCTCTTTCAAGGCACTACATGCCGTAAACTTCATACCGGTGTTCCACAACCTTTCCCAGTCCTCAGACATAATGTTATGTCCAACATCCTGTGCCCATTTTATCATAGCAGATTTAACTGTCTCGTCCTGTGTATTCCATTTAAGCAGCAAGTTATACATTCTCGAAAGTACCTTAGTTTTTGGTTCTAATAGTTCCGTCTCCAGTTTCGATTTTTCCACCTGGAAACCAACTTTTTTATCCATTTTAAAAACGTCTTGAATTTGAGCATAATGTAACCAATCTCGCACCTTACTTTTTAGTTTATCCTGGCTCTGTAGCTTCCAGTTGTCTCCAGTTCTTTCAATTAATTCCCAATATTTTGGCCAGTAGGCCTCCATATTGGGCCTTTTTTTGAGAACCTTGGCCTCCATCGGTGATAGCCACCTCGGGGTCTTACCTTCTAATAAATCCTTGTACTTCATCCAGATGGCAAAAATTGATTTTCTGACAATATGGTTTTTAAACAATTTATGAACTTTCGCCTTGTCATACCACAAATATGCATGCCTACTCTTTGCTTTCCTTAATCTATCCATTTCTGTTGATACCACACCGTTCATGTCTCCCATTATTATAATTTTTTTATCCAAGTATTCAAATAGTTTTTCTTCCAGTAGTCTAAAAAATTCTGTCTTATTCCCATTTGGAGCATAAATTCTGATAATTATCAATTCTTCGCCTTGCCATTTAATTTGGGCCGCTATTATTCTTCCTTCTTCATCTTTAAATAATTGACGGGACTCAATTTTGTTTTTAATATATAGGACAACGCCTCTTTTTTTCTTTTTGTCCGAAGATATAAATTCATTCCCTAACCTTTTATTAATAAGGATTTTCCTATGTTTTTTGGCCACGTGCGTTTCTTGAAGGCATATGATGTCCAGATTCTTCTTCTTTAGAATATGTTCAATTCCGTTCCGTTTCTTCTTATCGTTCATTCCATTGATGTTCCAGTTCCATAATTTTAGCGTCATTCTCCTTACCACTATCTAGATTTAAAGATTTAGACTTAAAACCTTTCTGTCTCTTCTCCTTCTTCTTCTTCTCCCTCCTCTTCCGACTCTCTTTCAGTCTGCTCTTCTTCTTCACCTAATTCAAATTCTTCCCTCCTTCTTGTTCCTCCTTCTGCTCCTTTGCTCTCTTCCTCCCCTTGTTGTAATTCTTTATATCTTCTTGTGAATTTTCCAATTTCCTCAGGACTTAGCAATCTTCTTTTTACTCCTTTGTAGAAGAATGAGACACCTTCCGGAAATTCCCATCTGAAATCAATCTTGTTTTTCTTGAGTAATTGTACCAGTGGCTTGTAGGCTTCTCTTCGTTTCAACAACCTTATTGGAATATCTTTAAATATAATTATGTAATTCCCATCAATGTAAAGTCTCTTCTCTCTGTTCCTTTGCAAAATCAAGTTTCTCATCTCTCTATCTTTAAAGGTAATTAGACAATCACCTGGGAATTTCTTTACCCTACTTGATCTGATTTTGATTCTGTATGCATTATGTATTGTCTTTGCCAATTCTTCTTCCGATATCTCCATCCACTGCGCAATTTCCTTTATTAGTCTTTCTCTTATATTCTCGTTTTGCATTTCCGGTACTTGCCTCAACCTTAAATTAACTTCTCTCTGTTTCAGTTCGTTCATTGCGATAGAGTCTTTTATTTCCTCTTGTATTTTATTTAAATCTGCAATCTCATTTCTCATCTTCTCCTCTTCTCGCTTCATCTCTTTCATTTCCTGCTTTGTCTTCTTAAATCCCTCATCCACTCTCCTAGAAACCTCCTTAATCTGTCCTTTCAGTTCACTGACTGTCTCCTCGATCTTTTTATCCATTTTCCCTATTTTATTGTCTACCTGTTCTAACTTTGTCTCCAGATTCTTTTCACTTTGTTTTATTTCTGCAAACATCTTCAATATTTCTATTCTAAATTCTGTTTCCTGCTTTGAGGCTCTCCTGTCTGTTGGTGTCCCCCCTTCTGTCCCTTTTTTCTGTGTATGCGACATGTTCCTCTGTATCTCAATATCCAATATATACTGTGTATACACTATGTAGTTTTGTATTTGCGTCACTATTAAGTACTCTCAAACGCTATTAGGTTAACCACCCAAAAACAGAAGATATCTCCTATATAAGAGGGGGGGGAAAGGTATAGCAAGAAAAAGAACAAATTACAAAAACACAATTTCCTTAAGCTTTCCTCTCAGTGTCCTAAATATTGTCGCTTCCCCTACCCATATGGGGGGGGGGTAGTTATTAATCCGCGTTCTTCTTGCCCCTATCTGGGCTAATCCAGTTCAAGCTGGTCAAGATACTCTTCTTGCCACTATTCGGGCTAAATCCCACCAAAGCGTTAGACAGGTAGAACTGTACATTATATTTCTGAGTAGTCCAAAAGGCGATGTCTAGATTTGAGGAGTAGGTCAGCTTAAATCTTCCAATGTAGTTTTTAAGTTGATATTAATACTAGTCCCAAAAGTGTAGTTCAGTAGTGGAGGGGGTGTCTCACTTGCGTAGTTGTCACCTAAGTATTTCGCCAAACCTAAGTCACCGCCACCTAATTTTCAAATTTGTGTTTGGCTTGAACCAAACCAAACTGAGAGGGTAATTCTTCCAACCTAAATCACAAAGAGAGTGGTTCTTCCACCTTAGGGAAAGAGAGTCTTTAAATAAACTTCCACACTGCCTATTTCCAGCTGTTCATTTTAGTTTGTTTTTTAAATTCAGTTCACACTGATTGAACGTTCCTTAGCAGAGTTTTAAGCAAGGGGGGAGTCCGGGGGGCCTCCAAATAGTTTCCTTTTTATTTAAAGATGTTTTAGAGTGGTCTGGAATGGCGTCGGAAGTCCTTCTAATCCTCCAGTTAATATGGCGTCGGAGTTTCTTTCTAGCTTAATAGCTTCTTCACTGAGGTGTGACCAATAGTCCTCTCTATTCTCCTATAGCCTCAATTACAGTTATTACTGGGTCTCTCTTACTCACGAAGCTTCTCTGTTCCCCCTTTAATTTCTTCTTTTCTCCTCTTTCTTTACCGAAAGTTACTTTTTAACTTAGTTAAACTCAAGTCCAAAAAGTCTCGGGGGAAACAGAAACAGTAACCGCTAGCGGCAACTTACTTTCTCTTTTGGCTCTGCAGACAGTGCTGCGTCTTTTTCGATGATGTCAGACGAGCCGCTGAACTCGGATTCTTCTCTTTTTTAGCCGGGAGCTTTCTTATTATTTGTCACTAACTCTCAAAGTTCTTGGTAGCAAATCCGGCTTTCTTCGTGTCGAGAGCGGAGCGCTATTCTCTGCAGGCTCGGGGCTTCGCTAGTTAGCCGCCGCAATGGCTGCCCGATTGTCCGCTGCTCGTTCCGTCGCTCTCTTCGCCTCCTTTCAGGGGTTACCTGGCGAACCGGATGAGCGGCTTTGACACCGCCGGGAACCTAGACCTCTAGACACCCTCCAGAGGTTTATTGGGGGGTCTTGGAGAGTCACAGCTAGTCAGTGTCAGCAAGACTGAGCTAGCTGGAACGAAGACAGCTTTCTAAGTTCCAGATACTCTTTAGTGGAGACAGTAGTTGGAAATGACTCAAACGCCAAGATTTTTAAGCATCTGGCAATTACCATTCCTATTAGAAAGCACACTATGATATTTTCCCATTTCCCCACAAGAACTTTCTGCAAACAGGTCCTGAATCAAGGCTGTAAAGCTATTTCCTGGTAGTTGAGGGATAGTGCAGAGGCCTCTGGCTAACTTCCTTCTGTCTTGAGAGACAATGGGGTGTGCCTCCAGAGGTGAGGTCAAACTGCTGCATTGGCAACAACGAAGAGACCTTCCTGAGGTGCAAGCCTGGGCAGTGTGTATGGTGGTCCTGAGATGCCCAGATGACAAGATCCCCCGCTCAGCCTCGCTGGTGTGGTCCAAAGGAAAGCAGAGCAATATGTTTTGCACCAGCTTGGCTGCAGGAGCTGCTCAAAATTAGCATACAGGAGCCGCACAGCCATTACCAGAGAGCGCTGACTTTTTCCTGTGGACAATTGGACTTAAAACAAGTACCCGTGAGTAGAAACGGAAAATTGGATCAAGAAATTGTTTTAATTCATGGAACTTTGAAGTGTCAGGCATAGCCCTACTGGCTTTAGCCCAAACGTAGCAGAGTTTTCCTGCACAGCGAGGAAGCTAGTTGCGGCGGTAATGACTAGTCAGCTAGACTCAGAATAACTATTTACAGGATTTATTAAAAAAAGAAAAAATAAAACCAGCAGAGTTTCTGCATACAAATAAAAGCAAAATAAATCCTCTCTTTCTCTCTCTCAAAACCATACACAGCACTTCTAACTCCTAACACACCTCACCCCAAACTGTGCTAGCAATCCCTAGATAACAGAGTTGAGTGCTGGTCGTTAACCAATCAGAGTGAGTAGTTTCTAGGTCAAGCAGACCTGGGCTTTCTGCCAAGAGTAAATTGACACCAGCTTGAGTTAATTGGTGAAGCTAGAATCTGCAAGTTTCCCACGAGAACCAATTAACAGAAACTGAACACCCCCTCACAGATTCTGCTGAACAATTAACACCAAATACACCTATGTACGAGATTATTTTTCCAGCAAACCTAAACCCTTGCACATTCGCTTGTTCTTTATCTTTGCCAATGGTTTAGTTAATACATCTGCTACATTTTCTTCACTTGATACATAAGTACAGGTGATTACATTATCTTGTACACAGCAACGTACATTTTGGTATTTTACAGAGATATGTTTGGAACGCGATTTGAAACCCTCTGTTTTACTTAAGGTTATACAAGCTTGATTATCAATGTAAACTTGTACTGGTTCTCCACAATTTACATTTAAATCTGCTAACAAATGCTTGAAATAAATCACCTCGTTGCACAATTCACTCAATGCGGCGTACTCAGATTCCGTTGATGACACACTTACAACGTCTTGCTTGCGTGACCGCCAGCTGATTAAAGCTCCACCGACCATTATGACTAGTCCTGTGACAGATTTTCTATCTGGCAAATTTCCCCAGTCACTATCACAGTAGCAACTCAACATTTCGTCCTCGGAAGAATTTAATTGTAACATATAGCCAATTGTCTGTTTGAGATACCTCAGAACTTGTTTTACCCCTTTCCAGGCATTTAGTGTGGGCCTTGAGACCAATCTACTTAATATGCCTACTGCATAGCTAATATCAGGTCTGGACCACTGTGCTATATACAGTAAACTTCCAATTACAGAGTGATATACATCAGGATGTTCAAATTCAGGACTCTCATCTGTATGAAGTGTTTTTATGAAACCTGGATCCATAGGCACCGCTGCCCCTTTGCAATCCTGCATCCTGTATGTAGTCAGTAGTTGTTTAACTTTGTTCTGCTGACTAATTAGGCAGCTGCCATCTTGGGCCCAGCACACTTCCAACCCTAGATATGTCCTAACCGGGCCTAAGTCTTTTGTACACCCACCTGAAGCCTACAATCTTTGCCCCCTCAGGCGCTGCTACTGGTGTAAAAACCTTGTGCTCATTCAGAGAGGACATCTCTTCCTCCATTGCCTGTTTCCAGCGCTCTGCCTCCTCTTTTGGTAACTTTAACACCTCCTGAAAACTCTTGGGTTCTGCACTTACACTAAACACATTTGCAGTATCTGGGGAAAAACGCACCGGAGGCACTCCTTTGTTTTGTCTTTTAGATCTTCTGGGAGAAAATTTTTCTTCTGACCCACTTTCCTCCTCAGAACTGCGACCTCTCTTTTGTTGCTTAGCAACTGGTCTTCCACTTTCTTGAGAGCTCTTATCTGAACTTTCCTCCCCCTCAGACTCTGATTCTCTGTGTTTACCTTCAGAGTCATGAAGCTCCTGGGAAGGTTCAAACCAAACCTCAGTATTGGCATGTAGTCTCTCCCAGCCACTATGTTCACAAAAACTGGCATTCCTGGAGATCACAATGCCATTTGTCCCTTCAGCAAAGCGAAAACCTTTTCCCAGCTCCTGGTAACCCACAAACACTAACTGTTTGGTCTTAGGATCTCCCTTCTTTCTCATTTGTTTCGGAATTAATACCCAGGCTTTTGATCCAAACACATGCAAATGGTCAATTTTAGGTTTTTTCTGAAACAATTTAAAGTACGGGGTTGTACCTATTGTTTGATGAAAGAGCCTATTTTGGAGATAACACGCGGTGAGCATGCTCTCCCCCCAATAAGACATGGGCAAATCAGCATCATCAAGCATGGCAAACATCATATCTTGTAAAGATCTGTTTTTTCGCTCTGCAACGCCATTCTCCTCTGGGGAAAAAACGTTCGTTTTTCTATGCCCAATGCCACGCTTTTGTAACCAATCTCTAAAGGCATTTGACATAAATTCGCCACCTCTGTCCGTCTGAATCCTTTTGAGTTTAATGGACAGAAATCTTTCCACAGATGCCACCCAGCCTTTAAACTTAGTGAACACGTCACCCTTATTCTTCATGGGAAAAACCCAAGAGTAACGTGTGGCATCATCCACAATTGTTAGTGAAAAGCGCGATCCACCCCTGCTTACAGCAAATGGACCAATTACGTCCATGTGAACCAGCTGTAGCGGTGACTCACTAACTCTGTCACTTCTGGGGTAAGAGACTCTGTGGGTTTTAACCTTTTTACAAACATTACAATCTAGGTACTTGTTACAACTCTTTAAATTACCCCCATCAGCCAATTCAGACATTTTTAGTACACTTTTCCAGCAAGCATGCCCCATTTTCCTATGCAATAAGTGCACACAGTTGTCATGTATAGCTTTGTTATTCACTGCAGGCTGAGATTTACTGACTACTGCTGCAACTTGAGATCCTGCTTTAAGCCAAAACAAGCCTCCCTCTGACTTAGCAGTGCCTAAAATCTCACCAGCCTTCTTAATAATGCAACTGTCTCCTTCAAAATACACTTTAAACCCAGCTTTTAGCAAACAATCTACAGACATCAGATTGCTCCTTAATGACGGCACACAAAGTACATTTTGCAGGCATTCACGAAGACAAGGAACAAAAACTGCACCCCCCGAAATCACTTCGGAAGTACTTCCGTCTGCTAGAGCCACCTGGCTGCGCTGTGCTGAGTTCTTGGAAACAAACAATTCATCTGAATTCACGATGTGGCGAGACGCTCCCGAATCGACCACCCAGACCGCTTGTTTCTCATCAGCAATCTTGACCACGGCGGTCACCAGCTGAGCCGACTGTTTTCATTTGAAGAATTTCCTTTTACGCTGCTGCTGCTGCTGATCTCGTCTCTGCTCCTGCACCGGCAACTGAGACTTGACCAACTCCGGACATTGTCGTTTTAGATGCGCTGAAGACCCACATCGGAAACAACGCCTAACAGCAAACGCTGACTCCTCACCGGTACGCTGCTTTTGCTTCACCTCTGGCACGGCATGAGAACTCCTTCCAAACCGTCCACCTGTAGAAGCCTCTGCAGCCAACAACCTTTCTTGCCTCTTCTGCCATTCTTCAATCAAACGCCCAGTAACGTAACTGACTGATAAATCAGGCTCCTGTATGCCTTCTAGAGACAAAACTAAATTATCCCAGCTTTCCGGGAGAGAACTCAAAATAATAGCCACCTTCTCCTGCTGGTCTAGTGCACAGTCTCTTTCCTGTAGCGCAACAAACTTTAACTGTAAACTGTGTAGGTGTTCCTGCATTGTAACCCCAGGCTGTAACATTGCCTTGTACAATGCCTTGCGAATGAACAGCTTGGAAACCGCTGTCTCACGCACATGGAGTTCTTTAAGTGCTTGCCACACACCTCTAGCTGTCTTGATTCCCCTCACATACGGCAACTGGGAATCTTCCAGCCCCAAGACAATTGTGGCCCTTGCTCTTTGGTCTTTATCGAGGTCTTCATCATCAGGCTTCGTAGGAAACTTACTCACCACTTGCCAGAGACGATCCCTCTGCAGCACTGCCTGCATGCGTTCCGACCACAGCAAGTAATTGGAGTCATTCAGACGCTCAAAAGCCATCTGAACTGGTTGTGAGGCCATCTTGAGAGCGATGTCCCTGGAACCCGGAACCAGCTACTCACGACCACCGAGAGAGAAAACAGGAACCACAGCACCCAGCACTCACACGCTGCAGCTGTTGTCCTTGTGTCCGCTGCGTCACCAGCTCACCACGGTCAGGAACCAGCCAGAGAACAACAACTTCTGGAACTACTGGAACCAACGCCGTTGATGCTGACACCACCGCAACTCAGGCTGGCAGCACAATGCCCATAACCTCATGGAACTTTGAAGTGTCAGGCATAGCCCTACTGGCTTTAGCCCAAACGTAGCAGAGTTTTCCTGCACAGCGAGGAAGCTAGTTGCGGCGGTAATGACTAGTCAGCTAGACTCAGAATAACTATTTACAGGATTTATTAAAAAAAGAAAAAATAAAACCAGCAGAGTTTCTGCATACAAATAAAAGCAAAATAAATCCTCTCTTTCTCTCTCTCAAAACCATACACAGCACTTCTAACTCCTAACACACCTCACCCCAAACTGTGCTAGCAATCCCTAGATAACAGAGTTGAGTGCTGGTCGTTAACCAATCAGAGTGAGTAGTTTCTAGGTCAAGCAGACCTGGGCTTTCTGCCAAGAGTAAATTGACACCAGCTTGAGTTAATTGGTGAAGCTAGAATCTGCAAGTTTCCCACGAGAACCAATTAACAGAAACTGAACATTAATTTGGTATCGAAGCGGGAAGGTGCAAACAGGAAGTCCGCCTTCCGCTTTTTTGTATATAGACTAAAGCAAAAATTTTGCAAGCTAAAGCCGGGAAGCTGTTAAAAAAGACTAAATTGCCTACATTTAGAACCACTGAAACCCCCCTTGGAAGGAGGAGAAAAGGGGGGGAACTCTGTTTAACCCCAGCAGGAGAGGGAGTGAAGAAGGATAAGTTTCCACCGTCTCTAACCTGGGAACGGGGTGTCAGAGACAGAAACTGTTGGAGAGGTTCATTGACTGTGAACGTAACACTATGACAGACAGCTAATGAAGAGAAACAAGTTGATTCTAATGTTGCCTTTTACATTTTAAAGAAACAAAATACTTGAAAAACATCTGAAACATCTGAAAAATGAAAGTAACTTTCCATTGTCTTCAAAAAAAAAAAAAATGGATACAAGTAGATTGTCTCCTCTAGAGGGAGCTTGCTAAATTGTTGTTGCAGCATATTTGAGACCCAACATCTGTGAGATTAAGACTGTGGGAACAGTCTTTTCTGACCTTGAACAAAGATGAGCTGGGAGAAAGACTGGGTGCTTGCTTTATGCAAGACAAATGCTTTGCTGGAACAGATGCATGAGAAAATGGACTTGATGAATGAGAAAATGGATTTGACTGTTGTTCTATTGATATAGAAATCATACAAGAACCAATCTATCAATCTGTACTGACTGGGCAGGTGCAGATGACAATGGAGGAGGATGCGGCTGCACCTCAAATAGTACAAATGGAGAGACCCGAGGCCCTACAGGAGCATAAACCGCTGTTATTGAAGATTGAAGTTGGAGTGGGCCAAGGGGAATCTGGAGATGAGGAGGTTCTTAGCTTTGGAGAGACCATGAAATTTGATTTTAAATACATTTTGGATTATATCGAGGACTGTGGGGAGTGGGACTGTGGGGAATGGGCGAGCTGGATGAAGGGTGATGGAGATAATTTTGGACTGGAATTCCCCAGAGACCTACCCCCCAATTAGAAAGGAAAGAAATTAAGACAGAGACCAACAAAAGACAAGGAAAGAGGCAAGCACAAACAAGATGAAGAAGAACTGCAGAAGGGACATGGAAGAGATTTAAGGGCCTCGGATATAAGGCTTCCAGGTTGATGGACTAGATGGAATGGACAATAAGGACTGACATGACCCGAGACCAGGAAGAAGAGACGCTGGATGATGATTAGAAGAGAATTTATAATGGAATTTTTTTATTTTAGAATTAGCTAATGAATATTAGGGAAAATGTGGGAATGAAACTATACGACTCTAGTAGAAATGATATCAAGAGCTATGTATATTTGAAAACTAAGATTTAAGTTCTAAGGTACTTAGGGGTAAAGTAAGGTTAAATGAATTAAGGTAATCTCAATAACAGAATATGGGGAAAGATGGTAAGGATCTGTTGAGTTAAATATTAGGTTAAATTGTTAAGATAAATTTTATAACAAAAATTGAGAAAGATGGAAAGAATGTGCTGAAATAATTACTAAACTAGAACACAAAAACGGAGGTGTGAGGAGGTCAATGAAACAAGCAAATGGAAATTATGGATATGCAATTTGGGATTTGTGTTTTTTTTCCTTTTTCCTTTTTCCTTTTTACTGTCTTTTGCTGTATTGTTGTATTTTGTGTTTTTCTCTCTTTTTATTGTTTTCTTTTTTTGTATTGTAGTGTTGTTTTTTATTTTTTATTTTTTTTGTAATTCTGAAATTATCAATAAATATTATTTTTAAAAAACAAAACAAAACAAAATTAGCATACAGGATGCCATCCAACAAACTCCATTCCGGATTTGTGTAGAGTTTACTCCTTAGTCTTTTCTTCTCCTCAAGAAATCCCACAAGGTTTAGGATCAGGGTTTTCCTTCTCCTAGATAAGCAACCTTCCCAGGTTGACAAGCCTCACCTGCCCCTCATGTACAGAATGTGCAGAAACCACCATTTTGACCAATGGGCCCCCTATTGGTCTTGTCTGCTTAATTTGGTAGAGCCTGTCTTTGCACGCAAGGAAGTCCTTAACTCATTGAGGGTTTGAGACCCATCAACTACTCTCACCTGGTTTAACCAACCAGTCGAAGCCATTCCCGGGGTGTGGCTGCTGCCACACGCCAACAGCTTCTAGGAGCCAAAGGGAAGAACTGAGTACAGGGTGGGAACCAAAGGTGGATCTTGTTGTTTAGTCGTTTAGTCGTGTCCAACTCTTCCATGACCCCATGGACCAGAGCACGCCAGGCACTCCTGTCTTCCACTGCCTCCCGCAGTTTGGTCAAACTCATGCTCGGCTTCTGTCGTCCCCTTCTCTTTGTGCCCTCCATCTTTCCCAGCATCAGGGTCTTTTCCAGGGAGTCTTCTCTTCTCATGAGGTGCTAAAGTCTTGGAGCCTCAGCTTCACGATCTGTCCTTCCAGTGAGCACTCAGGGCTGATTTCCTTAAGAATGGATGCGTTTGATCTTCTTGCAGTCCATGGGACTCTCAAGAGTCTCCTCCAGCACCATAGAAATGGCCACTTTAGGAATCCCCTTACCTGGTTTCCATGAGTTAAATATGGGCAACAATTTTTTTAAAATGTGAACAAAACTGTCAAAAATTTACAGAATTCTGGAATAGTGAACAAGGAACAGTAAATGGGGTCATCTGGAGCTTTGAGGTACATTGCCAGCTGTATGTTGATGACACACAGCTCTACTTCTTTGCACTTGCGAGTATGGCAGTGGATGTGCTGGTCTTGCCTCCACAATGGACTGGACGAGAGTCAGTAAACTAAAGCTCAATCCAAATAAGGCTGAGGCACTGTTAGTGGGTGGTTCCCTAGACCAGATGGATGAGAGGTAGCCTGCTCTTGATGAGGTTACACCCCCTTCTGAAGGAGCAGATGTGTAGCTTACAGGTACTTCTGGCTCCATTTCTGTTGCTTGAGGCTCTGGTGGCCCAGCGGTGCCCCTATCTGGACAGGGATGTTGGTTTCTGCTTTCTTCACTGTGCAGCGAAGTGCTTGTCACGGGACAATGTTTTGCATTCCACAGTCAGAGTACTGTTGGGTTTCCCACGGGAATGGGAGACTGGATGTGACGTACACTGGTTTCCTGTTTTTCACTCCTCTCTTGGTGTTCTTTGTTCCGAGGAGAAGGACGGTTGCTTCTCTGCTTTCGCAGAGGCAAGATGCATGTTTGTAATCTCTCAACATTGAAGTGAAAATAAAGCAAAGTTAAGCATGTGGCACGTACTGCTCATCCTTCCGCTGTGTACAGGACTCTGCAAAAACAACATTTTTGGTTATGGGCCCAGAAAAACGCAGTCAAACTGAAGGATGGACTCCAAGAAGCCGAGTCGGAATGCCGGCAGAGGGACAGAGAAACGGGTCGGCGTTATCTGCTCTGCGCGTCAAGTTGATTGATGAGAGGTATGTGCTCATGCTCCGGGCAGCCTGCCAGCTTCTAGTTTATGGCTTTATGGCTGGACTTTGAACTTTTAAAGCCGTTTTGCCGCGATACAGGCAAAGGCTCTAAGGCACAAGCTCACAGGCTTGGGAGGCTTGAAAACCGAAAGTACCTTTGAAAGTGCTTTTGGAATGAGGTTTGAAAGCAGCAGTGACGCAGCTTGATTAAACGCCGCGAAGATGGCAGATGCAAAGCTGGCTGATGCTTTTGGGATTCCTAAGCTCAATAAGAAAAACTACGCGGACTGGGTTCTCTATGCAGAGGCTATTCTGCGGAAAGAAGGTCTGTACAAAGTTATTACAGACAACCCCCCAGCTCCAGTTACAGACGAATGGAAAGCTAAGGATTCCAAAGTGATGGGAACTCTTACATTGATAGTATCCCCAGAAGAGCTCTGTCTGTTGCGTGATAAGACCACAGCCAGAGAAATTTGGGACACTTTAAGAGAGGCTCACTTAAGGACAGAAGCTGGTTCCTCAATGTACTACTATGCCAAGCTGCAAGGTATGGCTCTTGCTGAAGGTGGAGATGTGCGAAAACATCTGATGGAGATGCAGAATCTGAGACATGAGCTGCAACAGAGAGGACTCACCTTTCCAGAGGCTGTGTATTCCTTCATGATACTACATTCTTTGGGTCCAAGTTGGGAGTCCGTTGCCACTCAGATTGCTGTTCAGCCAACTGCTCAGCTCACAGTAGCCTATGTTACTGCCGTGATACTGAATGAAGCAGACCGCCGGGGTGCTAGCTGCATGGGTAAGGGGGAGTCTTCACAGACGTCATCCCAGAGTGCAGTGGAACCACCAGATGGCGCCAAAGCTTTGAAGGCAGTGAAATGCTACTCGTGTGGACGTCTAGGCCATATGAAGAGGGAATGCAGATATCCCAAGGCCAAGACAGAGCAGCGCAGCGGAAGTTCAGCGCGTGGAAAAGGCCAAAGCAAAGGCAAAGGTCCAGTGTCCAGGACAACGCAGCACAAGGCAATGGTCTCACGCTTCACTCCAAACGTCGCAAAGGTCCAGAAGACGTCTAGATCTTTCTTCGTTGTTGATTCAGCAGCTACCCACCACATGTGCAACGATAAGCAACTGTTCGTGTCTTTTACACCGCAGGAAGGTGCGATTCACCAGGCGGATGACCACACGATCCCCAGTCAAGGCTACGGAACTGTTGTTCTTCACAGTTTGGACTTATCGATACAAGATGTGCTTTACGTACCAGATGCCACACACAATCTACTCAGCGTTATGCAACTGAATGAACGGAACATTGACGTTTCCTTCAAGAACAAGAAATGCACCATCACAAAGAAAGACGATTATGTATTGCATGCTGAATGTGTTGATCATTTGTTTGTTCTGTATTATGATGATGTTGTGCAGAATGATACTTGTTGCATTGCAGGTTCTAACAAAAGTTTGCATGCAGGATGTATTCACGATTTTCACAGGAAATTTGGTCATTTGCATTTTGAGGCCGTATCTAAAATGCCTGCCTTGGTTGAAGGTATGACTATTAAACCCTGCAGGTACCACATGAAGTGCAAGGCATGCGCAGCAAACAAAGTGAAAATGTCTGCGAAAGGTAAGGTGTCTAGTAGGCAAGCCACAGAACCATACCAGGTTGTTCATGCTGATTTAGTTGGTCCACTATCACTCTCTTTGGGTGGAAATAGGTACTTCATGGTTCTCATTGATGCATTTTCCAGGTATATTTACGTGTACAATCTCAAGCAGAAATCAGAGGCTTTTCCAAGGTTCAAGGAATTCTGTGCTTGGTTGAAGATAAAGACTCTTTTCACTGATCGCGGGGGAGAATTCACTTCTCAGCAGTTTGAAGCTTTTCTGACTGAGAAAGGAATTCAGCATGATTTGTCCAGTCCTCGCTCGCCATGGCAGAATGGACTTTGCGAAAGGGCAAATCAGACATTGCTTCAAGGGTTAAAAACCTTGCTGCATGATGCCAATCTTCCAGAGAGTTATTGGGCCGAATCTCTCTCGTGTTTTGTTTACAGTTACAATCGCAGGTTATCTTCAGCGATTGGTTGCACCCCCTATGAGAAGATGTTTGGCAAGAAACCGTACATCAAACACATGAAAATTTTTGGTTCTGACATGTGGGTTCACACACCACAAAGCTCCAAGTTAGGCAAGCGTGGATTGCATGGTATCTTTCTAGGTTATCAGAAAGGTTCTTACAGAATAATGATGACTGACACTAAGACAATTAAGCTCACAAGAAGTGTTGAGTACAATGCCAAGTGGGGGGAGAATGTGGGAATTTTTCAATGTTATCCTGATGACAGTGATGAGACTGAGGATAAGCAACAGCAAAAGCAGCCGCAACAACCCACACCCACTGATGAAGGTTCTGATTCTGAGTCTGAAACTGAATCGGATGATTCAGAGGATTTCAAGAGTGCGAAAGCCTCTATGCGACCCTCTGAAAGCTCTGATCAAGAATTGGAAGAACCATTGTTTACAATAGGCCACTTTTCTCCTAAGAAGGAAGAGGAAAGTGTTGAGGACTTAAGGATAATTCGCAGGTCACAAAGAGCCACAAAAGGCAGACATCCAAAGAGATTTGCTGATGAATTTGCTAAGACAGCAGTAGCAGCTGTTAAAAGCTCCAAGAAGGTATTTGAACCTTCAAGTTTCCAAGAAATCCAGGATTTGGATTCTAAGGAAGCTGAGCCATGGTTAAATGCCATGAAGGCTGAGCTTGATTCCTTGGAAAGGAACAAAACATGGGAGCTAGTTCCAGTAGTTCCAGGAATGAAACTGCTTGGAAGCAAATGGGTCTTCAAAGCGAAGACAGATCAAAATGGCAAGATAGTCAGACACAAAGCCAGATTGGTAGCCAGAGGTTTTGCACAGGTACCAGGTGAAGACTATCACGAGACCTACTCACCCACAGTGAGATATGAGAGCATTAGGCTTATGTATGCTCAAGCTAGCTGCAGAGGAGAATCTACACGTTAGTCACCACGATGTAAATACAGCATTTTTGTACGGATCTCTAGGTGAATCACTTTACATGCTTCCACCTGATGGCGTACAGGTAAAACAGGGATTTGTTTGTGCTCTAAAGAAGTCCCTTTATGGTCTCAAACAAAGTGCACGGTGTTGGCACACAAAACTCACTGAGACATTGTTTTCTCTAGGTTTTCAGCAAGGGAAAGCTGATCCATGTGTATTTGTCAAAGAGGAGGGGCAAAAGCTGTATTGTTTGTTTTATGTTGATGATATTTTATTCTTTTGGAAAGATGTCACAATGTACAATAACACCCTAGCTCAACTGAAAGAGCACTTTGACATGAAAGATCTTGGTGAGGTAAACAACTACTTATCTCTGGAAATAGAGAGAGATCAAAGTGGTAACATTCTAGTACACCAGTCACGGAAAATTGCTGATGTGTTAAGCAAACTGAACCTGATGGATGCTAACCCTGTAGACACACCGATGACAACAGGTTATCAGGTAGAAGACACTGAAGAAGCATTTTCTGACACTACACTGTACAGAAGTGTGCTAGGCAAGCTAAACTTCATTGCCAGATGTTCAAGACCTGACATTGCTGTTAGCTGTAATTTGCTAAGCAGACAAGTTAACAATCCCACTGTTAAGGATTGGAAAGCTCTAAAACGCATAGCACGCTATTTGAAAGGCACTATGCATTACAGACTGAGATTTAACAATCAGAAGTCTGGTGGTCTTGAGATATTTGCAGATGCAAGTTTTGGAAGTGACACTACAGACAGGAAAAGTACGTCTGGAGTTTGCTACATGTACAGTCAGGGTCTATTTGATTGGTCATGCAAGAAGCAAACAACAATTAGCTTAAGTACTTGTGAAGCTGAACTGAATGCACTGTCTTATTCACTTAAGGATTGTGAATGGTTGTTACAATTGTGCAAAGACATGAAAATTCCTGTCAAATGTCCAATCCAGGTTTACCAGGAAAACAAAGCATGTTTGGCTTTGCTGAATTCGGAAGGTTGTAAGCAAAGCACGAAGCACTTGCAATTGAAGTTGCAACATGCTAAGGAACATATTCAGAAGGGACTCATAACGGTGTCCTATATGCCAGGTAATGAAATTCCTGCTGATGTATTGTCCAAGATTGTGTCAAGGGATCAACACTGTACCTATGTACAGAAATTGGGTTTGTACTGATATTGTACGAACACGCTGCCCAGTGATGTTCACAGAAAGGGGGAGGATGTTGGTTTCTGCTTTCTTCACTGTGCAGCGAAGTGCTTGTCACGGGACAATGTTTTGCATTCCACAGTCAGAGTACTGTTGGGTTTCCCACGGGAATGGGAGACTGGATGTGACGCACACTGGTTTCCTGTTTTTCACTCCTCTCTTGGTGTTCTTTGTTCCGAGGAGAAGGACGGTTGCTTCTCTGCTTTCGCAGAGGCAAGATGCATGTTTGTAATCTCTCAACATTGAAGTGAAAATAAAGCAAAGTTAAGCATGTGGCACGTACTGCTCATACTTCCGCTGTGTACAGGACTCTGCAAAAACAACAAGGGATAGCCTAACGTCTGTTGTCTAATCTCTGGCAACCTCTAGGTTAGATTACTGTAATATGTTATATGTAGGGCTGCTTCTGAAGATGGTTCGGATACTTCAGCTGGTGCAGAATTCAGCGGCCAAGTTGCTCACTGGGGCAAGACAGTTTGAGCATATAATACAATCCTGACATTGGTGCTAGTTTCAACTTATAAAGCCTTAAACAGCTCATGATTGCAATACCTCAAGGACCACCTCTTCCTATAAGACCTAACTTGGACTTGGATCATCATGTGAGCCCTTTCTTTGTGTGCCTTCTCCACAAGAGCCCCAAAGGGTGGAACACCAGAACGGGCCTTTTCTGCAGTGGCTCCCTGCTTGTGGGATGCTCTCTCCAGGGAGGCTCACCTGATGCCTTTGTTGTATATCTTTAGGTGCCAGGTGAAAATGTTTCTCTATAACTAAGACTTTGGCTGATCAAACATTCTATGGCCTTTCAAATGTTTTTGTGGGGACTTCCGCTTTGCTGCTGATTGCTTCCGGACGCTCATCTCGGGAGTTCCAAGGGGTGAGCACTCACCGAAGGGGTGAAAGAGGGGGGTTGCTAGGCTTCACAACTCCCAAAAGATCCAGGAGGGCTTCCTGCATCTAAAAGGACACGCTGAGGCGTTGGAGGGGTCTTCAGAGTTGAAGGAGACCACAGACGCCCACAACAGCGTTCCCTCCCCACGGAGAGAAAGCCTGACTTCGGGAGTGATCCTGCAGCATAAGCTCCAAAGAAAAGAGGCGTCTGGTATCCGCAAGCACGGTTGGTCCCCCGGAAAAAGCTATCAAAACATAGGTAATTAAGCATAAATCTTACGGCAGCTAGAGGCTTCTTTGAACTGGAAGCTGTACAAAGGACTGGGAGTTCAACCGAAGTGAATGGAAAGATAGCTGAGATTAACCAGACGCTTAATTAATGCAAGAGAAAGAGGAGGTCAAACCCATTGCATTTTGAAATACAATCCAGGAAAAAACAAGGTGGAGAAGAGAATTACAATTATATTGTTTTACAACAGCTTGCATGGACTGCTGTAATATCAAATCAAGAAAGAAATAAGGGGGAAAAGACTAAAAGGTGAACTATCCCTTTAATATATTGGACAACATCTCTTGGAGTTTTATGAAGAAAAATCTACATGGGATGGGGGTATGCCAAGGTTTTGAAAATGGTATAGGTGCAATATATTCTGAACAAAAAGCTAAATTAATTGTAAATAATGTGGTGACGGCAGAATTTAAGATAGAAAAAGGGACACGACAGGGATGCCCAATCTCCCCATTGCTTTTTATATCGGTCCTGGAGGTTCTGCTAAATATGATCAGAAGGGATCGGTTGGTTAAAGGTATACAGGTCGGAGCCAAACAGTACAAACTGAGAGCATTTGCAGATGACTTAGTATTGACGCTACAGGAGCCAGAATCTAGTACTAAAAGAGTTTTAGAACTGATTCAAGAATTTGGTCAAGTGGCAGGTTTTAAATTGAACAAGTTAAAAACTGAGAAAAATTTAACACCGATTGAAAGAGATAGGTTTCAGAATGAGACAGGATTGACTGTGGTAAAGAAAGTGAAATATTTGGGGATTAACATGACAGCCAAAAATGGGAACTTATTTAAAGACAACTATGAAAAATGCTGGGTCGAAGTGAAAAAAGATTTAGAAATCTGGTCAAACTTGAAGCTTTCATTGCTGGGTCGTATTGCTGTGATAAAGATGAATGTATTGCCAAGAATGTTGTTTCTGTTTCAAACATTGCAAATTGTGGACAAAATGGATTGCTTCAAGAAGTGGCAGAGAGATATCTCTAGATTTGTCTGGCAGGGCAAGAAGCCCAGAATAAAATGTAAGATATTAACAGATGCAAAGGAAAGGGGTGGATTTGCCCTGCCAGACCTTAAACTTTACTATGAATCAGCAGCCTTTTGCTGGCTGAAAGAATGGCTACTTCTTGAAAACACAGACACTTTAGACTTAGAAGGTTTTAACAATGTATTTGGATGGCATGCATATTTATGGTATGATAAGGTCAAAGCACATAAAGCATTCAAAAACCATATTGTCAGTAAAGCATTGTTTAATGTCTGGGTAAGATATAAAGACTTATTGGAAAATAAAACCCCAAGGTGGTTGTCACCAATGGAAGCAAAAGCTCAGAAAAGGCTCAATATGGAGGCCAAATGGCAGATATATTGGGAAATTTTGGAACAAGAAGGAGGCAAATTGAAACTGCAGAGTTTCGAAAAATTAAAAAACAAAGTGAGAGATTGGCTTCATTATTATCAGATAATGGAGGCATATAATTTGGACAAGAAAATCGGCTTCCAGGTGGAAAAGTCAAAATTAGAAACAGAACTGTTAGAACCCAAAACTAAGAATCTGTCAAGAATGTATAACTTGCTGTTGAAATGGAATACTCAGGATGAAACGGTGAAATCTGCTATGATTAAATGGGCACAAGATGTTGGACATAATATTATGTTTGCTGACTGGGAACAGTTATGGACCACAGGTATGAAGTTTACGGCATGCAATGCCTTAAGACAGAATATTATGAAAATGATATACAGGTGGTACATGACCCCAGTCAAGCTTGCCCGATAACGAATGTTGGAAATGTAAAGAAGTGGAAGGTACATTCTTTCACCTTTGGTGGACGTGCCCAAAGATTAAGGCTTTCTGGGAAATGATATATAATGAACTGAAAAAGGTATTTAAATATACCTTCCTGAAGAAACCAGAGGCCTTTCTCCTGGGCATTGTCGGCCAATTGGCGCCAAAGAAGGACAGAACTTTTTTTATGTATGCTACAACAGCAGCAAGAATACTCATTGCAAAGTATTGGAAGACACAAGATTTACCCACTCTGGAAGAATGGCAGATGAAGGTGATCGACTACGTGGAATTGGCAGAAATGACTGGCAGAATCTGAGACCAGGAAGAAGAGTCGGTGAAAGAAGACTGGAAGAAATTTAAAGACTATCTACAGAAATATTGTAAAATTAATGAATGTTAGAATGATGTTGGATAGAAATTAAGGGGTTTCCAGCTGTAATGCTTTAGGAGATACGAAAAAAAAGGTTTATAAATGGGTAAAAGCTTAATGGTAAGGATTTGCTGAACTAACAAATTGAAGTGGAATACAAAGAAGGGAGGTATGAGGAGGTCTGTAAGGAAGATATGTTGTGGGAAATTATTTGTTTTTTTAACTGTTTTTATGTTGTATTTTGTATTTTGTTTCTTTTTATTTTTTTTCATTGTTATATTTTAAAAACTTTAATAAATATCTTTTTTAAAAAAAATATTGGAGAACGTCTGAAGCAATTATGGACGATATGGAGGAAAGGAATGAATGGGCCTGAAGACTTAAAGACCTACCCAAACCCCAGTGCTAAATTAATGGAGTGATTAAAAATGTTTTGCTGAGAGTTTATGTGTGAGAGACATTCGATATACAGGCTCCGGCTTTTACATAGCAGAAAGCCTTTCTCCCTTTCGTTAAAAAATTCCTGACAGTTATTTGAATTGATGGTCGAAATGATGGAAAGAGATGAACAGATCTGAGGTCCTATAGATCATCCCAAATCCTAGTGCTGCACCCCACAGAGCAAGTAAAGATTCTTGGTGAAGGAAAGAGCAAAAGGTGCTTTGGACTTCTGGACTTGAGATTCTTATTGAGCCAGCTCTTTCTTAGATGAATGAGAGAGACAATAGACATTCAAGCTCCGGTTTTTGTGTAGTATGGAGGCCTGACTTCTTTGTGTTAAAATTTGCAGAAGTTGCACCAGTTTTGCTGATTTACTTCACACTATTCTTGACTGTTGAAGGGGGTGCAGGGGAAAAAGTTTTTGTGGTGAGAAGAGCCTGGGGAAGCCAAGAGAAGATTTTAAAGAACTGTTAAGAAAATAAGCCCCTCCCGACAGGGTGGGGGGGTTACTGGGCTCCCCTCTATTGGTGGCAAGAGGAAATTACTCTGCAAGTAACAGGAAAGTTATATAAAGGCTGGTTAAATGTGTAGGGAAATGGACAAGGGGATTTCGGACAACTAGTGGACAAAACTGGTAACTGAGTAAAAATTTATTTATTTATTTATTCTCCTTTTCCTTGTTAAATGTTATTATTATTATGTTATTATCATCATTGATGGGACAGTGTGCATTAGAGGTGTTGTCAGGGGTTCAGGAGCAGAGGCAAGGGCAAGGGAGGAAACAGAGAGCGAGGGGGAGGAGGCAGAAGAAAAGATGAGTGATGACGACGACCCGAGATCTCCGAGTCTTTCCAGTGAATCAGAAGATTCACAGAAAGGAGCACCAGTGGCCAGGGCAAGGGGGGAGCCTAGGGGGAAACCCCAGGAAGATAGAGCCAGAGGGGACTCAGAGGAGAGCAGTTGGAAATCGGGACCAGCGTCACCGCCGGAGAGCAGGGAAGAGGAAGGGAGCCAGGGATCAAGCGCTGGCAGCTCACAACAGGGGGGAGGGCATGAGTCAGGAGTGGCCACACCTCCATCGGGGAGCGAAGAAACGGTCAGACGGAAAGTGGAAGGTTGGGCGCGCGCGCCAAGTTCAAATGCACAGGAAAGTGACGCAGTAGGCCGCCCTGAAAGAGAGCCAGGTCCTAAAGCCCGGCGCAAGGAGACAGGAGGGTCCGGGGGGTCGGCATCAGAAGAATCCAGGAAGGAAGAGACCCCGGGGGGCAGAGGGACCCAGAGGAGAACAGTCAGGCGGAAAAGGTGGAGCAGGGCTAGGATATTAAGTTGGTGCACAAGGGGCGGAGACTCAGACGGAGCTTCGCCGATCTAGCCACTAGACGTAGAGTTGCACGCAGCAGCTTGAGAATGGAAACTGTAATTCAATAAAGACTTTTACTTAATGATCGCTGGCTAGCGTGATCCTCTGTGAGCTAGGATCTGGAAAGAACACAGAAGGGTTGGCGAAGAGATCCAGGTGGGAGACTGGGTCTGGTTAGCAGCCCACGCAGTGCCGGCCAGGTCGTTGGCCAAGAAGAAACTAGGGCATAAGCAACTGGGGCCCTACCAAGTCGAAGGGCAGGTCAACCCGGTGGCTTTCAGGCTGGCGCTTCCGGAGGGTTCCAGAATGCATCCGGTGTTCCACAGATCGGTGCTCACTCCCTACAAGGCACCGCACAGGTTTCAGGAACCCGGAACGGCACCGAGTCCGCTCAGAGAAAGAACCGCGTAACCATCCTTTTAAACAAATATCCAGCAACAAAGTTAGTTCAGTTTTCAGTTACATTTGCTCCTTTTCAAGTGCAAAAGGAAACTTTGAAACAATATATTTCTCTTATTTAGCTATCTGTCAGCAGACATTATTCACAGTCAATGAACTTTCCCAAAAAGTCGATCTTACTAAAAGCCCGTTCCCAGGTTCAAGACGCTGGTAATTTATCTTCCTTCACTCTCTCTCCTGCAGGCTTAGGCAGTCTAAAATTCCCCCCTCTTCTCCTGCTACCAAGGGGGGTTTAGTAGTTTTAACCGATGGAGATTTAATCCTTTACAAAAGGCTTTCCAGACTTTAGTTTGCAACGTCTTTGCTTCAGTCTATTTACAAAAGGGGAAGGCGGACCTCCTGTTTGAAACCTTCCCGTTTCAATGCCAAAGATCCAATTTTCCGTCACCATCACAACGACATAGCAGTGTGAATTTGGTGAGTAACAGGGAACTCTGCATTTGTGTAATCAAGGAATAAAGTCCCAGGAGGAAAGATCACCCAGATGTGGCCTGCGTATTGTCCTACCCAGTGCTTTTTTTCCTGAGGGGACGCGAGGGGCATACGCATACCCCTAAACATCTTGTGAATCTACGTTTGGCCTCATTGAGGGGCAGTATTTCAATATGCCTAGGAAAATGAGAGTACCCCTAAACATTTTTTTTTTAAAAAAAGGACTGGCTTTTTAAAAAAGCACTTTCTTTCTGTATTGTCGCCCCATAGTTTTTCACTGCTTAGAACAGGGGTTCCCAGAGTGGGCACAGGCTGTGGGATTAACCAGAGGGTGCTAGGAGGCAAGAGGGGCATTGGGGGTATAACTATCAGAATTTGAAAAACTGGTATCACTCGATCAAGCTCATTGATTTTACTGATTTAATTGAACTAAATAGTTTTAACTGGATTTGGAATAAATGTGCAATTGATCGTTGCTGTTTTGAATTTTATTGCGTTATTATCTTCCTTAGTTGGTCATGCAAACCACTATTCTGGATACCGTTGTACCTCTGCTCCCGAATGCCTTGGGAGTCAAACGTTCTTTTGGAAGCCGAACGTCCAGTGGGGCTTCCACGGCTTCTGATTGGCTGCAGGAGCTTCCTGAGGTCAATCAGAAGCCGCACTTTGGTTTCCAAACGTTTCAGAAGTCAAATGGACTTCTGGAACGGACTCCGTTCGACTTCCAAGGTACGGCTGTACAGTGGAACCTCGGTTGTCGAACATAATCCGTTCCGGGAGACCGTTCGACTTCCGAAACATTTGACAACCAAGGATCAATTGCCGATCAGCAATTGCCCTTGAAACAACATCAAAAGATGAGGCCCCTGAGACGCTACATCGGTAGTTTTAACCGATGGAGATTTAATCCTTTACAAAAGGCTTTCCAGACTTTACTTTGCAACGTCTTTGCTTCAGTCTATTTACAAAAGGGGAAGGCGTACTTCCTGTTTGAAACCTTCCCGTTTCAATGCCAAAGATCCAATTTTCCGTTCTACTCACGGGTAGTTGTTTAAAATCCAATTGTCCACAGCAAAAAGTCAGCGCTCTCCGGCAACAGCAATGCGGCTTCACTCCGTGATAAAAGCAGTCGATTCAAAGCACCGCGCCACTCACCCCACGTCGCTCCGGAACCCCGAAACTGGGTTTCCCCACGAGTAGGGGAGGCGCAAAAGGTGCCAGCCGAATCCCACGTCCACAGGCTTCTCCCGCCTGTGGTTTTTAATGCGTCTCCGCCTCGCCATGGCGGTCAAGACCCTGATTTTCACGGAGCGGATTCCTCCCGATCAGAGGAAATCCGCCATTGCTGGAGGCGCTAACCTGGAAGTCCCCAGGCCTATCGCACTCCTAAATAGCGATTATTAATTATATGCAAATATTTTAGCCGAAAGATAAAAAAAGTCTTCCAGATGATTATACACAATGACCAAGCTGGCTTTTTGCCCGGGAGGCACATTTATAACAACACCAGAAACATTATAAACTTATTAGAGTATTTAGACTTAAGAATAGAAAAGAAGGCAGTCTTAATGGCCATAGATGCTGAAAAAGCTTTTGATAGGGTCTCCTGGAAATTTATGAAAGGTCTATTACACCATATGGATTTTGGTATACAGTATATAAAAGGGATTGAAGCAATATATTCAAAACAAAAAGCTAAAATCATAATAAATGGAAATTTATCACAGGAGTGTGAAATCAGTAAAGGGGTCAGACAAGGTTGCCCACTATCCCCCTTAATTTTCATACTAACATTGGAAGTCTTATGTAAACGAATTAGGGAGGAAAAAGAAATAAAAGGGATTATGCTGGGAAATAGAAGTTACAAAATGAGGGCATTTGCTGATGATCTAATTATAACTACGGAGCAACCAAAACAGAGTCTAACAAAGGCGTTGGAAATAATATATGCCTATGGTAAATTTGCGGGGTTCAAACTGAATTTAAACAAGACAAAACTATTACAAATTTGTCGCCAGATGAAAAAGCAGAATTAGAAAAAATAATACAAATTAAAATCTACCCCAAAATCAAGCATTTAGGATTATGGATAACACCAAAGAATATTAACTTGTATGAAGATAATTATATTAATTGTTGGAAAGATATCAAAAGACAGTTGGAGACATGGACAAGCCTAAACATATCATTCCTGGGCTGTATTTCGGTAATTAAAATGACAGTCTTACCGAAGCTACTCTTTTTATTCCAAACGATTCCAATTATAGGAAAGACCAGCAGTATTGACAAGTGGCAAAAAGAAATTTCTAATTTTTTGTGGAAGGGTAAAAGACCAAGAATAAGATATTAATAGATACTGTAGAAAGAGGTGGCTTCGGGTTACCGGATTTGAAGCTATATTACAAAGCCTCATGTCTTCTCTGGTTGAAAGATTGGTGTTTATTAAAAAATTGGGATATTTTAGTTCTAGAAGGTCATGACACACGTGTCAGGGAACTGCCATCAGTGCCGGAGGGAGAGAGCAAAAGCCAGAGGGATTCCAGAGAGCGTCCAGGGATCGGGAGAAAAAGCCCATCTTAGAATCATAGAATCCTAGAGTTGGAAGAGACCACAAGGGCCATCGAGTCCAACCCCCTGCCAAGCAGGAAACACCATCAGAGCACTCCTGACATATGGTTGTCAAGCCTCTGCTTAAAGACCTCCAAAGAAGGAGACTCCACCACACTCCTTGGCAGCAAATTCCACTGTCAAACAGCTCTTACTGTCAGGAAGTTCTTCCTAATGTTTAGGTGGAATCTTCTTTCTTGTAGTTTGGATCCATTGCTCCGTGGCCGCTTCTCTGGAGCAGCAGAAAACAACCTTTCTCCCTCCTCTATGTGACATCCTTTTATATACAGTGGTGCCTCGCAAGACGAAAAGAATCCGTTCTGTGATTCTCTTCGTCTAGCGGTTTTTTCGTCTTGCGAAGCAAGCCCATTAGCGGAATAGCGCTATTAGCGCTATTAGCGGCTTTTAGCGGCTTTTAACGGCTTATCTGCTGATCGGATCAGCTGATAAGCGGCTTAGCGGCTTAGAAAAAGGGGGGAGGAAAAAACCCCGCAGGAACTCACAAGGCATTGTCGTCTTGCGAAGCAAGCCCATAGGAAATTCGTTTTGCGAAGCACCTCCAAAACGGAAAACTCTTTCGTCTAGCGAGTTTTCCGTCTTGCGAGGCATTTGTCTTGCGGGGCACCACTGTATTTGAACATGGCTATCATATCACCCCTTAACCTCCTCTTCTCCAGGCTAAACATGCCCAGCTCCCTTAGCCGTTCCTCATAAGGCATCGTTTCCAGGCCTTTGACCATTTTGGTTGTCCTCCTCTGGACACGTTCCAGTTTGTCAGTGTCCTTCTTGAACTGTGGTGCCCAGAACTGGACACAGTACTCCAGGTGAGGTCTGACCAGAACAGAATACAGTGGCACTATTACTTCCCTTGATCTAGATGCTATACTCCTATTGATGCAGCCCAGAATTGCATTGGTTTTTTTAGCTGCCGCGTCACACTGTTGGCTCATGTCAAGTTTGTGGTCAACCAAGACTCCTAGATCCTTTTCACATGTACTGCAAGATTCTCTTCTGGGGAAGAGAATCAGCGTAGCACCAGTGGAGAAGGGGGGCAGATGGGGGATGCGGCGAGGCGGTCCCATGACTCCTTGCCTGGGACCAGCGGGGAGAGTAGGGGTCCTCCGTTGCCCACACCCTCCTTGTGCAGAGAGGGTAGGCGGAGACTAGGCGTCAAAGAGCTTCTTTGCTGGAAGAAGTTTAAGAAACGCCCACTCACGGATTCTGCCAGCAACTGAGTCAGCCACGGTGGACGTGCCCAAGGATTAAGGCTTTCTGGGAGATCATATACAATGAATTGAAAAAGGTATTTACGGTAAATGCATGTATATACACCCATATTTAGTTATTTTGCAGCATTGCTTTGCTTTAAAAATTCAGGAGATAGCTCCAAAGTCAATTCGGAGGAGAGCTAGCAATCATAGGCAATATGAAAGGGTTTGAACGACTCCTCTCTCTTACACAATTCACTTTCGATCGTATTTATACTACAGACTGAAATTGATTTGGTAGTTATTTCCTCTCCTCAGGGAACTCCGAGTACTATACTTCTGTGAACAAGGCTAGCAGTCATTAACAGAAAATTCTCAGTGCCCTTGCCAAACCACAACTCCCAGGAATCTCTGGGGGGCCTCGCCAGAATTAAACTGGCATAAAATTAATATACTGGTGCAGTAATCAGCCCTGGGTTTCCCCCAGGGCTGTCAAGTGACAACAGTAGGGCCGGCTCAGGATCCAGGGTTGCCTTGGTCCCTCCCTGCCCCCAGAATGCCCCCCCAGTTGTACTTCCACCCACCCAAAGGTGCAATGGGCAGTGGCGAAGCTGCATGCTCTGGCACCAGGGGCAGAGAGCAGGCAGGCGTGTGTCCCGGGGGCGTGGCACATCGCCTGCGGGGGCGTGAAGATTGTAGAAATAACATGCCTGTGAACCCTGGAAAAAGGAAAGGTTAATCATGCGTCTCCCTTCAGAACAACTTCCCCCCCAAGGGTACATTTTTGGCAAGTATAATAAATTCTTTGATCAATCAAGTAAAACACATACACTTAATCGACTAACTGTGCAATCCCAGTGAATTCAGCAAGAGACACTCTTGTAAGTGCACGCAGGATTGCACCCTAAAATTTCTTTGAACAAGTGGACTTAGGTAGAAGAAAGGAACTGGTACCCCCTCGTCCATATTAACTGCTTCCAAGTCTATTTACCTTCTGTGAAACAGGTGAATGTCAGGAATAGCGTGAAAAACCTGGTGAGTGTCTTGCTCCAAAAAGCCCACAGTGACCTGGAGAAAGTGTGAGCCATTTGGATGTGGATCTGCCACCATATAGGTAGGTGGGGGTACCACCTTTCTGCATACTTGAGTCCCCTTGCCTCTGACAACTTCCGGTATTAAAAGATCAGCCTTTGTCACTGCCCTGCGCCCAAGAATCCAGCTCTGTAGCAGAGTTCTTTAGCAGACACCCAGTCCAGTGATTGCCAGCCAAGGAAGATGGATACGTAAGGTCATATCAAAGCAAGTTATATTCAGAGTAGACCAGCTGAAATCAAAGGATGTAAGTAACTCATGGACATTAAATTTAGTGGGTCTACTCTGAGCATGGCTTCTTTGCAGCTGTCTCGGGCATTTTCACCATTTCATAGCCAGTCATGTCAGCTCCATTTGCACAAAGGATTCTGGATTGTAACCTGTGTGGATCAGTGATTTGGTGTTTGGCTCACACAGAGCTTGACTGGGATCTCTGTTCAGCCATGAATCTCAGAAGGGATCAGGAGGTGCTCACTGATAACAGAAATCACTGGGTTAAAGCTCACTGAAAGTGCCGCGGTAGCATCATTATCAATTTACGATGGGGTGGAAGGTTTGCAGGCTATGAAGGACTCGCTCACAAATTTATTGAAAGCTGCACAAATTATGATAGCTAGCAAGTGGAAGGGGCAAGCAGAATATAAAATGGAAAAATGGTATGAAGAGGTGTGGGATATATAGCTATTAATGATAAATGAACATGTGCCATTAAGGTAAGACGGGGAATATGCAGGAGGAATGATTTTGAGGAGATATGGAGGGTGTTTGTAGAATTTGTACTGTTACAACGGAAAGGGGTCAAACCATCACTAGAGGTGTTGAAATTTTGGGAGGTTGGATAGTTACAATGGAATGGTCTCGCTGGTGGGGTGCACATTTTTATTCTTATTTATTTATTCTTATTACCTTGTCAAAATAAAGTAAAGGTCGCAGCACGGGAGGAGAGGAGGTGTCTCCCGACTCCTAACCCTTGCACCAGTGTGCATTTTTATTTGGCAACAAGACCCTGGGTCTGCACAAAGCAGATTTACGAGTGCTTCCAGACTTTCTCTTTTGAGGTGCGATTCAATCACATATGGGCAAATCCATGTTGTGCAATCAAAACTTCATTTGGAGCTCTTGCAAGACAAGCCACCCCACCCCCCAATCAGATTTTGGCAACCAGGAAAGATATCGAGAAACACGATGGAAAGTGTTGCAAAGTGTTGCCACCCCACAAGCAAATCAGAATGGGTGCTCATTGTCTTTATTTCTACAGAATATGATGTGGAAGGCTGCTATAACCTGGACAAGGTGTCATTTAAACCAGCTGATGTCCTTCAGTCAGGAAAGGCTATTTGCGGTGGATATGCTCGACTCTTTCAAGAAAGGGGCAGGTAACTTCTGTTGGCTCCAGCCATCATGGCAAGTGGTTGTTACTTGGCTGTAGCGATAGGAGATCTCGAGAGCCACAGGTTCCCCACCCCTTGCCCTAGGCAGCTATCTCCATGCTTAGGCGTGATCAACTCGCACGTGACAGCCCTCGGAAATAAGTAAATCAATAGATTCTAAGCAGAAAATGGCGGGAGAGAGCTGGAGAGTCCTCATGGCTCATGAGGAGACCCTCCCCAGAACCCAAAGAGGACTTCAGTGGGAGCGGAGGAAGCCCCAAAGAGAACGGAGGCACAGTGGGGCTTTGTTTAGGCTGCTCAGCCTCCCCACCTAGTAGCTGACACACGTCACAGCATGGCAGCTGCTGTTGCTTTTCCACAGGTCCTCCAGCCAGCTCCAGAGCTTCAACTCTAGTTGAAAAGAGTGTTGTGGGGAGAGAGAGCTGGAGAGCAGGAAAAAATGAGCTTTTTTTAGTGTGTGCTCCCTACTTACACAGGGACACGGGTGGCGCTGTGGTCTAAACCACTGAGCCTCTTGGGCTTGCCGATCAGAAGGTCGGCGGTTCAAATCCCCACGACGGGGTGAGCTCCCGTTGCTCGGTCCCAGCTCCTGCCAACCTAGCAGTTCGAAAACATGCCAAAAAGTGCAAGTAGATAAATAGGTACCGCTCGGGCGGGAAGGTAAACGGCGTTTCCGCACGCTGCTCTGGTTTCGGTGTTCTGTTGCGTCAGGCTGGCCACATGACCCGGAAAAACTGTCTGCGGACAAACGCCGGCTCCCTCGGCCTGTAAAGTGAGATGAGTGCCGCCACCCCAGAGTTGTCTGTGACTGGACTTAACTTTCAGGGGTCCTTTACCTTTACCCTACTTACACAATTTTTGCTTATGTGCATGGGGTTCCGGAACATGACCCACCATGTAAGTGGAGGAATGCCCACACTGTGAATGATCCTGAAGCAAACTTGCATATATAGGGCTGCATTGAATTGAGTAGGTCCACTGGAATCCATAGACTTAAAAATTACTTGAATTTAATGGGTCTCTTCCCTGTGTGACTTAGTTCCTCATCCATACTTAGCTTTGCTCTGTGCTTTATAGGCACAGTTCCTGGCTTTCCAGGTCCGTGTCCAAATGTTGTTGTTGTTGTTTCATCCCAGGAAAACTTGTGTTTTCCTGCCAAATTGGAGCAAATGAGAATCTGTGGAGAACCTGGTTGCTGTTTTCTCTGATCCAGCAAAATGAAGGACGGCCAATCCAGCCTATCAAAGCGGTGAAAGCAACCACTTGTCCTCTTGGTAGCAACACTGTTCCTGAATACCTTCCTTCCCCTCTCAGTATTGCAGGGATACAGTGCCAGTATTTGATAGGCAGCTGCAGCGTAAAGGGGAAGAGCGACCATGCCTGGAATGCTGTCCGCATTGATGGAAGGTGGCATCTCTTAGACTGCACCTGGGGAAGTGGCTCTGTGAATACTGCTTTTAGCAAGTTCACTTTCAGGTACGCTGTTAGGCAGACCAGGCAGAGCGTGGGACACACTGAGGGGATAGCAGAAGAAGAAGAGTTTGGATTTGATATCCCGCTTTCTCACTACCCTAAGGAGTCTCAAAGCGGCCAACAATCTCCCTTCCCTTCCTCCCCCACAACAGTGGGGCTGAGAGACTTCAGAGAAGTGTGACTAGCCCAAGGTCACCCAGCAGCTGCAGGTGGAGGAGCAGGGAAGCGAACCCAGTTCTCTTAACCACTACACCACACTGGCTCTCACAGTTAACTTCATTTGCTTTCAGGCGGTTTTGTTTTGCTTGGACCACTTGTCAGAGTTTGCAATTTGATGGCCGCAGGGCTGATTAATGTAAGCAAGTGCAATAAGAATGCTGCAGCTAGGTTGGTGACTGGGAGTGGCCGCCGAGACCCTATAACACCGGCCCTGAAAGACCTACATTGGCTCCCAGTACATTTCCAAGCACAATTCAAAGTGTTGGTGCTGACCTCTAAAGCCCTAAATGGCCTCGGCCCAGTATACCTGAAGGAGTGTCTCCACCCCCATCCTTCAGCCTGAGGTCCAGCTCTGAGGGCCTTCTGGCAGTTCCCTCACTGTGAGAAGTGAGGTTACAGGGAACCAGGCCTTCTCAGTAGTGGTGCCCGCCCTGTGGAACGCCCTCCCATCAGATGTCAAGGAAATACAATAACTATCTGACTTTTAGAAGACATCTGAAGGCAGCCCTGTTTAGGGAAGTTTTTCATGTTTGAAGTGTTATTCCGTGCAGAGTGGCTGTGGAGGCCCGGCCAGATGGGCGGGGGTATAAGTAATATTTCATTATTATTATTATTATTATTATTATTATTATTATTATTATTATTATTATGCCATGGGCATGGAGTGTCCTGATGGCAGGGATAGATACCATCTATTCATCCTCTTTGAACAGTTCTGGAGTGTTGTGCTTATTCCAGGCTACATGTGTAAAATCTGGGGATTCTGGAGGCTGGATTGTTGCAACACAGCAGCTTCCTCAACCAGATGCCGTCCAGCTGCTCTGGATCACCACTCTGTTTGCCTGTCTGGCCCTGGTGCTGATTTAGGCATTATTATGAAATACTAGACTATTGCGCCTTCTCCTTTTGCAGGTACGATGAGTTTTACTTCCTTACTCACCCCGCTCTGTTAATTAAGAAGCACTTCCCTGAGGACCCCAAGTGGCAGCTTCTGAAACAGACGGTGACACTGGAGCATCAGCATGATCTGACTTAAATGCAGAAGGACTGACCGTCGCAGTCATAAGAACATCAACCACTGAAAATGGGTAAAGTCAATTAGAAGCATCTGTCTTGTTCCCTTTGATATCACAGTTACATCCACAATCAGCCTCATGTACAAGCTGTTACTGCAGTGTATATAACAGGGATGGAGAACCAGAGGCCCTTTCAGAGGTCCTGCACTACAACTTATCCAGAATGCGGCAGCTAGACTGGTGACTGGGAGCGGCCGCCCAGACCACAGAACTTGAAAGACCTACATTGGCTCCCAGTCCATTTCCGAGCACAATTCAAAGTGTTGGTGCTGACCTTGAAAGCCACCTAAACGGCCTCGGTCCAGTAGACCTGAAGGAGAGTCTCCACCCCCATCGTTCTGCCCGGACACCGAGGTCCAGCGCCGAGGACCTTTTGGCGGTTCCCTCACTGCGAGATGCCAAGTTACAGGGAACCAGGCAGAGGGCCTTCTCGGTAGTGGCTCCCGTCCTGTGGAATGCCTTCCCATCAGATGTCAAAGGAATAAACAACTATCTGATGTTTAGGGAAGTTTTTTAATGACTGATGTTTTAATGTATTTTTAAGCTCCTGTTGGAAGCCGTCCAGAGTGGCTGGGGAGACCTGGTTGGGCGGTCGGTCGGGGTATAAGTAATAAATTATGATGATGATGATGATGATGATGATGATGATGTCCCATCATCCCTGACTATCATGTGGTTGATGGGACATAAGAATTCAGCAACATCTGGAGGAAATCAGATTGGCGAAGGCTGGTTTAGCACACCACCCCAGACTCTCAGCTGTGGTTAACGTTATAAAGTTATAGAGTTATTATAGAGTTGGAAGGGACCACAAGTGTCATTTTGCCTGACCCCCAGCAATGCAGGATTATTATTTTTGCCCCGTGTGAGGCTCCAACCCACGACCCTGAGATTAAGAGTTTAAACAAGCTAGCTGGATGAGCCGTGGTTTAAAGATGGCTTATCAAACCAATCAACCAGGGTTAACAATAAGCATAGTTCATCAGATTTGGGTGAGGCAACAAGCTGTGGTTAAGCCTAACGAGGATGTAGTTTCCAAACTCTTCACCGCTTGTGTAGAGGGAGGAGGGGGGGAATGTGTGAGCCCAAGGCTTGCTTTGGCTCATTCCCAGCATACTAAACCATGGTTTCACTTGACATCTGAACTGGGTCTGGAAGTATTCCATGCTCTACCTTAGATACCTTTGTTTGCCCCTATTGCTGATTTAGATAGTGTTGCTAAATACTGCACTATTGACCTCTCTTTTTCAGGTACCATGTGATTTACTTCCTCAACCACCCTGTTCTGATTATTAGCACTTCCCAGATGATCCCAAATGGCAGCTTCTGAAGCAGACTTCTGCACCTGCTGCAGCTTGAATGGAACCCGCCTACTGTGTAATTTGATATCCTTCAAGGACAGTCACTTGTCTCGGGTATCACTGCTAAACTGACCACGGTTTTGATGCACAGGGTTTTTAGCTTGACACAAAGTTTTTAAAAATGGAAAACATATATAATATATATAACATGATACTTGTTTCAATGAGCTAAAATTGATTGCAGTAGCTATTTACAAATTTACAGTATAACAAAGAAATCGGGGAGGTGTTCCAGGATTTCTTTTTAAAGGCCGTATCAAAAAATGAGTAAAGTGGGAAACCCTAGATTGATTTTGAAAAGCAGATAATGAAAGGGTACAATTAATGTTTAGGCATAAACTTGTTCATATAAAAATGTGTTGGATCCCGCCCCCCATCCTTTACAGTACAGCAACACAAATCATTAGCATTTTATCCACCATATTCTTGAGACACCCTAATGTGGTCCTATCCATTCACTTAAAGTAGCAGCAGATGTTTTTTATATATAGCAAACAGTAAATAAAAAGAGTACAATCCATAAATTGGTGCAAGCTTTTGGGGCTTGCCTTTGATTTCCCAGTGTGTTTGTAAATGCAATAAAGTTTCACTGTTCTTCGCCAAATGTGTCCTTGTGGTTTGTTCCTCTTGCTTGATTCAGTTGTTTAATATGTGGCAATCTAATAAATTTACAGTCGTATCTTGGATCCCGAACGCCTTGCAAGTCGAACATTTTGGTTCCCAAAAGCTGCAAGCCCGAAAGTGAGTGTTCCGGTTTGCGAACGTTATTTGGAACCCGAACGTCCAACGCGGCCTACGAGGCTTCCGATTGGAAGCCACGCCTTGGTTCCCAAACATTTTGGAAGACGAACGGACTTCCAGAACGGATTCCGTTCGACTTCCGAGATACGACTGTACCTACAGCATAATCACATCTTACGCGCAGAGGCATATCTAGGGGTTCTCTATGTGAAGGGGGTAAGGTCCTGAAAACTGCTGCTACTTAGGGGTCTAAAACAGATACATTTTTATTTAGCTTTAACACACTTACAACTGTTATTTTCTAGTGCAGAGCAACAGGGACAGAAGGAACCATGAGAGAAGCGATGACTGGCTTCACGGTTTTTCCCACATAATGGTTTTTTACACGGCACGCGCACACATTGTGATTAATATTATGGCACTGTTACCACGCTGTGGACTTCAAACTTATTTCCTCACCCCAAATGTATTGATACATTGCCCAGCCTTAAAGTATGTGTGTGTGCTCTATGCAAAAATCACCATGCGGGAAAAACTGTGAAGCCAGCTAGTGCCTCAAAATTTAGCTGGTGCTCTATCACGATTTTGAAAACCAGGTAACATCTAGTCCTCCTCTCAACCCTTGTTATTCTTCGAAAAGAATTTGTCTAAGTTTGCTTAAGTAAGTGGCTTAAAAGTGTGGGTTTGGATTAAGAAAAGAGGAGAAATGATTCCCTACAACAGGTAACTTATCAGTTTTCGTGAAAGGTGTTAACTTTGAGAGAAAGCAGTATTATTTGTGATGGCTAAAAGGTAAAGGGACCCCTGACCGTTAGGTCCAGTCGCGGACGAAGAGGGGTTGCGTGCTCATCTCACTCTATAGGCCAAGGGAGACGGCATTTGTCCGCAGACAGTTTTTCTGGGTCATGTGGCCAGCATGACTAAGCCGCTTCTGGCGAACCAGAGCAGCGCACGGAAATGCCGTTTACCTTCCCGACGGAGCGGTACCTATTTATCTACTTGCACTTGGACGTGCTTTCGAACTGCTAGGTTGGCAGGAGTAGGGACCGAGCAACGGGAACTCACCCCGTCGCGGGGATTCGAACCGCTGACCTTCTGATCGGCAAGCCCAAGAGGCTCAGTGGTTTAGACCACAGCACCGCCCGCGTCCCTACACAACACAAAACACTGTTGCTGTCTGTAGGTTTTATTTTTATTTTTATTACCTTATATTTTGGAAATGTACATCCAGGTTTTATTTCCTTTAAATTGGGGGGGAGGCGGGACCAAGAGAGTGGGGCCCTAAACTATAGCTTGTTTAGCTCACATGTAAATACGGCACTAGGGGCTGCCTGCCCTGCTCACTCTGCTAAGCCTAGACTAACCGATCCAATAGGAATCCAACCCCTGCGACAATCCAATATTGTGTCCTACATTTCTAAGCAGTGAAAAGTTCTGGAGCAGCAATACAGGGAGAAAGGGTACCAGGGGTAGGGGGGCTTGTAAACTGGCCACATATGGTTGATCTGTCTGGACTGAGATCAAGTCATACTCAAGCCACAAAGCTCTGTTTTGACGCTTCGTTCTTTGCTTGAATTCCCCAGAATTCCCCCTCGCTCTCTAAACCGAAAGCACAAGCATTTCCTCCACCCTCTAGAAATAATGTAATAGCTTAAGGAATCATTTACCTCGAGAGAAACAGAGACTCCTGCAGCAATACCCAATCTTCAAAGTTGAACAATCATCACCTGGACGTCCTCACTGAGCATCGACGCCAAAAGGTAAGCAGAGCATCCCGATTTGTTTGGGTCTCTTACAAAAACAACATTTGTGAAATGAAACAACTGACTTCGCGAATGAGATATCTACTTAATGGTGACTGGCAAATTTTGCAGACTGGCATTCTAGGACAGTTGCCTTGGAGGAAACTTCTCTGTCACAAAATGACAGTACACTTCTCTACTCAATGAGGTCAAGGCGAACAAGTGAAATGTTGAGGGCTAGTCACTTGTGGGCTTATTTGCAAAGCTACAGTAGGCCCTGCATTATTTTCAGCATGGTGGCTAAGTTTTGATTTGTAACCAGAAATTCCTAGAGGTCTTTCCTAAAGCAAGGACACATAGAATTGCGCTGTTCCTCTGTAAGAAAAAGAAATAAAAATCTTTTGTTATAGTTTTATCTGTCTCCCAAATATGATGGGGGAAATTTATTCTGGGGCTCAGCACTAATACATGTTTCTTGTACTACGTGTGTCAGGGTTGCTCCCAGATCCTAGCTCACAGAGGATCACGCTAGCCAGCGGTCATTAATTAAAAGTCTTTATTGAGTTACAGTTTCCATTCTCAAGCTGCTGCGTGCAACTCTACGTCTTATGCTTAGATCGGCGAAGCTTCGTCTGAATCTCCGCCCCTTGTGCACCAATTTAATATCCTATCCCTGCTCCACCTTTTCCGCCTGACTGTTCTTCTCTGGGTCCCTCTGCCCCCCGGGGTCTCTTCCTTCCGGGATTCCTCTGACGCGGACCCCCCGGACCCTCCTATCTCCTTGCGCCGGGCTTTAGGACCTGGCTCCCTCTCCGGGCTGCCTACTGCGCCACCTTCCTGTGCATTTGAACTTGGCGCGCGCGCCCAACCTTCCACCTTCCGTCTAACCGTCTCTTCGCTCCCCGATGGAGGTGTGGCCACTCCTGACTCATGCCCTCCCCCCTGTTGTGAGCTGCCAGCGATTGATCCCTGGCTCCCTTCCTCTTCCCTGCTCTCTGGCGGTGACGCTGGTCCCGATTTCCAACTGCTCTCCTCTGAGTCCCCTCTGGCTCTATCTCCCTGGGGTGTCCCCCTAGTCTCCCCCCTTGCCCTGGCCACTGGTGCTCCTTTCTGTGAATCTTCTGATTCACTGGAAATACTCGGAGATCTCGGGTCGTCGTCATCACTCATCTTTTCTTCTGCCTCCTCCCCCTCGCTCTCTGTTTCCTCCCTTGCCCTTGCCTCTGCTCCTGAACCCCTGACATCCATCCCCCCCTCGAAGCCCCCCGTTCCCCCCTCCCCTCCTTCCGGTGCGGGAGCTGGGTGCTGCTGCGGCAGAGGGACGAACGTCGGATACCGTTCGCTTCCCGTGGTGGGCCTCCATTTGAAGTCTCCCGGTTCTTCCTCCCTGCTCTCGTCGACGACGGTCACCTCCGCGTCCATCTCTGTGCCGCCGTGCTCGAAACCAAGGTCGTCCCCGAAAACGTCCATGTCCGTCTCTCCCTCACTGCCTCCTGGCGGCGTTGCTCGTCCGGGACCTTCCAGCCACCTCTTGCGCCACTGCTCCTCTGGTCTATCGTCCCACCAATACGAGGGTTCCGAGGCAGATCCCGAGGGTGACCCCTCCGGGGAACGGGCATCCCGTATCGGGTCCTCGTCCGAGTCGAACCCCCGGAACGTGCTTGCAGAAAGTGTGGGAGTGAAAAGCCAGTCGTCGAAAAGGTCTGCTGGCATTGGTCTATGTGGGAAGAGGGCATGAAACTCGTCCTTGAGCAGAGGTTCGTCCAAGGCGTAGCCCGGCACCCAGCTGTTCGCACTGGCCGGGGTGCCCTCCTTGGCGAGAAGGTATTCTACTCCCTCTTCCCCCCACCTGGAGTCCAAAATCTCCGTGACTTCGTTGATGCGCTCCTCCTGTGCCACTCCCGCGTGCCCGGTTCTGTGTCTGAGCGGACTCGGCGGCGTTCCGGGTTCCTGAAACCTGTGCGGTGCCTTGTAGGGAGTGAGCACCGATCTGTGGAACACCGGATGCATTCTGGAACCCTCCGGAAGCACCAGCCTGAAAGCCACCGGGTTGACCTGCTCTTCGACTTGGTAGGGCCCCAGTTGCTTATGCCCTAGTTTCTTCTTGGCCAACGACCTGGTCGGCACTGCGTGGGCTGCTAACCAGACCCAGTCCCCGACATGGATCTCTTCGCCAACCCTTCTGTGTTTGTCCGCCTGCACCTTGTATGCGTGTTTGGCCAGCTCCAGGTGCCGCCGCAGCTGATCGTGGACCTCCTGCAACTCCGACGCGAACGCATCTGCTGTCTGCGGCTCCCCCTCCACCATTCTTTCTAGTCCCGGGAAGGTTCTGGGGTGCCTCCCGTTGTTGGCGAAGAACGGCGTGACCCCCGTGGACACGTGCTTCGTGTTGTTGTAGGCGAACTCGGCGAGAGGCAGGTAATCCACCCATGTCGCAGGCTGTTGATTCGCATAACATCTCAGGTACTGCTGCATGACGGCATTGGCCCGCTCCGCTTGCCCGTTGGTCTGCGGGTGTCTCGCCGACGCCAGGTTGATCTTGACGTTCAGGAAGCCCATCAGCTTTTGCCAGAAGTTCGAGATGAACTGTCGCCCTCGGTCGGACGGAAAAGACCGCGGCAGACCGTGAACCTTGAACACGTGGTCTATGAACAGTTTGGCGGTTTGTTCCGCCGTGGCCACCTTCGCACACGGAATGAAATGTGCCATCTTGGAGAACAAGTCGACCACCACCAGCACAGCCGTCTTGCCCCTTGAGCTGGGCAGATCCGTAACAAAGTCCAGGGCCACTCTCTCCCATGGTTCGCACGGAGTTTGCAGCGGTTCCAGCAGTCCGGACGGCGGTCTGTGTACTGGTTTGGCCCTCTGGCAGGTGTCACACCTCGCCACGTAGTCCGCGACTTCCCCTCTCATTCCGGGCCACCAGAAGTCTCTGGCGACTAATTCCACCGTCTTCTCCTTGCCAAAGTGCCCGGCCGTGGGCGCGTCGTGCAGCTGCTGCAGTACCTTGGCGCGAAGTTCGTTTCCCGGCACGTAGAACGCCCCTTTATGGAGGAGCAATCCATCTCGCAGTTGGAACTCGTCGGTCGCCGCCGTGCCCCTGTGCACCTCTGCCATTTTTGCTTGCGCGAAGGAGTCATCCTGCAACGCTCGTCGCACCGCCTCCAGGTCAACTGTCGCCGCAGCGCACGCCCACACTGTCGGTGCGAAGATGTGCATGGCGGCCGCTGGCGTTGCCTCCTCCAGATACTGTGGCTTACGGGAGAGAGCATCCGCCATGATGTTGGTGTCCCCCGGGACATACTCTATTCGGAAGTCGAAGTTCGCAAAGAACTCAGCCCAACGTATTTGCCTCTGGTTCAGGAACTGTGCCGTGCGCCAGTGCTCCAGATTCTTGTGGTCCGTGCAGACCTGCACCGTGTGCTTGGCTCCGATCAGGAAGTGCCTCCATGCTTTGAATGCTGCATGAATGGCCAGCAACTCCCTGTCCCAGATGGTGTAGTTCTGTTCGGACTTGCTGAGCTTCCTGGAGTAAAACGCTCCCGGCCTCCAAACCCCCTGCGGGTCCTTCTGCAGCAGGACTGCTCCGACGGCTCTGTCTGAGGCGTCTGTTTCAACCCTCATTGGCCTGCTGGGGTTGACATGAAGCAGCTGTTCTTCCGACGCGAAGAGACGCTTGAGTGCCTGAAATGACTGCTCTGCCTGCGCTGTCCAGATGAACTTCTTTTTCTTGGAGCTGAGCGTGTCCGTGATGGCCGCTGTCTGCATAGCAAAGCCTTTGATAAACTTGCGATAGAAGTTCGCGAAGCCGACAAACCGTTGGACCTCCTTCCGGTTGCGTGGGCTTTTCCAATCCAACACCGCTCGAACCTTGGCGCTGTCCATGGCGAGTCCCTTGTCAGACAACTTGTAGCCCAGGAAATCCACCTCCGTTACGTCGAATTGGCACTTCTCTAGCTTGGCATAAAGCCTATGCTGCTGTAGCCTGCTCAGCACTTCCCTGACGTGTCCGTCATGCTCCTGCTGCGATTCCGAAAAGATCAGGATATCATCCAAGAAACAGACGCACGTCTTGTAGAGGAGCCCCGCCAACACGTGATGCATGAAAGCTTGAAAAACGTGGGAGCCATTTTGCAATCCAAAAGGCATAACTCTATATTCGTAGGTGCCCAGTGGCGTGAACATGGCTGTCTTCCACTCATCTCCTTCCCGCATGCGAATGAGGTTGTACGCCCCTCGCAGGTCCAACTTGGTGAACACGCTGCCCTTGCGTACCTTTGCGAGGAGGTCGTCGATTCGGGGCATGGGGAAGTCCGATGGCTTGGTCACACTGTTCAAAATGCGGTAGTCCACTACGAGTCTTTTCTGGGGCGTGTCCCGCTTCTTAACAAAGAATACCGGACTGCCCCCCGCTGCCTTGGACTCTCGGATGAAACCGCGCTCCAAATTATGATCTATGAACTCATTGAGGTCCTGCAGTTCGTCCTCAGACATGGAATACAGCTTCCCTTTGGGCAGCGCCGCCCCCGGCAGCAGGTCAATTTTGCAGTCATATGGTCTGTGGGGGGGTAGCCTGTCTGCCTCCTTCTCGCAGAACACCTCCAAAAATTCTGCGTACTTGTGGGGAACCGCTTGCAGCGTGCCGAGCTGCAGCTGTGACTCCTCCTCCTCCCCGTCCTGCCGGGGCACGATGCAGTGTTCAGCGCAAAAGGAAGAGCCGAAGGTTAGCTGCCTCTGGTACCAAGCCAGCGTCGGGCTGTGCTTGTCCAGCCAACTCATGCCCAATACAATGGGCGTGTCCGACAGTTGAGTGACGTTGAAGCTGATGACTTCCCTGTGATTCCCAAGTCGCATCACCATTGGTGGCGTTTGCTTCACCACTTGCCCCCCCAGCAGCTCCCTGCCATCCACCGTGACAACCTGCAGGGGCAGCGTGGCAGGCAGTAACTGTATAGCGTGCCTGTCGACAAAGTCTTGCCCTATAAAGTCTGCATTGCTTCCCGAGTCGATGGTGATTGGCACGTCTAGGGTGATCCCATTGGGCAGCTGGAGAGATGCGGTGAGCCTTACTACTGGTTTGGGCGGGAGGGGGTCCATGGGGTGTAAAATCTCTGGGGACTTCTTCACTGACACGTCTGGCTGGGCCCCAGTGCATCTTCCTCCAGCCAGACTGCGTCGTTTCCCTGCTGTGGTTCTCCTTGCTGCGTTGCTGCAGTTACCATTGCTGAGGCTGCAGTGTGCTTGTGGAGCCTCCGGGGACACTCTTTCGCCATATGCCCTGGCTCCTCACAGATGTAACACTTCCTGTTCCCTCTAGGAGGCTTCGCTTTCACTGCTGCCGGTGCTAGGGCTCTGGCTGCTGACTGAGCCCTTGCACCTCCCACCTCCATAGGTTCCGCCCCTCCTCCGGGCGGAGGCGTGGATTGCGCACGCGCTGCTTCTCTGGGAAGGAAGGAGGAGCCCCTGGCTGGTTCGCGCCCTCCACGCCCTTCGTCCCTGCTCCACGGACGTTCTTCCAGCCGCACCCCCACCGCCAGCGCCCTCTGAACGATCTCCTGCGTGGTCCGGGGTCTCTCCCCCCTCGCAATTTCATCTTTAACCAAACTGTGCAATCCCTCCCAAAACAGGTCTCTTACAGGGGCCGAATCTCTGTCCCATTCCAGGGCACTGACCAAAGCGAAAAAGCGGGCATGGTACTGCCTTACGCTGGCTCTCCCTTGCCTTAGTCCATGCACCTCCTTCCGGGCAAGATCCACGTCAATGCTTGATAAAAAAGACCCATCCATCGCTTTAATAAAGGCATCCGCATTTTGGAGCGCAGGATCCTTATCTCTCCACAAATTGCGCAGCCATGCTTTAGCATCTCCATGCAAATGTGACATGATGAACCCCACCTTCTCTTCTTCATCTCTAAAGTCTTTGTGCAGCAGTTGCAGTGCACACATTACATCTGCTCTAAAGTTGGGGTACTGTTGCAAATTCCCATCAAAGTGAGAGACCAGACCGCCTGTGCGTCTCCCCAACCCAATCCCCTCCGGTTTGGGTGTCTGTTGTCCTTGCTTCGTAAGCACTTCCAACCTGACCTGGAGATCCCTGTAGGCGGCAGCTGCGTCCTCCTCTCTCTTCCTGGATGCCAGAGCCTCGGCATTCAGTCGTGATACTGCTTCTCTGAGTTCTGCTATTTGCTGTTCGGCCGTCATCTTGTCTGCTGTTCGTGAGCTCGTTAGTAGGCACCCGCTTTCTCTCCTCTCCGCGAGGCCGTGGATGCCCACAATTTAATGAGACGAAGCTTACTGTCAGGGTTGCTCCCAGATCCTAGCTCACAGAGGATCACGCTAGCCAGCGGTCATTAATTAAAAGTCTTTATTGAGTTACAGTTTCCATTCTCAAGCTGCTGCGTGCAACTCTACGTCTTATGCTTAGATCGGCGAAGCTTCGTCTGAATCTCCGCCCCTTGTGCACCAATTTAATATCCTATCCCTGCTCCACCTTTTCCGCCTGACTGTTCTTCTCTGGGTCCCTCTGCCCCCCGGGGTCTCTTCCTTCCGGGATTCCTCTGACGCGGACCCCCCGGACCCTCCTATCTCCTTGCGCCGGGCTTTAGGACCTGGCTCCCTCTCCGGGCTGCCTACTGCGCCACCTTCCTGTGGAGCGGCTTGTTTTCAAAAAAAAAGAGACTCCGATACTTGTAACTTTGTGACCAAGAGGGGAAACAAAGAAGTTTCGGAGTAACAAAGAGAGATGAATGGAGTTCAGCGGGTGGCCGTAATCAACTAAGACACGGCAGGAACGCAGCACAAAAAAAGTGAATGACTTGCCCGGGCGGAGACATAGTATCTCTTTCGGCTTTTCCCCCCTCATGAAAAGAATGCTGTTACAAAGGGAGAAGAGGAGAAATGAACAATAGAGGGGAGAGGAAAGAAACCGGAAGGGGTCCAGGCGAGAGGGAGAGTGGAGGTCCTTGATTTCTGGTGATTTCTGATCTTACTGGCGTGTAGGAGGCTGTAAAAAAAGAGAGGACTCATCTTGCATAAAGGGGATTGGTGTTACGGACAATTACGGAAGAGAAGTCCTGCTGCCATTTGGAAGAGAAGCCTCGCCGCCATTTGAAATCGGAGCGCAGCGCTTGTGTGGAGAAAAGGGAAACTACGATACTATCCGTCAGCGTTTTACAGAGAGCTATAGACTATACCAGGAACTGCATATGGGAACAGGAGTTAGAACTGCGATGTTTGAGGACACTTTAAAGATTTGGTAAGAGTGCATGTAGATTTGGGGTAGAAGTGGGGGTTAATTGGGAGAGTTTCTGAGGGTAAAATGGAGCATATGAGTGGCGTTTAGACCTTCCCTCCTTCCTCCATCCGGCTCTCCCCCTCCCTTCCCCTCCATTAGATACCCGTTGCGTTCCCACTCCTACCCACCTAACCCCCCTCCTTTCTTTGCCAAACTCTCCGAAGTTCGTGCAATCTATGGACTAAGTGGCAGATGAATTAGAGGAGAAGCACCGACTTTTGGATACCGCAGTCTGCTGCTGGGAATATCACACACCCAAAAGACTCATTTGTGAATTATAAACAGACTTTGTTTGACAAATAAGACCACGACCAGAACTGTGAGAATTTGCTACGATAATCTGCTAAGACTGAACCTTATTGTTTTGGTGTGTTATATAAGAGTTTATAGTTTACTGTTTATAATTTATTGTTCACAGATCAGATATCTACGGGGGGAGAGATAAATTATATTAAGGAAAGGAAGTGAGTGTAAGGAAACTGTGGGAGAGTCTAAGAACGATAAAAGCGGGAGGAAAGGGACGGTGGGGAAAAGGATTACATAAAATACAAGATGTCTCATACAGGAAGGAAGGGAACGAATGGGGGTACACCTGTAGAGAGGAGAGGCTCTAAACAGGAAATGGACTTCAAGACAGATATTCTGAAGATGTTTGCAGAGATCAAACAAAGTCAAGTGAATGTCGAGCATAAGTTAGAATCGGTGGACAACAGAATTGGGAAACTGGATAAAAAAATGGAGGAAACTGTGAATGAAATTAAGGGTCAAATAAAAGAAATATCTAGGAGAACGCAGCTTACAGAAGAAGGTTTGAAAAAGACAAAGGTAGAGATAAGAGAGGTTAGAAGAGAGAAGGAAAAGATCAGAGCAGATGTGACGGAAATATGTAAGACACAGGAAGAGATAAAAGACATTATAGCAATGAACGAATTGAGGCAAAGAGAGGTAAATCTTAGGCTGAGAGCAATCCCAGAGACACAGAACGAGAATATTAAAGAAAAGCTGACGAAAGAGTTAGCAGAATGGATGGGTTTGCCTGCAGAAGAAATGGCCAATAGTATATTAAACGCATTTAGAATGCGTGTTAACACAACAAAAGCAAAGAAATTTCCGGGCGACTGTCTGATTACATTTGAAAACAAAGCAGTGAGAGACAGGATCCTCCAAAGGAATAGAGAAAAAAGATTGAATATAGATGGAAATTATATAATTATTTTTAAAGACGTCCCAATAAGATTGCTTAAAAAGAGAGATGCTTATAAACTTTTGGTGCAAACACTGAGGAAGAATAGGGTTGAGTTTAGGTGGGAATTCCCGGAAGGGATATCATTTACATATAGAGGTAAAAAACACAAGCTGATAAACTCTGAAGAAACCGGGAAATTCCTTAGGAAATACAAAGAACTTAAAGCGGAAGCCCAAGAGATAGGAAGAGAGGAGAGAGCCTCTCCAGAAGAATCAAAAGAGATGGAGGAGGGGGAGGGGGGGGAGGATGGGTCGGAGGAGGAAGAGGAAAAAGAAGAGGAAACAGAGGATCCAGAAAACATATAACAGATATATAAAAAAAAAAAAAAAAAAAAAAAAATTTTAAAAATAACAAAAGGTTAATACACGGGTTATGGGGTTAAAAATCTGGAGTTGGAATGTTAACGGAGTGAATGATAAGAGAAAAAGAAATAAAATTGAACAATGTTTAAAAAGGAAAAACCTGGATGTTATCTGTCTCCAGGAGACACATGTGGCCAGAAAGCACAGAAAAGTGCTAATTAATAAACGGTTGGGAAATGAGTATGAAGCCCTGGACAGGGTTAAAAAAAGAGGCGTGGTATTGTACATCAGCAATAAGATAGAAGCTAAATTAATGTTTAAAGATGAAGAGGGGAGGATGATAGCGGTTAACATTAACTGGCAGGGAGAAAAAATATTGTTAGTGGGGATATACGCTCCGAATGGCAGCAAAACTGAATTTTTTAAGAAACTAGAAGAAAAATTAATGGAATACGCTGACCAAAAAATAATTCTAATGGGGGATATGAATGCTGTGGTCTCACTTGAGATGGATAGGCTCAGAGACAGAGTAAATAAAGAAGGGAAGTTGCCTAAATCTTTTTTTTCTATGGTAGAAAACTGTGGATTAGTAGATATTTGGCGCCTGAGACATCCGTTAGAAAAGCAGTTTACCTTCTATTCAGAACCTAACCAATCTTTCTCTCGAATAGATCAGATCTGGATTTCAAAAGAAATATGTCCAAGAATTAAAAATATAGAAATAAAACCAAAAGTAATCTCAGACCATAACCCATTAGAGATGGAATTGGATAGCTATGAGAAAAGATCTTATAGATGGCGATTAAAAGACTACCTGTTGGATGACCAAACGGTGGTGGAAATGGCAAAGAAAAAATTGACGGAATATTTTAAGGATAATTGTGACAAAGGAACAAAAGAAAGTACAGTTTGGGATGCTAGTAAGGCGGTCATAAGAGGATTTTTTATTCAACAGAATGCAATAAAAAACAGGAACAGAGAAAGAAATAAAGAGGAAATTCTAAGACAAATAATGATAAACGAACGAAAATTAGTTCAGACACCTAACTGTTCAGAAACAAAGGAAAGAATAAAAATTCTTCAGACCCAATTTGCCACAATAATAAATAGGGAGGTGGAATGGAATATAAAAAGACTTAAACAAAGGAACTTTGAACATGCTAATAAACCAGGCAAATGGCTTGCCTGGCAAATTAAAAAAAGGAAGGAACAAGGGATAGTTAATAAAATAATAGTAGAGGGGGAAGAAAGAACAGACCCTAAAGGAATAAGGAGCGAGTTTATAAGTTTCTATAGCAACTTATATAATGACCAAGAAAAGATAGGACAAAGGAAGATAGAAAGATTTTTGAAAAATAAAGGGGGACAAAAAATTCCACTGGAGGGAAAACAAAAACTGAACATACCTATTGAAAATAAGGAAATAGAGGAGGTAATTAAAAACTTGAAGAGGGGAAAAGCCCCAGGCCCAGATGGGTTCACGGCAGGCTATTATAAGGAAATGAAAGCAGTTTTAGTGGAACCCTTGAAAAAGACAATGAATATAATATTAAAGAAAGGGGAAATCCCGGGAACCTGGAAGGAGGCGTATATCACATTCTTACCCAAGCAAGACTCGGATCTAACTCAAGTCAGAAATTATAGACCAATCTCATTGTTGAATGTAGATTATAAGATATATGCAGGAATTCTGGCCAGAAGATTAAAAGATGTACTAGCAGACGTTATCCATAAGGATCAGGCGGGATTTCTGCCGGGTCGGCAAATGAGAGACAACATAAGACACATTGTGGACATGTTGGAATTTCTGTCTGTTAGGTTTAACAAGCAAGTCACAATGATGTTTATTGACGCCGAAAAGGCGTTTGATAATGTGGTCTGGAATTTCATGTTGAGAAACCTAGAATACATGGGTGTAGGCAGTGACTTTTACAATGGGGTGAAAGCAATATATACGGAACAGAAGGCTAAGCTGATTGTAAATGGTATAATAACGGAAGAGATTAAGATAAGGAAGGGAACAAGGCAAGGATGCCCCCTCTCTCCGTTACTATTTATAACAGTGTTAGAAACCCTCCTAAACTCTATAAGGAAAAATGAAAATATAAAAGGGGTGACTCTAGGTAAGAACGTATATAAAACCAAGGCCTTTGCCGATGATTTAGTAGTGATGACGGAAGAGCCATTAACATCAATAGGAGAGATAATGAGAGAGATAGAAGCATTCGGAAAGGTGGCTGGTTTTAAATTAAACAAGACGAAAACAAAGATGATATATAAAAATGTAGACCCAAAAACAACAGAATTAATCCAACAGAAATGGCAGATAGGGAAGGTAAAAAAGGTTAAATATCTTGGCATTTGGATAACATCTAAAAATATGGATCTTTACAAAAATAATTACGAGCCGGTATGGAGGGAAATAAGGAAAGACTTAGAGAAATGGGGACGCCTAAAACTATCCCTATGGGGAAGAGTAAACATGATAAAGATGAATGTTCTACCAAGACTGATGTTCTTGTTCCAGTCCATACCTATAATAAAAGGAAGTAAGACTATAAAGGAATGGCAGAGAGCAGTTTCGAGGTTCATATGGCAGGGCAAAAAGCCCAGAATACAACTTAAGTTACTTACAGATGTAAAAGAAAGGGGGGGTTTTGCGCTGCCAGATCTTATGCTATACTATGAGGCGACATGTCTAAGTTGGCTAAAAGATTGGGTCAATCTAGAGAATACGGAATTACTTGACCTGGAGGGCTTCGACAACCACTTTGGCTGGCATGCCTACATGTGGAAAATTGAAACAAAAAAACACAGGGGATTTAGTAATCATATTTTTAGAGGACCGATAATAGAAGTGTGGGAGAGATACAAAAATATATTAGAACCGAAAACACCTCATTGGTTAGCACCACTCGAAATAATAAACAGGAAAACCATCAACATGGGAGGTAACCGGGTAACATACAACCAACTAGTAACTAAAGTGGATGGAAAATGGAGAATTAAACCCTACGAGATGATTAGAGAATATGTGTACGATTGGTTCAGTCACCAACAGATTAACCAGATGTTTAGTAGAGACATTAAAGAAAGAGGGTATGTAGACAACGACTCAAAATTCCAGACGGAAATAATAAACAGCAAGGTGAAAAATATATCGAGAGCATATAGAATGCTGCTAGACTGGAATTTGGGAAACGAGGAGGTAAAATCAGTGATGATTAGTTGGGCAAAAGACGTAGGCCACAGTATACAGTATGAGGATTGGGAAAGACTATGGAAAGAAGGATTGAATTTTACAGCGTGTACGGCGATAAAAGAAAACGTTATGAAAATGTTCTATAGGTGGCATCTGACACCTGTAAAACTCTCAAAAATGTACAAGGTGAGCAAAAAGTGTTGGAGATGTAAAGACGCAGAAGGCACGTTCTACCATATGTGGTGGGAGTGCGGAAAGGTAAAACAGTTCTGGGAAAAGGTATATACAGAACTGAAAAAGATATTAAAGTACACGTTCAGGAAAAAACCAGAAACTTTCCTATTAGGAATATTACAACGAGAGATAAGAAAGGAGGATTGTAGAATGATATACTATGCAACTACGGCAGCAAGGAACTTAATAGCTCAAAGATGGAAACAGGAAGAAACCCCAACAGTTGAGGAGTGGAGGTGCAAACTAACAGAATACGCAGAGTTAGATAAATTAACGGGGAAGATCAGATACATAAAAGACCAAGTGTTTATCAGGGACTGGGGAAAATATGCAAACTATCTGGAAAACATCAGCGATGGGCAAATAACGCTAAGGGGGTTTAGAGATGTACTGTAATTGACTAAGGGTATTGTATAAGGAAAACAGAGATTAACAATGGACATAACGACAATATAAAAGAAGAAACGTGTGACCTTATTTATTGACTTCGTATGATTCGCGGCCAGGCTGAAGGAAGTCTCAAAAGAAAGAAATATGTTATGGAAAATCTATGGAAATAAGAACTTTGTGCGCTTTTTATTCTTTTTTCTTTCTATTTTGTTTGTTGCGATTGAGAACTTTTGTCTTTTCTTTTATATGTTTGTGTTTTGTTGATTTTTTGTGTGCATGTTATCTTTATGGAATAAAAAGAATTATGAAAAAAAATAAAAGTCTTTATTGAGTTACAGTTTCCATTCTCAAGCTGCTGCGTGCAACTCTACGTCTTATGCTTAGATCGGCGAAGCTTCGTCTGAATCTCCGCCCCTTGTGCACCAATTTAATATCCTATCCCTGCTCCACCTTTTCCGCCTGACTGTTCTTCTCTGGGTCCCTCTGCCCCCCGGGGTCTCTTCCTTCCGGGATTCCTCTGACGCGGACCCCCCGGACCCTCCTATCTCCTTGCGCCGGGCTTTAGGACCTGGCTCCCTCTCCGGGCTGCCTACTGCGCCACCTTCCTGTGCATTTGAACTTGGCGTGCGCGCCCAACCTTCCACCTTCCGTCTAACCGTCTCTTCGCTCCCCGATGGAGGTGTGGCCACTCCTGACTCATGCCCTCCCCCCTGTTGTGAGCTGCCAGCGTTTGATCCCTGGCTCCCTTCCTCTTCCCTGCTCTCTGGCGGTGACGCTGGTCCCGATTTCCAACTGCTCTCCTCTGAGTCCCCTCTGGCTCTATCTCCCTGGGGTGTCCCCCTAGTCTCCCCCCTTGCCCTGGCCACTGGTGCTCCTTTCTGTGAATCTTCCGATTCACTGGAAAGACTCGGAGATCTCGGGTCGTCGTCATCACTCATCTTTTCTTCTGCCTCCTCCCCCTCGCTCTCTGTTTCCTCCCTTGCCCTTGCCTCTGCTCCTGAACCCCTGACAACGTGCAATGGGGTTTCTCGATCATGCCCATTTTGGACTTTCTGAGGACTGAAAAACCCTGAATTTAAAGGGCAAAAGGCCCAGGAGAACAATGGGGTGGGAAGGGTAAGAGCTGTTCGACAGTGGAATTTGCTGCCAAGGAGTGTGGTGGAGTCTCCTTCTTTGGAGGTCTTTAAGCAGAGGCTTGACAACCATATGTCAGGAGTGCTCTGATGGTGTTTCCTGCTTGGCAGGGGGTTGGACTCGATGGCCCTTGTGGTCTCTTCCAACTCTATGATTCTATGATTCTATGATTCTAAGTATCTCATCTGAAGGCCCATATATTCATGGGGAGACAGGGTGATGCAAATCTACTCTAGACTGCAAATTCTGCTCTGGTGCAGGCAAGTCCTAAGTTCATAGTGTGGACACAGCCAGCCTCCAAAGTTGCTTTAGGCTGCAATTCTAAACCCACTTGCCTGAGAGTAAGCACCACCAAATTCAATCAGACTTACAGTTGTACCTTGGTAGTCAAACGACTTGGCTCCCAAACGCCGCAAATCCAGAAGTGAGTGTTCCAGTTTTTCGGAAGCCAAACGTCCGACGCGGCTTCCGCTTGAGTGCGAATGGACTTCCGGAACGGATTAAGTTCGAGAAGCAAGGTACCACTGTATTGAAAACATAATATCACAATTAAATTATATGAAAATGATATGAAGTGGAATTATGAATGATATATAACTTATACTTTTAGAAGATACCTGAAGGCAGCCCTGTTTAGGGAAGTTTTTAATGTTTGATGTTTTATTGTATTTTTAATATTTTGTTGGAAGCCTCCCAGAGTGGCTGGGGAAACCCAGCCAGATGGACGGGGTATAAGTTATAAATGATGATGATGATGATGATGATGATGATGAAAATAGTATAGGAATTAATACCAAAAAATACTACACCCCATTCCCTGCAAAAAGAAGGACGCCCTAAAAACAAACTGAGCACACCTCTTATATCAATCGGCAATGGGAACAGGAGATGGACCTTTCCATTAATTATATGTGGGCAGATCCACATAAAACATAGACTATGAACTGCCGAAATCTACCTGGCAGGGGAGGAAATGTGCAATTGGGACTCCAGGGAACTTTGACACACTGCTGTGCTGTTTTGTCCAAACTTGTTCTGCTTTCACTTTTGTTTGGGCGCCGTAAGTGCTCTTCCTGTTTCTCTTATCATAATGCCAAGGTCTCCATCAAAAGCAGAAATTGCATGCACGAAAGTTGAAGCAACTTCTACGGAACAGAAACACAACGTGGCATTGTCTCATCGGTCTTGATCCATCAAGGGTGCTCTATTGTGTGCACGAAACATAACAGAGCTGCTGGGTGCGATGGCTATCAGGGCTTCAAGTAAAAGTAGTGATTATTTATTTCACCACTGAGGGAGGGTGGCACTCTGCGCATGCTCAGGCACTCACTCGTTTATGATGGCTTGAACATGAGAGGTAAGCGGAACAGCCGTGCACAAAGGCAGCATACCTCTAACGTAAGAACATAAAAAGAGCCGGCTGGATCAGGCCAATGGCCCAACTATTCAAGCATCCTGTTCTCACAGAAGCTGAGCAGATGTGTGTGGAAAACCCATAAAAATAAAATATCAGGGACGGGCAATCTGTGGCCATACAGATGGTCTCAGCCAGCATGGCTAATGGTCAGGGATGGTGGGCATTGCAGTATATGTTTTAATGTACATATTGTCTCATCCCAAGGATAACCATTTTGTAGCCTTTCAAGAGGAAAGGAGAACAAGGATCAACTCTGTCCCAGAAACAATCTGATGGGATGCCCATGTGTTGAAGGCATGCTGTCTCTTATTGTGATATATACAGTGTGGAATTATAGTCCTGTAAGGAATCTGCTAGAATGCTGAGGGTTTTTTTCCATGTGGATTTGGAATTTGATAGTACAGTGGTACATTGGTTCTCGAATGTAATCCGTTCCGGAAGTCCATTCGACTTCCGAAACGTTCTAAAACCAAGGTGCGGCTTCCAATTGGCGCCGGCGCCCTGGAAACAATAGCCGACAGCCACATCGGGCATTCGGCTTTCGAAAAAAGTTTGCAAACCAAAGCATTTAACTTCTGGGTTTGCGGCGTTCGGGTTCCGATTTGTTCGTCAACTGAGCCATTTGAGACCCAAGGTTCCACTGTGCCTTCAAGTGTCCTCTCCGGATAGGAGGCAACTTCTTCTGTTCACATTGAAGGTCCCAATGGGGAACAATGTGGGTCACACAAGACCATGCTCTTGTCTTGCACATGCTCTAACACAATAGGGCACCTGTTTACAGGTGTACACCTGTGTACCCAAGAAAAAGGAAAGCTTGAGCATCTTTCAGAATACTTTTTACCCAGGGGCAAGTTTTTGCCAAATTTAAGAAATTAAGTGGTCAATCAGCTAAAACACATAAATTTAATTGAGCAGCTGTGCAACCCTGAGCAGTTTTACTCACTGAGTAGCCCCACTGAGTTCAGCAAGATCACTCTTGTAAGTGCCTGTAAAATGCACCCCACATTTTCTTTAAACAATGTCAGGCTTAGAGAGAAAAAGGGAACTGGGTACTCCTTATTCGTGTCAACTGCTCCTGAATCTATTTCCCTTTTTGGCCTGGTGCCTAAAGCTGTATGATGAAGGTGCCAGGCAAGCATTCCACAAACAGGGAGCCACTGCAGATAAGGCCCGTTCTTGTGTTGCCACCCTTTGGCCCTCTCGTGGGGGAGACACACAAAGAAGGGCCTCTGATGTTTATTTCAGGGTCCGGGTAGGTTCTCATGGAGCGAGATCCTTCATGTCTTTGCTTTAGGAAAGAGGTACAAGGAGACCCCCTCAGCTCAGTTCTAGCAACTGGAACAATAATTCTTGATTATTGTGGTTATAGGTTAAAAAAAGGCCACTGTCCTGGAAATGCAGTGGGGCCTATTGTAGCTTTGCAAATCAGCCCACAAGTGAGGTGGGGGGAACTTTGATCTTTCAGATTTCAGTGGCGCTCTGCGCAAGGTCAAAATCCAGCAGCTCCCTGCCTCACCACCTGCTCTGCTCAATTCCCTACATCATAGTTGCGACACCCTGCAGTGCCCCCCTTGGCTTGATGCCCAGTTTGGCAGAACTGGCTGCACTGCCCTAGATCTGCCTCTGCCACAAGTTACTAGTCCTCAACATTTCACTTGCTCACACTGACTTCCTTTAGGTACCCATGTCCATGTTTTCTATCTATCTATCTATCTATCTATCTATCTATCTATCTATCTACCCAGAGTCACCCATGGAACCGAGTTTGGGGATTTTCATAACAAACTAGTTTGAGTTGGGAGATGGTCTGTGCCTACAGATCTGTAGACAGAATCTGGCGACCATCCAGGTCGTCTTCTGATCTTTGCCTAACAGGAAAAGGTCAAGTTTTTGCTTTTCCGGGAGGTTGGCGAGCCTCACCAGCAGGGGATCAATGGTCTTACTACGTGCCTCTTCATAAAAGAGACATCTAAAGAACAAGTGCTCTGGGCTTCCTATCTCTCCCAATGGACAGGTGCAAAGACTCTGAGCATATGGGACTTCTTAAAGGCTCCTTCCAGGACCTGTGAGGGCAGAGCCGAGCTTCTGGCGAGTGTAAAGGCTCTTCTTGCATTTTTAGATACGAGAAAGAAGAGATATGCTGCCGGTGCAGCTATATATCTCTCGATTTCTCAAATTTTATAGTCGGGGCACCTTGCGCAGTCCTGTTGTCTCTCGGTGTCTAAGATTCTTTGCCTGACCATGGCTTTTGCCTGGCCCAACCCCAGGCTCAGAAGGGCTTGAGGGGCAAAACCCAGTTTCTGAAGGGTGTTCAGGTCTGGTTCTGGAGACTATCTGTCTATCTATCTATCTATCTATCTATCTATCTATCTATCTATCTATCTATTCAATGTTTAGGGGTACTCTCATTTTCTTACTCATATTTAAACACGGCCCCTCAATGAGGCCAAACTTAGATTCACAAAATGTTTAGGGGTATGCATCCCCCCGCGTCCCCCCAGAAAAATCTCTCTCTCTCTCTCTCTCTCTCTCTCTCTCTCTCTCTCTCTCTCTCTCTCTCTCTCTCCTATCTATCTATCTTTCTATCTCTATCTCTATCTCTGTATTTCTTTCAGTAGAAGCGGAAAGTACTGTAATAGGAAAAAAGATAACCTATGTGATATATTAATTCAGCTTTTAAATCCATTGTATTTTCAGACATAGTCAGGTTTATTAAGGTGAATGAATAGGGCCTGCCAAAAGGGCCCGAGAGCATAAACTCACCACTGCCCTTACCTGCTTTTCTTGCCATTCCCATCCATCCCTCACCGTTCATTTGTATAAAACTGGAGAGAAACACTCTGGAGAATTCACTGAACTGTTATTCTGTGACCTGAAAAGTTCCCTCCAGGGGCTGTGCCTGGAATGAGCTTCTGCTTCCTAACTATCCTAGGATTCCGGTCTGCCAGGCTTACCAGTTCCTGGTAAATAGACACTCCATGGACCAGTCAGTTGCTTCATTTCACAAACCCTGCTTTTGTAAGAGGCCCAAACAAATCAAGATGCTCTGGTTACCTTTTCGGCATAGATGCTCAGCAGGGACATCCAGGTAATGATTCTTCTCCCTTGGAGAAGACTTCTCAGTGCACCTAGGAGAAACAGGTAAGTTGTTTCATTTCCTTGCTGGAGAAAGGCTGAACTTTATCTCTCTCTCACAATGCAAATGCAAGCAATCATATTATTTATAGAGGTTGCTTAGGGAAAGAAATTTATACAGCCAAGGTGTGTCACCATCACAACGGCATAGCAGTGTGAATTTGGAGAGTAACGGGGAACTCTGCATTTGTGTAATCAAGGAATAAAGTCCCAAAGGGGAGGAGTGAGGGATTAAGGTGGCTTGAACTCCGTCAGGAGGAAAGATCACCCAGATGTGGCCTGCGTATTGTCCTACCCAGTGCTTTTTTTCCCTGAGGGGACGCGAGGGGCATACGCATACCCCTAAACATCTTGTGAATCTACGTTTGGCCTCATTGCGGGGCAGTATTTCAATATGCCTAGGAAAATGAGAGTACCCCTAAACATTATTTTTTTTTAAAAGGACTGGCTTTTTAAAAAAGCACTTTCTTTCTGTATTGTCGCCCCATAATTTTTCACTGCTTAGAACAGGGGTTCCCAGAGTGGGCACAGGCTGTGGGATTAACCAGAGGGTGCTAGGAGGCAAGAGGGGCATTGGGGGTATAACTATCAGAATTTGAAAAACTGGTATCACTCGATCAAGCTCATCGATTTTACTGATTTAATTGAACTAAATAGTTTTAACTGGATTTGGAATAAATGTGCAATTGATCGTTGCTGTTTTGAATTTTATTGCGTTATTATCTTCCTTAGTTGGTCATGCAAACCACTATTCTGGATACCGTTGTACCTCTGCTCCCGAATGCCTTGGGAGTTGTAATGGTTCTAGGGGTTGCTCGTGCGTAAGCTTGTCCCAACACCTGGCTGGGTTGCCTGAGTGAACCTTTCCTGTCCGAGCAGCCACTCACCCGTGGCTGTCTCAATCGCTGGCAGAATCTGTCAGTGGGCGTTTCTTAAACTTCTTCCAGCAAAGAAGCTCTTTGACGCCCAATCTCCTCCTACTCTCCCTGCGCGGAAGCCTTCTGCGCAAGGAGGGCGTAGGCAGCGGAGGACTCTTCCTCTCCCTGCTGGTCCCCGGCAAGGAGTCATGGGACCGCCTCGCCGATTCCCCCATCTGCCCCCCTTCTCCACTGGAGCTACGCTGATTCCCTTCCCCAGAAGATGGGCTGCCTCTCCCACTCCCGGGACGCTCTCTGGGATCCCTTTGGAGCTTGCTCTCTCCCTCGGACCCTGATGGCAGTTCCCTGACATCCACCTCCTCCTCAGGACCCCTCCCACCCCGGGCGCGATTTTCCGGCACAACCTCCTCCCTCTCCTCGGCCGACGATGCGGGGAATCCCCTGAAAGAGCTGGCATCATCTTCTGAGGATTCAAAACCAGCCTCCCATCCGCTCGGATCTCTTCCCGCTGGTTGAACCTCCCAGTCTGATTCTTCTCCCTTGGACACCTCCTCTCCCTCCTCTTCGGAGGCAGGAAAACCCACAAAATCCCCTTCGTCATCCATGGGTCCAAATTCCTCCTCCCAGAATCTCACTAATGGTTTGGGCTTATCCGGGAACAAACTGTGGAATTCTTCCACCAGATACCCGTCAGTGATTGATTCAGCAGGGACCCAAGTGTTTTCCGACCTAGGTTCCCCCTCCCAGGCTACCGAGTACTCTACCTGGCGACCTCGCCACCTTGAATCGATTATTTCCGTGGCTTCGTTACAGTGTTCCCTCTCCTCTACCCGCGGGTGGGTGGTAACCCCTCCCTCCCGTCCCGGGAATTCCCGCCCCTTCCTGTAAGGTGAAAGTAGGGACCTATGGAACACCGGATGTATCTTCATGCTGTCAGGCAACTTGAGTTTAAATGCCACTGGGTTCACCTGCTGTATTACCTCAAAAGGCCCCAGCCGCCTCGGCTGCAACTTCTTGCACCCTCCCTTTAGGGGCAACCCTTGGTATGACAACCACACCCGGTCTCCCACCCGTATGGCCTCCCCCTCCTGATGGTGCCTGTCCGCCTGCCTCTTGTAAACTTCCTTGGCCCGCTCCAAGTTCAGCCTTAGTTGCTGGTGGTGTAAGGCCTCCATTTCCTCCACAAATTGCTCAGCCGCAGGTACACTCCATCCTTCCTCCCCCGGGAATGCCCTGGGGTGACACCATGAAAGGGCTCATTCCCGTGGACACGTGTTCAGCGTTATTGTACGCAAATTCAGCCAAAGCTAATTTCACTACCCAATTGTTCAGTCTCTCACTGACATAGCAGCGTAGGTATTGCTGGAGTATGCCGTTCGCTCTTTCGGCTTGTCCGTTGGTTTCTGGGTGCCTCGCCGTCGAGAAGCTCACCTCAACCTGTAGCAAGCTCATGAGTTTCCGCAAGAACCGGGAAGTAAATTGTTTCCCGTAATCCGAGATTACCCTCAAGGGAGCCCCATGCAGTCTGAAAATGTGATCCACAAACAGCCTGGCGGTCTCCTCTGCCGTTGCTGCATGTGAGCAAGCTACGAAATGGCACATTTTAGTCAGTAGATCGACTACTACCATGACCGCTGTCTTTCCCCTTGACTTGGGCAGATCTGTCATAAAATCAATGGACACCACCTCCCAGGGCCTTCCCGGTGTGGGTAAGGGTTGCAGTAACCCCGCGGGGGTGGCCCTTTCCCCCTTAGCCCTCTGGCATCGGTCGCACCCTCGTACATATTCTCGTACGTCTTCCCTCACCTTTGGCCACCAGAACTGCCTGGTGACAAGTAGCATGGTCTTGTGCTGTCCAAAGTGCCCAGCTGTTGGGTTGTCATGGAGTTGCTTGAGTACCTTCCCCCTCAAAGTCTCCCCCGGTACATACAGCGCCCCCTTATAGTACAGTAGCCCTTCCTTTTCCTCAAACCCTCCATGGACTTCCTTTCCGTCCCTGAGCTCCCTAATTTTTGTCTGAGCAAACTCATCGTCTCTGGTGAGCCCTGCCAGTTCTCGTTTGCCAACCAACGCCCCCCCCTACACCCACCGGTCCTCGGGTAATACGTGCCTGGTCTCTGGTGGCCCCTCTCCTTCCATGTACTCCGGTTTCCGGGAGAGAGTGTCTGCCCTTACGTTTTCCTCTCCCGGCATGTATCGGATCTCGAAGGAAAACTTGGCGAACTCCTGGGACCACCTGATCTGTCTCTGATTGAGCACTCGCGCGGTCCACCAGTATTCCAAGTTCTTGTGGTCAGTTCGGACCTGGAACTTGTGCCGCGCCCCTATCAACAGATGTTTCCATTGCCGAAATGCCGCATAGATCGCAAGCAGTTCTCAGTCATACACTGTGTAGTTTTGCTCTGACTTGCTCAGCTTCCTAGAGAAAAAGGCACACGGCCTCCAGTTCTGCTTGGCCCCGGGCTGCAAAAGGACCGCTCCAATGGCGCGGTCGGACACATCCGTCTCCAGTCTCATGGGATTCTCCGGATCCACGTGCAGGAGCTGCTCTTCCGAGGCGAACGCCCTCTTCAGTTTTTCAAAGGATTGCTGCGCACCCTCTGTCCACGCGAACTTCTTTTTGCTACTAAGACAATCCGTTATGGGCGCCGTCAAGTGAGCGAAGTTCTTTATGAACTTCCTGTAGAAGTTGCTGAAGCCTAGGAACCTTTGCACGTCCTTTCTGTTTTGGGGGGCTTTCCATTCCAGCACTGCCTTCACCTTGCCCGGATCCATGGCTAGTCCTTTGTCTGACAGCCTGTACCCCAGGAACTCGACCTCCCGGGCGTGGAATTGGCATTTTTCCAGCTTGACCCACAACTGATGCTTCTTCAATCTCTGTAGCACCTCCCTGATGTCTCTGACGTGTTGCTTTTCATTGTCCGAATAGATTAAGACGTCGTCCAAAAAGGCTATGCAATTCTTGTACAGCAGGGGCCCCAACACATGATGCATGAAGGCTTGAAAGCAGGCAGAGCCCGATTGTAATCCAAATGGCATGACTAAGTACTCAAAAGCCCCCAGGGGGGTGAACATGGTCGTTTTCCATTCGTCCCCCTCCCTTATCCTAATCAGATTGTAGGCTCCCCTGAGGTCCAGCTTGATAAAAATCTTCCCCTGCCTCACACGTGTCAAAATATCGTCAATCCTGGGCATTGGGAAAGTCACGGGTTCTGATACCAGGTTTAGGGCCCGGTAATCCACAACTAATCTGTGCTGATTAGTCTCCTTTTTGTCCACAAAGAACACTGGATTGCCCCCCATCGCCTTAGATTCCCTTATGAAACCTCTCTTCAGGTTCTTGTCAATAAACTGCCGCAGCTCCTGCATCTCCCAGTCGGACATGGCATACAGTTTACCCACTGGTAACTGAGCCCCTGGAAGCAGGTTGATTTGGCAGTCAAAGGGCCTGTGGGGGGGCAGCTTATCTGCCTCCCTCTCGCTGAAGACCTCCTTCAAATCAGCATATTGTGGTGGCACCTCCCCTTTTTGCCCCAGGGCCAACCCAGCCACCCTGGCCACAGTCATTCTTGGTTCCTTCCCTCCCAGACACTGCTCTAAGCAGTAAGCTGACCCAAAGGTGACCAACCGCTGATGCCATGACACCACTGGGTCATGCATTGCCAGCCAGCTCATTCCCAGTATTATTGGGGGTCCTGCCAGCGTGGCCACGTGAAAGGCAATGGTTTCCGTGTGCCTGGAGACCCTCATTCTCATTGGCGGTGTCTGGTGTGTCACTTCCCCTCCCAGGAGTTCCCTGCCATCGATGGTGGTCACCTGCAAGGGAAAATCTAGTGACAACAGGTGGAGTTGGTGCTCCAGAGCAAAGTCTCTGCTGAAGAAATCACACGAGCTGCCAGAATCTAGCAGTCCCTTCACTTTGACGGGGTGCCCGTTTGGGAGTTCTAGCACCACCTCTATGGCTATAGCTGCCTTGGGGGGGGGGGTCAGGCTGGGGCACTTCTATTGGTTGCTGGCCTGGCTGCTGCCCCTGCTGGTTGGCAGCCAGGCGTTGTCGTTTCCCTGCACCTGCCCCCCTCCCCCTTCTCGTCGTGGTCTGCAGCCCCCATCATGCCTTGCCAGGCCTTTCATTGAGGGCAGACCTTTGCAAAATGTCCCAGTCGCAGACAGAGGAAACACTTCTTGGTAGTTTTCCACTCCTTCCCCTCCCTTTTCCGCCCTTCACCAGCGTTTGAAACTTCACACACGCACGCTCCCTCAATTTCCATCAGCTCCGCCGCCTGGGAAGGCTCACTCGGCATCTCTGGAATGCGGTTGTCATGGAAACATTCCGCCCTTATCTCCCGCTTCTCTTGAGCCCACGTTTCCTGGCGTACACCGATCGCAAGCACAGTCTTTGTGAGTTCATCCATCGACCACGGGCGGGGCACTCGGGACAACTCGTCTTTCACTTTGGGGGACAAACCCGCTTCAAACAACATTTGCATTGGTTCAGAGTCCAGATCCCACCCGAGCTTGTGGACTAACATCGCGAAACGCGACCAGTAGTTTCTGACGGACAGGCTTCCCTGCTTGCACCCCATCAGCTCCCGTCTCGTCACGCTTTGGTCCACCTCGCCGGAGAACATCGCGTCCATCCCTTGGTAGAATTTCTTAAGATCTTTCAATGCATCATTCTGCGTCGCCATTAGGGGCCTGATCCATTCACGCGCCCCATCCTGCAGATGTCCCACAATGTAAGCCACCCTCTCCCCGCCAACATCAAAGTCATTTTTCTGCAATTCCAAAGCGTACTGAATTTCCGTTCGGAAGGCATTGTAGTCTTGGGGCTTTCCACCAAACTTGTGTACCAGCCCCTGAACCTTCCTTCCTATCGGGGTGGCTCTGACCTGTGCATCCTGAACCCGTCTCTCCTCCAGCCGCGCCGTCAGGGTAGCTACATGCGCCTCCAGGTCTCGGTTCCTCTCGGCCAGACCTCGCACCAGGGCTTCTTGCTCTGTCCCTCTGGCCGGCTCTGTTTGGCTCATCTTGCTGCCTCTCCGGGGCTGCGCACAAGCAACATCAGGGACTGACGGATTGCTGTAATGGTTCTAGGGGTTGCTCGTGCGTAAGCTTGTCCCAACACCTGGCTGGGTTGCCTGAGTGAACCTTTCCTGTCCGAGCAGCCACTCACCCGTGGCTGTCTCAATCGCTGGCAGAATCTGTCAGTGGGCGTTTCTTAAACTTCTTCCAGCAAAGAAACTCTTTGACACCCAGTCTCCTCCTACTCTCCCTGCGCGGAAGCCTTCTGCGCAAGGAGGGCGTAGGCAGCGGAGGACTCTTCCTCTCCCCGCTGGTCCCCGGCAAGGAGTCATGGGACCGCCTCGCCGATTCCCCCATCTGCCCCCCTTCTCCACTGGAGCTACGCTGATTCCCTTCCCCAGAAGATGGGCTGCCTCTCCCACTCCCGGGACGCTCTCTGGGATCCCTTTGGAGCTTGCTCTCTCCCTCGGAAACTGATGGCAGTTCCCTGACAGGAGTCAAACGTTCTTTTGGAAGCCGAACGTCCAGTGGGGCTTCCACGGCTTCTGATTGGCTGCAGGAGCTTCCTGAGGTCAATCAGAAGCCGCACTTTGGTTTCCAAACGTTTCAGAAGTCAAATGGACTTCTGGAACGGACTCCGTTCGACTTCCAAGATACGACTGTACAGTGGAACCTCGGTTGTCGAACATAATCCGTTCCGGAAGACCGTTCGACTTCCGAAACATTTGACAACCAAGGATCAATTGCCGATCGGCAAATTCTTTTTTAAAAATGGAGTTCCGTTCGACTTCCGAGGTGCATTCAAAAATGGAAGCATTCGCTTCCGGGTTGTCGGCGTTCAGGTTCTGAATTGTTCGGCTTCCGAAGTATTCAACAACCAAGGTTCCCCTGTAATGCTTTTTATAGAGTGGGACTGTAGGAGGCACTGGGGATGAGTCTATGGAACCAAGCGGGCAGCAGCCCCAGAAAGTTTGGGAACCACTGGCTTAGAAGTCCAGAGTATGGTACAGGCAATCCTCGTTTTGCGTAAGGGTTTAGTTCCGGACCTCTGTGCAGCTTGGCGGACCGCATGTTCACTCCTTTTTTCACTCCTTTTTGTGACGTCTATATGACGTTTTAGGGCTATTTCTGGGTTTGGAGCCCTGCATGTGAGCAATATGGGGAACACAATCAGATGAGCTTACGAAAATAAACTCATGAGAGTTTAGCATATTATGCTTGTCACAAATACACACACACACACACACACACACACACACACACTCAACAAATGAAAAGAAAAAGCCATATGTTTTAACTTTATTCTCTTCTTTGGAGTTCTTAGTGTTACGAAATATGATGAGATGCTACTTGAAATGTGTTTTACATGCAGTATTTCTTTTGATCAACATAACACCACAATGTGCAACTTACCTAGCATAAAAGTGTTGTCATGTGTGTCATTTAAACCTCTTTTTAGGACTGCCATAATCACTTCCCTGACTTTACCTTACTAGATTGCCAAAAACACAAGTTGGCCCTCGTGCTTCTGCTTTATTTGGGTTCCCAACTTACTATAACTATGTTTAAAAAATACAATATGCATTTAAACATGACATTCTTGCTTTTGTCTTGAGAAACTTTATTTGAAAAGCTATCAGTCACGATTACAATTGGATGGTATAGCAATAACTGCAGAAATCAGTTTCTTGCACAACAGCAATTATTATTTGCTAAAGTAATAGTTCTGCTGCTCTGGTTCGCCAGAAGCGGCTTAGTCATGCTGGCCACATGACCTGGAAGCTGTACGCTGCCTCCCTCGGCCAATAAAGCGAGATGAGCGTCGCAACCCCAGAGTCGGCCACGACTGGACCTAAAGGTCAGGGGTCCCTTTACCTTTACCTTTACCTTTTTCTCTCTAAGCCTGACACTTGTTTAAAGAAAATGTGGGGTGCATTTTTACAGGCACTTACAAGAGGGTCAATCTTGCTGAACTCAGTGGGGCTACTCAGTGAGTAAAACTGCTCAGGGTTGCACAGCTGGTCAATTAAATGTATGTGTTTCGGAAGTCGAATGGACTTCCGGAACGGATTACATTCGAGAACCAATGTACCACTGTACTATCAAATTCCAAATCCACATGAAAAAAAACCCTCAGCATTCTAGCAGATTCCTTACAGGACTATAATTCCACACTGTATATATCACAATAAGAGACAGCATGCCTTCAACACATGGGCATCCCATCAGATTGTTTCTGGGACAGAGTTGATCCTTGTTCTCCTTTCCTCTTGAAAGGCTACAAAATGGTTATAGAATCATAGAATCATAGAATCATAGAATCATAGAGTTGGAAGAGACCACAAGGGCCATCGAGTCCAACCCCCTGCCAAGCAGGAAACACCATCAGAGCACTCCTGACATATGGTTGTCAAGCCTCTGCTTAAAGACCTCCAAAGAAGGAGACTCCACCACACTCCTTGGCAGCAAATTCCACTGCCGAACAGCTCTTACTGTCAGGAAGTTCTTCCTAATGTTTAGGTGGAATCTTCTTTCTTGTAGTTTGGATCCATTGCTCCGTGTCCGCTTCTCTGGAGCAGCAGAAAACAACCTTTCTCCCTCCTCTATGTGACATCCTTTTATATATTTGAACATGGCTATCATATCACCCCTTAACCTCCTCTTCTCCAGGCTAAACATGCCCAGCTCCCTTAACCGTTCCTCATAAGGCATCGTTTCCAGGCCTTTGACCATTTTGGTTGCCCTCCTCTGGACACGTTCCAGTTTGTCAGTGTCCTTCTTGAATTGTGGTGCCCAGAACTGGACACAGTACTCCAGGTGAGGTCTGACCAGAGCAGAATACAGTGGCACTATTACTTCCCTTGATCTTATCCTTGGGATGAGACAATATGTACATTAAAACATATACTGCAATGCCCACCATCCCTGACCATTAGCCATGCTGGCAGAGACCATCTGTATGGCCACAGATTGCCCTTCCCTGATATTTTATTTTTATGGGTTTTCCACACACATCTGCTCAGCTTCTGTGAGAACAGGATGCTTGAATAGTTGGGCCATTGGCCTGATCCAGCAGGCTCTTTTTATGTTCTTACGTTAGAGGTATGCTGCCTTTGTGCACGGCTGTTCCGCTTACCTCTCATGTTCAAGCCATCATAAACGAGTGAGTGCCTGAGCATGCGCAGAGTGCCACCCTCCCTCAGTGGTGAAATAAATAATCACTACTTTTACTTGAAGCCCTGATAGCCATCGCACCCAGCAGCTCTGGTATGTTTCGTGCACACAATAGAGCACCCTTGATGGATCAAGACCAATGAGACAATGCCACGTTGTGTTTCTGTTCCGTAGAAGTTGCTTCAACTTTTGTGCACGCAATTTCTGCTTTTGATGGAGACCTTGGCATTATGATAAGAGAAACAGGAACAGCACTTACGGCACCCAAACAAAAGTGAAAGCAGAACAAGTTTGGACAAAACAGCACAGCAGTGTGTCAAAGTTCCCTGGAGTCCCAATTGCACATTTCCTCCCCTGCCAGGTAGATTTCGGCAGTTCATAGTCTATGTTTTATGTGGATCTGCCCACATATAATTAATGGAAAGGTCCATCTCCTGTTCTCATTGCCGATTGATATAAGAGGTGTGCTCAGTTTGTTTTTAGGGCGTCCTTCTTTTTGCAGGGAATGGGGTGTAGTATTTTTTGGTATTAATTCCTATACTATTTTCATCATCATCATCATCATTTATTACTTATACCCCGTCCATCTGGCTGGGTTTCCCCAGCCACTCTGGGAGGCTTCCAACAAAATATTCTGGGGAATTCAAGCAAAGAACGAAACGTCAAAACAGAGCTTTGTGGCTTGAGTATGACTTGATCTCAGTCCAGACAGATCAACCATATGTGGCCAGTTTACAAGCCCCCCTACCCCTGGTACCCTTTCTCCCTGTATTGCTGCTCCAGAACTTTTCACTGCTTAGAAATGTAGGACACAATATTGGATTGTCGCAGGGGTTGGATTCCTATTGGATCGGTTAGTCTAGGCTTAGCAGAGTGAGCAGGGCAGGCAGCCCCTAGTGCCGTATTTACATGTATGCTAAACACGCTATAGTTTAGGGCCCCACTCTCTTGCCCCCCCCCCCCAATTTAAAGGAAATAAAACCTGGATGTACATTTCCAAAATATAAGGTAGAAAAAATAAAGATAAAACCTACAGACAGCAACAGTGTTTTGTGTTGTGTAGGGACGCGGGTGGTGCTGTGGTCTAAACCACTGAGCCTCTTGGGCTTGCCGATCAGAAGGTTGGCGGTTCGAATCCCCGCGACGGGGTGAGCTCCCGTTGCTCAGTCCCGGCTCCTGCCAACCTAGCAGCTCGAAAGCACGTCAAAGTGCAAGTAGATAAATAGGTACCGCTCCGGCGGGAAGGTAAACGGCATTTCCGTGCGCTGCTCTGGTTCGCCAGAAGCGGCTTAGTCATGCTGGCCACATGACCCGGAAAAACTGTCTGCGGACAAATGCCGGCTCCCTCGGCCTATAGAGCGAGATGAGCGCGCAACCGCAGAGTCGTCCGCGACTGGACCTAACGGTCAGGGGTCCCTTTACCCTTTAGCCATCACAAATAATACTGCTTTCTCTCAAAGTTGACACCTTTCACGAAAACTGATAAGTTACCTGTTGTAGGGAATCATTTCTCCTCTTTTCTTAATTTCTCTTTTTCTTAGTCTCTTTTCCACTTACTTATGCAAACTTAGACAAATTCTTTTTGAAGCATAACAAGGGTTGAGTGGAGGGCTAGATGTTACCTGCTTTTCAAAATTGTGATAGAGCACCAGCTAAATTTTGAGGCACTAGCTGGCTTCACAGTTTTTCCCGCATGGTGATTTTGTTGGCTTTTTTGCAGTATAGTGACGCTGCAGAGAGCTTGCTGGGGAGATCATGCATTAAAAAGAAAGGACTCAAAAATAACTTAAAGAAGGTTTTAATAAGAAAAACAAAAACTCCATTAACACTAAATATATTAACAAACAAACATGACCCAACCACCAACCCATCCCCCAGGGTAATGGGAGAGCTAGGTGCTGCCCCTTATATACTCTACCCAAATGCTGACACGCCTTAATCAAATACAACTCAGCAGCACCTGCTATGTTTCACAGCTGTAAAGCTGGGTCTCGTTATCTTGCTCTGGCCCTTGCTCCGGCCCCTTTAAGACATACACATGGAGTGGAACAATGATGAACCTTTACATTTAAAGAAACCATTCAACATTTCCCCTGCGGTTCATCATTGTGGAACAAAAACATAAAACATACTTTGTACATGTTTTTCATGTGTAATGTAAACTGCAACCTATAATGTTTGGTATGTTTAAGGTACATTACCACTCTCTTAAGAGCAGAGAAACATTGCATAGTGGGCTTTTCCACACTGTGAAGCATCTTTTAACAAAAGCTTAACTGTTTCATATTTTACACTTGGTGAATAGCACAAATCATAATTTTCGCCTGGAATTTGTTGAAAACCCCTAGCAACTATTTTTGCCTTGTACCTTACAACTTCATTTTTTGTCATTCATTTTAACTCTATAAACCCATTTTGAATCAATAAGTCTCATATCTGGGGTTTGTGGTACGAGAGACCAAGTGTTATGCTCTTTTAAAGAAGCTATCTCAGAGTTCATAGCTTTATACCAATTTACAGCTTGGTGCTTAGGTAAATTCTGAACATCATTGTAGCTTTTTGGCTCAAAAACCGCCTTATTGGCATACACAGTATTAAAATGTTCATCTGCAAATCTTTGTGGTTTCTGCCTCTTTCTATCTGAACGTCTCAGTCCGGAAGGAGAGTCAGACTCCTCAGACTTAATGGGACTCAGTGAACTACTAGTTTCAGGTTGTAAATCATCATTGTCAGACTGAAGAGGTGCCTGTAGGCTAAGCTCACGGTCAGAAAACTCAAGAGAATCTAGCCTCCCCTCGGGTGCCTGTGACTTTAAATCAAACAAATTATCAGATTCAACAGGCTTTTTGTCTTTCCCCATTAATTCAGAAGCACCATTTTCTCCTGCTGCTGCTTCCTCTTCTTCCTCAGTATCATTTATACCATCAGTATCTTGGAAAACAGCAACTCCATTCCAATTTACAGTTTGTATCATGCTTCTGGTAATATGAAATTTGCCAGTTGCTGGTATGTAAATTCTGTACGCCCCCTGCTGGTAGCCCATTAATTTTCCCTGAACACTACGTTCACCCAATTTCTGCTTAGCAGGATAATGCATAATTACATCTGAACCCCAAATGCGTAGGTATTTCAGATTAGGGCGTTTTTTAAACAGCTTCTCATAGGGGGTGACATCTAAACCAGAATGATAACTGCGATTTCTAACATAACAAAAGGCATTGAGTGCTTCAGCCCAGAAGTCTTTGGGCAGATTAGCATCATGCAGATAAGTTTTAACCCCTGCCTGCAGGTCACGCTGCACAACTTCAACAAGCCCATTTTGCCAGGGACTTCGGGGGCAAGATAACTCATGAGTAGTCCCCTGCGCTTCCAGGAATTTCTCAAAATCCTCAGAAACAAATTCCCCACCCCGGTCAGAAAACAGGTTCTTAATTGGTTTGTTAAAGTGTGTTTTTACCCAGTTGCAAAAAACCTTGTACTTCTCAAATGCTTGGGACTTCTCAGCTATTGCATAAGTCCAACAGTATCTACTATACTGGTCTATGAGAGTAAGCCAGTACTTAGAACCTCCTAATGATGGTGGGAGTGGCCCAACTAAATCACAATGTACACGCTCAAATGGCTCAGTTACTTTCCTATCTGAGCACCTACCCTTGCGTGCAACCTTAATCTTATTCTTGCAACAAGATAGACACTGCATAAAGAATTTACATGGTTTTAAGTTGAGGCCATTGACAATATTCTGTGTCTTAATTACATCAGCAAAATTCAGGTGTCCCAGAATTCTGTGCGCCATGTGGACACACCCAGAATGTGGTCTTACATTCCTCAACCCCTGGCTTGACTGTGCTGCTCTGCAATTTATAGGCGATTGTGAGTAGGTGCGAAAATACAGTCTATATAAACCATCAGATTCCCGGGCATACAATAGACGTTTGTTCCCCTCGAAAAACTCACACATTGACTTTAAGAAACGCACAGTTATGCCTTGACGAGCAAAACACCTTACTGATAATAAATTGTCCATTGACGGGCAGTAAATGCAGTTTGCTATTGTAATGTTTAAAGAGTCAAGTTTAACAGTACCCCTGCCAAGCGACTGCAGGACTTGTGAATTGGCTAAATGTACATTACCAATTTCCTCTTCGAAAGAAATAAACAAGCTTCGATCATTGCAGACGTGCTGAGATGCTCCTGAGTCGATAACAAAAGACTTCCACTTGGCATCTTTAATTCTTTTACGATCTTTAGTCCGAGCGTGAAAAGCTCGCGGCTCGTTTCTGTCTTTACAGTACGATGTCGGCTGCTGGGCTGACGACCGTGATTGACGAACAGAAACAGACTTGGGAGTACTTTGCTTTCTTTTGGCTCTGCAGTCCCTTGCAAAATGTCCTTGCTTATTGCAGAACCAACAACGCTTTGCAGCTTTAAATGCAGTTGTATCACCACAGGTTTGCATATGGTGTTCCTCATTCTTTCTGGAAACAGGAGTGCTTATGGCACAAGCCTCCCTTCTATCCAACTCGCCCATTAATCTTGCCGTTACCCCTTCCACAGTTAATTGTGCTGGTGGAACGGCAGATATCTGGCTAGCTATACCATCAAAGTCCTCATTAAGGGAACAAAGGATGATAAAAACATACTGAATATCAGGTATCTCCATGTCCCTTCAAATTAATTCGCTGCGTATTGCCTCCAGACGTCTCAAGTGTGCTGCCAAATCACCACCAGGCTGCAACTTCGTCTGGTACAACTGCTTGAAAAACGTCAATGCAGACGCTGACTCTTTTCTAACATGCACTGCTGCAAGACTGTCCCACATTTCTTTGGCAGTTTTCTTATTTCTTATATAGACTACTTGCTGGTCGCTGACTGCCAAATTAATTATTGCCCTGGCTTTTGCATCTTCTTTCGACCAAGCATTAGTTACAGGGTTAGGAGGGTCATCAGTTACATAGGTCCATACTTCTCTAGTGGTCAAAAGCGCCTCCACCCGAAAAGACCATAAACTATAGTTCTCATCTGTTAGCTGTGGGAAGACCAGAGCCTTCTCAGCTTCAGGAACCCGGTCAACCATTCTGGATATCTTCCAGACCCACAAAAACTACGCTAACAGGAGAAGGAGTTTTTAAACCTTTCTCAGAGTCCAAAAATATGCAGTCATCCACTCAGCAGCTGGGCCCATAACCAAAGATGTTGGCTTTTTTGCAGTATAGTGACGCTGCAGAGAGCTTGCTGGGGAGATCATGCATTAAAAAGAAAGGACTCAAAAATAACTTAAAGAAGGTTTTAATAAGAAAAACAAAAACTCCATTAACACTAAATATATTAACAAACAAACATGACCCAACCACCAACCCATCCCCCAGGGTAATGGGAGAGCTAGGTGCTGCCCCTTATATACTCTACCCAAATGCTGACACGCCTTAATCAAATACAACTCAGCAGCACCTGCTATGTTTCACAGCTGTAAAGCTGGGTCTCGTTATCTTGCTCTGGCCCTTGCTCCGGCCCCTTTAAGACATACACATGGAGTGGAACAATGATGAACCTTTACATTTAAAGAAACCATTCAACAGATTTTTAATAATAATAATAATAATAAATTTTATTTATATCCCGCCCTCCCCAGCCAAAGCCGGGCTCAGGGCGGCTAACAACAATCAAATAATCAGTCAAATAATCACACAATCTAAAAATATTTCATTATAAAAATTAATTAAATCAAATTGATGGCAACCAATTAAGCAGAATTATGTGCAGGTTGCCAGAGGAGGGAGTCAGGCTGCGCCCTGACCAAAGGCCTGGCGGAACAACTCTGTCTTGCAGGCCCTGCGGAAAGATGTCAGGTCCCGCAGGGCCCTAGTCTCTTTTGACAGAGCATTCCACCAGTTTGGAGCTGCAGCCGAGAAGGCCCTGGCTCTAGTTGAGGCCAGCCTAACCTCTCTGAGGCCTGGGACCTTGAGGATGTTATTATTTGCAGACCGTAGGTTTCTCTGAGGGGCATACCAGGAGAGGCGGTCCCGTAGGTACGAGGGTCCTAGGCCGTATAGGGCTTTAAAGGTTAAAACCAGCACCTTAAACCTGATCCTGTACTCCACCGGGAGCCAGTGCAGCTGGTATAATACCGGATGAATGTGCTCTCGCAGCGAAGACCCCATAAGGAGTCTCGCCGCGGCATTCTGCACCCGCTGGAGTTTCTGGGTCAGTCTCAAGGGCAGCCCCACGTAGAGCGAGTTACAATAATCCAGTCTGGAGGTGACCGTCGCATGGATCACAGTGGCTAGGTCAGGACGAGAGAGATAAGGGGCCAACTGCTTAGCTTGGCGGAGATGAAAAAATGCCGCCTTTGTTATAGCTGTAATCTGCGACTCCATAGAGAGGGAGGTATCGAAGATTACACCCAAACTCTTAACGGCCGGTGCTGGCACTAATTGCACCCCCGCAAGAGATGGGAGTTGCCCCCTCGATCCCATATCGTCCCGCCCCAGCCAGAGGACCTCTGTCTTCGAAGGATTTAACTTCAACCGGCTCCCACGTAACCATCCAGCCACAGCTTCCAGACATCTGGTCAGTGTGTCTGGGGCCGAGTCAGGATGGCCATCCATCAACAGATAGAGTTGGGTGTCATCAGCATACTGATGGCAACCCAGCCCAAAACTCCGGACAAGCTGGGCGAGGGGGCGCATAAAGATGTTAAAAAGCATCGGGGAGAGAATTGCACCCTGAGGCACTCCACACACCAAGGAGTGGCGTGATGACAATTCCCCCCCAAGCGCCACCCTCTGTCCCCGACCAGAGAGAAACGAGCGCAGCCATTGAAGGACTGTGCCCTGGATCCCCACGTCGGCAAGGCGGTGGTCCAGGAGTTCGTGATCGACCATGTCAAAGGCTGCTGACAGATCTAGAAGAATCAGCAGCCCTGACCCGCCTCGATCCAGCTGCCTGCGGAGATCATCTGTTAGGGCGACCAGAGCCGTCTCGGTCCCATGACCAGCGCGGAAGCCGGACTGGAATGGGTCCAGAGCAGATGTTTCATCCAGAAACCTACCAAGCTGTTCAGCAACCGCTCTCTCAATCACCTTACCCAGGAATGGAAGATTCGAGACCGGGCGGTAATTGGATAGATCTGAGGGATCTAATGATGTTTTCTTTAAGAGCGGACGCACCACCGCCTCCTTCAGTTCCCCTGGGAATATCCCGGTGCCAAGGGACAAATTGATGATATCCCCCAGGGGGGCCCGCACCTCGTCTGGACACGCTCTAATCAGCCATGACGGGCACGGGTCAAGAGGACAGGTGGTGGGCTTTCCAGCTTGGAGGAATCTGTCCACATCGGCTGGAGATATCCGGTCAAAGTGGTCCAATACTGGACCCGAGGACAGTCGAGGGGCCTCCAGTTCCTTTATTGTATCCAAATTGGCAGGGAGGTCATGGCGGAGCAACAGGACCTTCTCCGCAAAAAAGCTCGCAAATGCCTCACAGCTGTGTGTCAGATTGTTATTTAAATTTGGCTGTCCTTCAAGGGACGTTAAAGACCGGATTATACTAAATAATTGCGCCGGGCGAGAGCTAGCGGATGCAATGGAGGCCGAGAAGTAAGACTTCTTAGCAGCCTTCACTGCCATCTCATAGGTTTTCATAAAAACCCTATAAGATGTTCTTGAGGCTCCGTCACGGGCACCCCGCCATACTCGCTCTAGCCGTCTGAGGTCCCGCTTCATTTTCCGAAGCTCCTCGGTAAACCAGGGAGCCCGGTTTCTGCGGGGTCGCAGAGGGCGCTTAGGTGCGATCTCATCGATGGCTGCCAGGAGCTGGGTATTCCAGCCCTCAACAAGCTCAGTCAATGAGTCGCCAGGGGGAGCAAGGTCCCGCAAGGCTTGACGGAATCTATCCGGGTCCATCAGCCTCCGCGGGCGAGCCCAAATCGGCTCGCCACCTAAGCAGGGTGGGGGTGGAAAGTCAATCCTGGCTTTCAGAGCGTAGTGATCAGACCATGGCACCTTCATCGAAGGAGACATGATCACATCTATACCGGCGCCAAAGATCAAATCCAGCGTGTGGCCTGCTTGATGTGTGGGGCCCGAAACAAACTGGGAGAGCCCTGGTGTCGCCATGGAAGACACCAGGTCCAGAGCCTGTGAGGAGGGAGTGGCATCAGCGTGGAAGTTGAAGTCTCCCAATACCAATAGGTTAGGGAACTCCAAGGCCCAGCCGGCCACCGCCTCCAGCAGGCCTGACAGGGTGGCTGCTGGTGCGCTAGGTGGCCGGTACACCAGCCAGACAGCCAAGCTCTCCTCGGAGCCCCACACTAGGCCAACACATTCAATGCCGGGGATCGATGGCGATGGTAGAGCCCTGAAAGAACAATCTTCCCGGATTAATACTGCCACCCCTCCCCCCCGGCCCACAGTCCGTGACTGGTGGAGGACGGAGAAACCCGGGGGCGCCATCTCTCGTAAGGTAACAGTTACCCCTTCGCGCACCCAGGTCTCCGTCACACAAGCCAGGGCAACTCCCTGCGAGATAAAGAAATCTCGCAGGGTAGCAGTTTTGTTGCCTATAGACCTGGCATTGCACAACACCAGTGAAGGAGGTGAGTAATCCTTGCTCACCCTACCCTCGTCTCTCGGGATGGGGCGCAGATTGGAAGGGGTACGAGCATATCCATATCTCGATCCCCTTCGCCTATAACATCTGCCCCCACCGCCATACCTCCCTCGCCCCTCCACGGTCGCAATCCCAAGCCTCATACTAACCTCCATTTACAAATAGAAAACAAAACAACCAACACAATTATGCCCAAACAAAACCAATCCCCGCCCCACTCAGTGTCCACCCCCCAAAACAAAACAAAATGGAACAAACAAAAATACATAAATAAAAACCACCATTCACGGTGGTACAACAAAGTAAACAATAAAAGCACCTTTAAAACACCTTAAAATATATAAAAACATCTTTAACATTTGCAGCAGATAATGAAATAATATAATATTATAAAAAACAACAACCCCCATTTAAGGTGCTGCAAATTAAAAGCAATTAAAACATTTAAAACTATTTTGTCCATTGCTGCCGGTAGCTGCTCTGTCCTCTAAACTGTGATGGTAGTGCAGGCCCCGCCCCCCTAGGCCGGATGGAGTTGGCAGGAGAGGGAGCGGTCTTCCCAACACTCACGCAAGCAGCAGCACCAGCAGTCGTGTCCCGGAGGCCTCTCCCAGACCTCTTATGCTGTGGCGATGAGTGCAGGCCCCGCCCCCTAGGCCGGATGGAGTTGGCAGGAGAGGGAGCGGTCCTCCCAACACTCACGCAAGCAGCAGCACCAGCAGTCGTGTCCCGGAGGCCTCTCCCAGGCCTCTTATGCTGTGGCGATGAGTGCAGGCCCCGCCCCCTAGGCCGGATGGAGTTGGCAGAAAAGGGAGCGGTCCTCCCAACACTCACGCAAGCAGCAGCACCAGCAGTCGTGTCCCGGAGGCCTCTCTCTGGCCTCTTATGCTGTGGCGATGAGTGCAGGCCCCGCCCCCTAGGCCGGATGGAGTTGGCAGAAAAGGGAGCGGTCCTCCCAACACTCACGCGAGCAGCAGCACCAGCAGTCGTGTCCCGGAGGCCTCTCTCTGGCCTCTTATGCTGTGGCGATGAGTGCAGGCCCCGCCCCCTAGGCCAGATGGAGTTGGCAGAAAAGGGAGCGGTCCTCCCAACACTCACGCGAGCAGCAGCACCAGCAGTCGTGTCCCGGAGGCCTCTCCCAGGCCTCTTATGCTGTGGCGATGAGTGCAGGCCCCGCCCCCTAGGCCGGATGGAGTTGGCAGAAAGGGAGCGGTCCTCCCAACACTCACGCAAGCAGCAGCACCAGCAGTCGTGTCCCGGAGGCCTCTCCCAGACCTCTTATGCTGTGGCGATGAGTGCAGGCCCCGCCCCCTAGGCCGGATGGAGTTGGCAGAAAAGGGAGCGGTCCTCCCAACACTCACGCGAGCAGCAGCACCAGCAGTCGTGTCCCGGAGGCCTCTCCCAGGCCTCTTATGCTGTGGCGATGAGTGCAGGCCCCGCCCCCTAGGCCAGATGGAGTTGGCAGAAAAGGGAGCGGTCCTCCCAACACTCACGCGAGCAGCAGCACCAGCAGTCGCATAGAGCACACACACATACTTTAAGGCTGGGCAATGTATCAATACATTTGGGGTGAGGAAATAAGTTTGAAGTCCACAGCGTGGTAACAGTGCCATAATATTAATCACAATGTGTGCGCGTGCCGTGTAAAAAACCATTATGTGGGGAAAACCGTGAAGCCAGTCATCGCTTCTCTCATGGTTCCTTCTGTCCCTGTTGCTCTGCACTATAAAATAACAGTTGTAAGTGTGTTAAAGCTAAGTAAAAATGTATCTGTTTTAGACCCCTAAGTAGCAGCAGTTTTCAGGACCTTACCCCCTTCACCTCTACATAGAGAACCCCTAGATATGCCTCTGCGCGTAAGATGTGATTATGCTGTAGGTACAGTCGTACCTCGGAAGTCGAACGGAATCTGTTCTGGAAGTCCGTTCGTTTTCCAAAATGTTTGGGAACCAAGGCGTGGCTTCCAATCGGAAGCCTCGTAGGCCGCGTTGGACGTTCGGGTTCCAAATAACGTTCGCAAACCGGAACACTCACTTCCTGGCTTGCAGCTTTTGGGAGCCAAAACGTTCGACTTGCAAGGCGTTCGGGAGCCAAGATACGACTGTAAATTTATTAGATTGCCACATATTAAACAACTGAATCAAGCAAGAGGAACAAACCACAAGGACACATTTGGCGGAGAACAGTGAAACTTTATTGCATTTACAAACACACTGGGAAATCAAAGGCAAGCCCCAAAAGCTTGCACCAATTTATGGATTGTACTCTTTTTATTTACTGTTTGCTATATATAAAAAACATCTGCTACTACTTTAAGTGAATGGATAGGACCACATTAGGGTGTCTCAAGAATATGGTGGATAAAATGCTAATGATTTGTGTTGCTGTACTGTAAAGGATGGGGGGCGGGATCCAACACATTTTTATATGAACAAGTTTATGCCTAAACATTAATTGTACCCTTTCATTATCTGCTTTTCAAAATCAATCTAGGGTTTCCCACTTTACTCATTTTTGGATACGGCCTTTAAAAAGAAATCCTGGAACACCTCCCCGATTTCTTAGTTATACTGTAAATTTGTAAATAGCTACTGCAATCGATTTTAGCTCATTGAAACAAATATCATGTTATATATATTATATATGTTTTCCATTTTTAAAAACTTTGTGTCAAGCTAAAAACCCTGTGCATCAAAACCGTGGTCAGTTTAGCAGTGATGCCCGAGACAAGTGACTGTCCTTGAAGGATATCAAATTACACGGTAGGCGGGTTCCATTCAAGCTGCTGCAGGTGCAGAAGTCTGCTTCAGAAGCTGCCATTTGGGATCATCTGGGAAGTGCTAATAATCAGAACAGGGTGGTTGAGGAGGTAAATCACATGGTACCTGAAAAAGAGAGGTCAATAGTGCAGTATTTAGCAACACTATCTAAATCAGCAATAGGGGCAAACAAAGGTATCTAAGGTAGAGCATGGAATACTTACAGACCCAGTTCAGATGTCAAGTGAAACCATGGTTTAGTATGCTGGGAATGAGCCAAAGCAAGCCTTGGGCTCACACATTCCCCCCCTCCTCCCTCTACACAAGCGGTGAAGAGTTTGGAAACTACGGTACATCCTCGTTAGGCTTAACCACAGCTTGTTGCCTCACCCAAACCTGATGAACTATGCTTATTGTTAACCCTGGTTGATTGGTTTGATAAGCCATCTTTAAACCATGGCTCATCCAGCTAGCTTGTTTAAACTCTTAATCTCAGGGTCGTGGGTTGGAGCCTCACACGGGGCAAAAATAATAATCCTGCATTGCTGGGGGTTAGGCAAAATGACACTTGTGGTCCCTTCCAACTCTATAATAACTCTATAACTTTATAACGTTAACCACAGCTGAGAGTCTGGGGTGGTGTGCTAAACCAGCCTTCCCCAATCTGATTTCCTCCAGATGTTGCTGAATTCTTATGTCCCATCAACCACATGATAGTCAGGGATGATGGGACATCATCATCATCATCATCATCATCATTTATTACTTATACCCGGCCCGCCCGCCCAGCCAGGTCTCCCCAGCCACTCTGGACGGCTTCCAACAGGAGCTTAAAAATACATTAAAACATCAGTCATTAAAAAACTTCCCTAAACATCAGATAGTTGTTTATTCCTTTGACATCTGATGGGAGGGCGTTCCACAGGACGGGAGCCACTACCGAGAAGGCCCTCTGCCTGGTTCCCTGTAACTTGGCATCTCGCAGTGAGGGAACCGCCAAAAGGCCCTCGGCGCTGGACCTCGGTGTCCGGGCAGAACGATGGGGGTGGAGACTCTCCTTCAGGTCTACTGGACCGAGGCCGTTTAGGCGGCTTTCAAGGTCAGCACCAACACTTTGAATTGTGCTCGGAAATGGACTGGGAGCCAATGTAGGTCTTTCAAGTTCTGTGGTCTGGGCGGCCACTCCCAGTCACCAGTCTAGCTGCCGCATTCTGGATAAGTTGTAGTGCAGGACCTCTGAAAGGGCCTCTGGTTCTCCATCCCTGTTATATACACTGCAGTAACAGCTTGTACATGAGGCTGATTGTGGATGTAACTGTGATATCAAAGGGAACAAGACAGATGCTTCTAATTGACTTTACCCATTTTCAGTGGTTGATGTTCTTATGACTGCGACGGTCAGTCCTTCTGCATTTAAGTCAGATCATGCCGATGCTCCAGTGTCACCGTCTGTTTCAGAAGCTGCCACTTGGGGTCCTCAGGGAAGTGCTTCTTAATAAACAGAGCGGGGTGAGTAAGGAAGTAAAACTCATCGTACCTGCAAAAGGAGAAGGCGCAATAGTCTAGTATTTCATAATAATGCCTAAATCAGCACCAGGGCCAGACAGGCAAACAGAGTGGTGATCCAGAGCAGCTGGACGGCATCTGGTTGAGGAAGCTGCTGTGTTGCAACAATCCAGCCTCCAGAATCCCCAGATTTTACACATGTAGCCCGGAATAAGCACAACACTCCAGAACTGTTCAAAGAGGATGAATAGATGGTATCTATCCCTGCCATCAGGACACTCCATGCCCATGGCTAATAATAATAATAATAATAATAATAATAATAATAATAATATGATGATGATGATGATGATGATGATGATGATGATGATGATGATGAAATATTACTTATACCCCCGCCCATCTGGCCGGGCCTCCACAGCCACTCTGCACGGAATAACACTTCAAACATGAAAAACTTCCCTAAACAGGGCTGCCTTCAGATGTCTTCTAAAAGTCAGATAGTTATTGTATTTCCTTGACATCTGATGGGAGGGCGTTCCACAGGGCGGGCGCCACTACTGAGAAGGCCTGGTTCCCTGTAACCTCACTTCTCACAGTGAGGGAACTGCCAGAAGGCCCTCAGAGCTGGACCTCAGGCTGAAGGATGGGGGTGGAGACACTCCTTCAGGTATACTGGGCCGAGGCCATTTAGGGCTTTAGAGGTCAGCACCAACACTTTGAATTGTGCTTGGAAATGTACTGGGAGCCAGTGTAGGTCTTTCAGGGCCGGTGTTATAGGGTCTCGGCGGCCGCTCCCAGTCACCAACCTAGCTGCAGCATTCTTATTGCACTTGCTTACATTAATCAGCCCTGCGGCCATCAAATTGCAAACTCTGACAAGTGGTCCAAGCAAAACAAAACCGCCTGAAAGCAAATGAAGTTAACTGTGAGAGCCAGTGTGGTGTAGTGGTTAAGAGAACTGGGTTCGCTTCCCTGCTCCTCCACCTGCAGCTGCTGGGTGACCTTGGGCTAGTCACACTTCTCTGAAGTCTCTCAGCCCCACTGTTGTGGGGGAGGAAGGGAAAGGAGATTGTTGGCCGCTTTGAGACTCCTTAGGGTAGTGAGAAAGCGGGATATCAAATCCAAACTCTTCTTCTTCTGCTATCCCCTCAGTGTGTCCCACGCTCTGCCTGGTCTGCCTAACAGCGTACCTGAAAGTGAACTTGCTAAAAGCAGTATTCACAGAGCCACTTCCCCAGGTGCAGTCTAAGAGATGCCACCTTCCATCAATGCGGACAGCATTCCAGGCATGGTCGCTCTTCCCCTTTACGCTGCAGCTGCCTATCAAATACTGGCACTGTATCCCTGCAATACTGAGAGGGGAAGGAAGGTATTCAGGAACAGTGTTGCTACCAAGAGGACAAGTGGTTGCTTTCACCGCTTTGATAGGCTGGATTGGCCGTCCTTCATTTTGCTGGATCAGAGAAAACAGCAATCAGGTTCTCCACAGATTCTCATTTGCTCCAATTTGGCAGGAAAACACAAGTTTTCCTGGGATGAAACAACAACAACAACATTTGGACACGGACCTGGAAAGCCAGGAACTGTGCCTATAAAGCACAGAGCAAAGCTAAGTATGGATGAGGAACTAAGTCACACAGGGAAGAGACCCATTAAATTCAAGTAATTTTTAAGTCTATGGATTCCAGTGGACCTACTCAATTCAATGCAGCCCTATATATGCAAGTTTGCTTCAGGATCATTCACAGTGTGGGCATTCCTCCACTTACATGGTGGGTCATGTTCCGGAACCCCATGCACATAAGCAAAAATTGTGTAAGTAGGGTAAAGGTAAAGGACCCCTGAAAGTTAAGTCCAGTCACAGACAACTCTGGGGTGGCGGCACTCATCTCACTTTACAGGCCGAGGGAGCCGGCGTTTGTCCGCAGACAGTTTTTCCAGGTCATGTGGCCAGCCTGACAAAGCCGCCTCTGGCGCAACAGAACACCGAAACCAGAGCAGCGCACGGAAACACCGTTTACCTTCCCGCCCGAGCGGTACCTATTTATCTACTTGCACTTTTTGGCATGTTTTCAAACTCACCCCGTCGTGGGGATTTGAACCGCCGACCTTCTGATCGGCAAGCCCAAGAGGCCCAGTGGTTTAGACCACAGTGCCACCCGTGTCCCTGTGTAAGTAGGGAGCACACACTAAAAAAAGCTCATTTTTTCCTGCTCTCCAGCTCTCTCTCCCCACAACACTCTTTTCAACTAGAGGTGAAGCTCTGGAGCTGGCTGGAGGACCTGTGGAAAAGCAACAGCAGCTGCCATGCTGTGACGTGTGTCAGCTACTAGGTGGGGAGGCTGAGCAGCCTAAACAAAGCCCCACTGTGCCTCCGTTCTCTTTGGGGCTTCCTCCGCTCCCACTGAAGTCCTCTTTGGGTTCTGGGGAGGGTCTCCTCATGAGCCATGAGGACTCTCCAGCTCTCTCCTGCCATTTTCTGCTTAGAATCTATTGATTTACTTATTTCCGAGGGCTGTCACGTGCGAGTTGATCACGCCTAAGCATGGAGATAGCTGCCTAGGGTAAGGGGTGGGGAACCTGTGGCTCTCCAGATCTCCTATCGCTACAGCCAAGTAACAACCACTTGCCACGATGGCTGGAGCCAACAGAAGTTACCTGCACATTTCTTGAAAGAGTCGAGCATATCCACCGCAAATAGCCTTTCCTGACTGAAGGACATCAGCTGGTTTAAATGACACCTTGTCCAGGTTATAGCAGCCTTCCACATCATATTCTGTAGAAATAAAGACAATGAGCACCCATTCTGATTTGCTTGTGGGGTGGCAACACTTTGCAACACTTTCCATCGTGTTTCTCGATATCTTTCCTGGTTGCCAAAATCTGATTGGGGGGTGGGGTGGCTTGTCTTGCAAGAGCTCCAAATGAAGTTTTGATTGCACAACATGGATTTGCCCATATGTGATTGAATCGCACCTCAAAAGAGAAAGTCTGGAAGCACTCGTAAATCTGCTTTGTGCAGACCCAGGGTCTTGTTGCCAAATAAAAATGCACACTGGTGCAAGGGTTAGGAGTCGGGAGACACCTCCTCTCCTCCCGTGCTGCGACCTTTACTTTATTTTGACAAGGTAATAAGAATAAATAAATAAGAATAAAAATGTGCACCCCACCAGCGAGACCATTCCATTGTAACTATCCAACCTCCCAAAATTTCAACACCTCTAGCGATAGTTTGACCCCTTTCCGTTGTAACAGTACAAATTCTACAGACACCCTCCATATCTCCTCAAAATCATTCCTCCTGCATATTCCCCGTCTTACCTTAATGGCACATGTTCATTTATCATTAATAGCTATATCTCCCACACCTCTTCATACCATTTTTCCATTTTATATTCTGCTTGCCCTTCCACTTGCTAGCTATCATAATTCGTGCAGCTTTCAATAAATTTGTGAGCGAGTCCTTCATAGCCTGCAAACCTTCAACCCCATCGTAAATTGATAATAATGCTACCGCGGCACTTTCAGTGAGCTTTAACCCAGTGATTTCTGTTATCAGTGAGCACCTCCTGATCCCTTCTGAGATTCGTGGCTGAACAGAGATCCCAGTCAAGTTCTGTGTGAGCCAAACACCAAATCACTGATCCACACAGGTTACAATCCAGAATCCTTTGTGCAAATGGAGCTGACATGACTGGCTATGAAATGGTGAAAATGCCCGAGACAGCTGCAAAGAAGCCATGCTCGGAGTAGACCCACTAAATTTAATGTCCATGAGTTACTTACATCCTTTGATTTCAGCCGGTCTACTCTGAATATAACTTGCTTTGATATGACCTTACGTATCCATCTTCCTTGGCTGGCAATCACTGGACTGGGTGTCTGCTAAAGAACTCTGCTACAGAGCTGGATTCATGGGCGCAGGGCAGTGACAAAGGCTGATCTTTTAATACCGGAAGTTGTCAGAGGCAAGGGGACTCAAGTATGCAGAAAGATGGTACCCCCACCTACCTATATGGTGGCAGATCCACATCCAAATGGCTCGCACTTTCTCCAGGTCACTGTGGGCTTTTTGGAGCAAGATACTCACCAGGTTTTTCACGCTATTCCTGACATTCACCTGTTTCACAGAAGGTAAATAGACTTGGAAGCAGTTAATATGGACGAGGGGGTACCAGTTCCTTTCTTCTACCTAAGTCCACTTGTTTAAAGAAATTTTAGGGTGCAATCCTGCGTGCACTTACAAGAGTGTCTGAATTCACTGGGATTGCACAGTTAGTCGATTAAGTGTATGTGTTTTACTTGATTGATCAAAGAATTTATTATACTTGCCAAAAATGTACCCTTGGGGGGAAGTTGTTCTGAAGGGAGACGCATGATTAACCTTTCCTTTTTCCAGGGTTCACAGGCATGTTATTTCTACAATCTTCACGCCCCCGCAGGCGATGTGCCACGCCCCCGGGACACACGCCAGCCACGCCCCTGCCTGCTCTCTGCCCCTGGTGCCAGAGCATGCAGCTTCGCCACTGCCCATTGCACCTTTGGGTGGGTGGAAGTACAACTGGGGGGCATTCTGGGGGGCAGGGAGGGACCAAGGCAACCCTGGATCCTGAGCCGGCCCTACTGTTGTCACTTGACAGCACTGGGGGAAACCCAGGGCTGATTACTGCACCAGTATATTAATTTTATGCCAGTTTAATTCTGGTGAGCCCCCCCAGAGATTCCTGGGAGTTGTGGTTTGGCAAGGGCACTGAGAATTTTCTGTTAATGACTGCTAGCCTTGTTCACAGAAGTATAGTACTCGGAGTTCCCCGAGGAGAGGAAATAACTACCAAATCAATTTCAGTGTGTAGTATAAATACGATCGAAAGTGAATTGTGAAAGAGAGAGGAGTCGTTCAAACCCTTTCATATTGCCTATGATTGCTAGCTCTCCTCCAAATTGACTTTGGAGCTATCTCCTGAATTTTTAAAGCAAAGCAATGCTGCAAAATAACTAAATATGGGTGTATATACATGCATTTAATTCACGCACGCACAGAGAGAGAAAGAGAATCCTGTGGTTTGTTAAGGGTTCTAAAATTTGTAGCTCTGTGAGGGGAAAACTACAGCTCCCATAGTTCTTTTGGGGAGTTGGTGTTCTTTAAAGCATGGTGTGTGCAGCGCATGTGAATAGGTGCTCCACCATGTTAGTTTTCTGGAAAACAGGAGCAGGGTCTTGTGACTCATGATGTTCCCAGTTCGGACCTTCCATCTGAACAGAAGTAATTGCCTCCTATCAGGACAGGACACTTGAAAGCACTCTCAAATTCCAAATGCACCTTAAAAACCTCAGCATCCTAGCAAATTCCTTGCTGCATATATCACAATAAGAGACAGCATACCTTCTGTGCATAGGCATCCAGTTCCTTAAACTTTGCCAAGTCTATTTGTATTGATTTCTGATTGGATTTATCCCATGGATAATCTAGGAACAAAAATGGAAAAGTCATTCTTGAAACAGTGGGGAAAGGGAGGGGGAGCAAAGGATGACCTATGATGTGATTTAAAGGGTTGGAATACAGGGAACCAATAGGGAATAGAGATAGGGAGCCTTTTCTGCTTCTCCCCAAGGGAAATACAGCAGCAGGGAGTAGACCAACGCTGCTCTGCTTAAAAGGACACAGACAGAAGGAAGGAGAGGGAGAATGCTGAACCAGGTAGGATTTTGATCTGATCTTGCAAGACCATTTTGAGTACAGTACACAAGGCGTATGGCATGGTTTGCACTTCCCACTGGAAGAGCTGGTACCTCCTTAGAGAAGCCCTCTTCGCACCAAACATCTGGCTTTGATAGGAATCCCTTAACCCCGGCTGCAAATTTCACTGCATCCGCCTGCAATATGCATTCAACAGAACGCCAACTGCCAGCTCATTTCAGGAACTATAATGGTAGCATAACAAGAACACAAACAGGGCTGCTTGAGGTGAGGGAGAAATTGTACCCACCCACCCACATGCCACATATTGAAGCTCCAGCCTTAGAGGAAAAAAATATAGTGCAGCTTTCCCCCCCAGCCAGAACTCACTGGAACTGAGTTCTGGCACCTCTCAGGTTGGTGCCATTGCCATTGTAAAAGAACAAGGGAAGCGTTCGTGGTGAGTTCTGGCACCTCTTTTTCTAGAAAAATAACACTGAGCGCAGTTAATTTTTACCATTCAAGCCTTGTTCCCAGGATATCCCAAGAGGTGGGTGCAGAGATGTAGCTGGGGGGGGGGGAGGGGGGCACTGGGCGCCACACCACAGGGGGCAGCACTTCCCGCGGGGCCAGAAGCGCGCCCGAGCCACGCATCTCTCCTGGGAGTGACGTGGTGGCTTGGGCCCCTGAGGGGCTAGCTACGCCACTGGGTGGTTGAGTGACGGGCTCATAAAATGATTTCCTAAGATACGCAGCACTACTAAGTAGTATTAATATATACAGCAGGTGTAGGGGATCTTTGGCCCTCCAGATGCTGGGGAACTACAGCTCCCATAATCCCTGGCCATGCTTGCTGGGACTAACAGGTGTTGTCACCCAACAACATCTGGAGGGCCAAAGGTTCCCTGCAGCTGACACAGAGGATCCAGATCAATAGCCATACATAAGCTTCTATTTACCATACAGATCTTCTTCCTGAGGCAGCATTGATGCTTGTACTCCTCCCATCTTGAAAGCCTACTTGAAAGGCGCTCCTTGCAGGAACAGTTAAGTGCTTCGAGCCAGGAATGAAATGCCCAACTGGAGGGATGAGGGAAGAGCATGGCTTGATCTGGGTTTATCAAACCCTTGCTTGGAGACCTTGGCATTAGGAGACGAGTAGCAGGAAGAGCATCCATGAAGTCAAAACAAAGGGGGAAAGCATAAGCTGTTTGAGCAAACCAGTGCTGGAGTGTGCCAAAGTTCCCTGCGTGGGGAAGCGCAGATACAGAAGGTGTCCCCATTGCTCATTTCCTCTCCCCTCCTGTGGTTTCCAGCAACTGGTATTCAGAAGCATTTCTGCCTCCAGCTGTGAAGGCAGAGCATAGCCATCAATGCTAGTAGCCATTGATAGCCCTCTCCTCCAAGGACGTGTCTAATGCTCTTTTAAAGCCATCAATGTTTCGAGGCCTTCACTGTCTCTTGTGGGAACAAGTTCCATAGTTTAACTATGTGCTCCATGAAAAAGAATATATATTTAGTAATTAGATGCTTTTTTTAGGTTAGCTATCAGGCGCATCAGCCTTGTTAGAATTTCTCTTTCGCTGCCAGGCCCCCACCCTATTTCTTGAAGCATCTAGATAGAAGCTTGTGCCAGCTTCCTCAGGTCTCTCCAGCTAGGCTGAATAGTTGTCAGGATCCTCTGAAGAAATGCAGAAACCAGGGACCCATTGCTAAGCAGGATGGCTCCCCCTTCATATCAGCGCAGAACATCCCATTCAGTTGGGCTGAGCCATGGCACTCCTGGCAGAGAGCTCTTTGACGAGCCAATACTTAGTACTAAGTAGAATTGCCCATCCCTTCAGATCCTTCTGAGCACTAAAAAAGGAGGGAGAGGTTTCTTCCCTTCCCTGTGAAGCCCAAGCTTGCTGAGCTCTTCAAGAGAGAGGTGGGGGCTCCCAAAGGCTTCCCCTCCTTCCTTTACGCCTGATCTCACTGCAGTCCTAAAAGGGGGAGACTCTCCAAGACTGTAGTGATATTAGGCTCTTTCCATCCTCCCTTTTAGGCCTGATGCCTCTTTGTTGGTAGTGAAAGGGATTTTGACCCAAGATACAGATCCCAATAAGGATCTGGCACACGGAGTCCAAAAGTTTCCCACCTATTCAGCCTAGCTGGAGAGAGCCAACCTGAGGAAGCTGGCACAAGCTTCTATCTAGATGCTTCAAGAAATAGGGTGGGGGCCTGGCAGCGAAATAGAAATTCTAACAAGGCTGATGCGCCTGATAGCTAACCTAAAAAAAGCATCTAATTACTAAATATATATTCTTTTTCATGGAGCACATAGTTAAACTATGGAACTTGTTCCCACAAGAGACAGTGAAGGCCTCGAAACATCGATGGCTTTAAAAGAGCATTAGACACGTCCTTGGAGGAGAGGGCTATCAATGGCTACTAGCATTGATGGCTATGCTCTGCCTTCACAGCTGGAGGCAGAAATGCTTCTGAATACCAGTTGCTGGAAACCACAGGAGGGGAGAGGAAATGAGCAATGGGGACACCTTCTGTATCTGCGCTTCCCCACGCAGGGAACTTTGACACACTCCAGCGCTGGTTTGCTCAAACAGCTTATGCTTTCCCCCTTTGTTTTGACTTCATGGATGCTCTTCCTGCTACTCGTCTCCTAATGCCAAGGTCTCCAAGCAAGGGTTTGATAAACCCAGATCAAGCCATGCTCTTCCCTCATCCCTCCAGTTGGGCATTTCATTCCTGGCTCGAAGCACTTAACTGTTCCTCCAAGGAGCGCCTTTCAAGTAGGCTTTCAAGATGGGAGGAGTACAAGCATCAATGCTGCCTCAGGAAGAAGATCTGTATGGTAAATAGAAGCTTATGTATGGCTATTGATCTGGATCCTCTGTGTCAGCTGCAGGGAACCTTTGGCCCTCCAGATGTTGTTGGGGGACAACACCTGTTAGTCCCAGCAAGCATGGCCAGGGATTATGGGAGCTGTAGTTCCCCAGCATCTGGAGGGCCAAAGATCCCCTACACCTGCTGTATATATTAATACTACTTAGTAGTGCTGCGTATCTTAGGAAATCATTTTATGAGCCCGTCACTCAACCACCCAGTGGCGTAGCTAGCCCCTCAGGGGCCCAAGCCACCACGTCACTCCCAGGAGAGATGCGTGGCTCGGGCGCGCTTCTGGCCCCGCGGGAAGTGCTGCCCCCTGTGGTGTGGCGCCCAGTGCCCCCCTCCCCCCCCAGCTACATCTCTGCACCCACCTCTTGGGATATCCTGGGAACAAGGCTTGAATGGTAAAAATTAACTGCGCTCAGTGTTATTTTTCTAGAAAAAGAGGTGCCAGAACTCACCACGAACGCTTCCCTTGTTCTTTTACAATGGCAATGGCACCAACCTGAGAGGTGCCAGAACTCAGTTCCAGTGAGTTCTGGCTGGGGGGGAAAGCTGCACTATATTTTTTTCCTCTAAGGCTGGAGCTTCAATATGTGGCATGTGGGTGGGTGGGTACATTTTCTCCCTCACCTCAAGCAGCCCTGTTTGTGTTCTTGTTATGCTACCATTATAGTTCCTGAAATGAGCTGGCAGTTGGCGTTCTGTTGAATGCATATTGCAGGCGGATGCAGTGAAATTTGCAGCCGGGGTTAAGGGATTCCTATCAAAGCCAGATGTTTGGTGCGAAGAGGGCTTCTCTAAGGAGGTACCAGCTCTTCCAGTGGGAAGTGCAAACCATGCCATACGCCTTGTGTACTGTACTCAAAATGGTCTTGCAAGATCAGATCAAAATCCTACCTGGTTCAGCATTCTCCCTCTCCTTCCTTCTGTCTGTGTCCTTTTAAGCAGAGCAACGTTGGTCTACTCCCTGCTGCTGTATTTCCCTTGGGGAGAAGCAGAAAAGGCTCCCTATCTCTATTCCCTATTGGTTCCCTGTATTCCAACCCTTTAAATCACATCATAGGTCATCCTTTGCTCCCCCTCCCTTTCCCCACTGTTTCAAGAATGACTTTTCCATTTTTGTTCCTAGATTATCCATGGGATAAATCCAATCAGAAATCAATACAAATAGACTTGGCAAAGTTTAAGGAACTGGATGCCTATGCACAGAAGGTATGCTGTCTCTTATTGTGATATATGCAGCAAGGAATTTGCTAGGATGCTGAGGTTTTTAAGGTGCATTTGGAATTTGAGAGTGCTTTCAAGTGTCCTGTCCTGATAGGAGGCAATTACTTCTGTTCAGATGGAAGGTCCGAACTGGGAACATCATGAGTCACAAGACCCTGCTCCTGTTTTCCAGAAAACTAACATGGTGGAGCACCTATTCACATGCGCTGCACACACCATGCTTTAAAGAACACCAACTCCCCAAAAGAACTATGGGAGCTGTAGTTTTCCCCTCACAGAGCTACAAATCCTAGAACCCTTAACAAACCACAGGATTCTCTTTCTCTCTCTGTGCGTGCGTGAATTAAATGCATGTATATACACCCATATTTAGTTATTTTGCAGCATTGCTTTGCTTTAAAAATTCAGGAGATAGCTCCAAAGTCAATTTGGAGGAGAGCTAGCAATCATAGGCAATATGAAAGGGTTTGAACGACTCCTCTCTCTTTCACAATTCACTTTCGATCGTATTTATACTACACACTGAAATTGATTTGGTAGTTATTTCCTCTCCTCGGGGAACTCCGAGTACTGTACTTCTGTGAACAAGGCTAGCAGTCATTAACAGAAAATTCTCAGTGCCCTTGCCAAACCACAACTCCCAGGAATCTCTGGGGGGGCTCACCAGAATTAAACTGGCATAAAATTAATATACTGGTGCAGTAATCAGCCCTGGGTTTCCCCCAGGGCTGTCAAGTGACAACAGTAGGGCCGGCTCAGGATCCAGGGTTGCCTTGGTCCCTCCCTGCCCCCAGAATGCCCCCCCAGTTGTACTTCCACCCACCCAAAGGTGCAATGGGCAGTGGCGAAGCTGCATGCTCTGGCACCAGGGGCGGAGAGCAGGCAGGCGTGTGTCCCGGGGGCGTGGCACATCGCCTGCGGGGGCGTGAAGATTGTAGAAATAACATGCCTGTGAACCCTGGAAAAAGGAAAGGTTAATCATGTGTCTCCCTTCAGAACAACTTCCCCCCCAAGGGTACATTTTTGGCAAGTATAATAAATTCTTTGATCAATCAAGTAAAACACATACACTTAATCGACTAACTGTGCAATCCCAGTGAATTCAGCAAGAGACACTCTTGTAAGTGCACGCAGGATTGCACCCTAAAATTTCTTTAAACAAATGGACTTAGGTAGAAGAAAGGAACTGGTACCCCCTCGTCCATATTAACTGCTTCCAAGTCTATTTACCTTCTCTGAAACAGGTGAATGTCAGGAATAGCGTGAAAAACCTGGTGAGTGTCTTGCTCCAAAAAGCCCACAGTGACCTGGAGAAAGTGCGAGCCATTTGGATGTGGATCTGCCACCATATAGGTAGGTGGGGGTACCACCTTTCTGCATACTTGAGTCCCCTTGCCTCTGACAACTTCCGGTATTAAAAGATCAGCCTTTGTCACTGCCCTGCGCCCATGAATCCAGCTCTGTAGCAGAGTTCTTTAGCAGACACCCAGTCCAGTGATTGCCAGCCAAGGAAGATGGATACGTAAGGTCATATCAAAGCAAGTTATATTCAGAGTAGACCGGCTGAAATCAAAGGATGTAAGTAAAGACTCTCCTCCCTGAAAGAGAGGGGAGTGGTTGTGGGCGGGAGCCTGAACACCGCTCCTAGCAGGGGGCGTTGCCCCCTGCCTCCAGCTCACCTGGCTGGCACTCACGCCCCCCCCCCGGTGGCCGCCCAACCAGGTGCCATGGGGGGGCGTGTCCAGCAGCCTTTATGCTGCAGTGCCAGCCTCTCCCCAGCCTCATTTCTCTTCGTCGTCCTGTGCGAGTCAGGAGGATACTCTCTCTTCAGTGTTCCTGCACCACGTGGAGCTAACTTGGAAGAGGACTTCTGAGAAAGGGAAGCCTGTAAACCCCCCTTTGCTTTCACCTTACCTTTACTTTAATTCCACCTTTAATTCCCTCTTTACTTTTCTCCAAATACCTCCTAATTGTTCCTAATTTCAACTCTGATCCCGAAGCCTTTACTCTGTGTATGGGTGTGCTGTGCTTCTCCGACTTTAAATCTATGAGTGCTTACTATTTCTGTTTGATTTGCTGGTGCATTTTAAAACTGCATAGATTTGCTGGTGCATTTTAAAAACTGCCGTATTGCTGTGAATTCCTGTGAGGGCTTTTCCAGCAGTTTATTATTATTTCAGCTCCCCCCCTCCCCCTTCGCTAGCTGGCTTTGTGTCCTTCTCTAGCAGGCTCTGTGTTTTGGCTTGGAGCCCTTCCTCCCCCTCTCCCCACGTGTTGCCTTCTCCCTTTGGTGTTGCTCCCCCACGCCTCTGCGATTTCAGGGGGCGGCAGCTCCATTTAAAAACTTCTTTCAGACGACTGCATTGCCCCAATTTTGCTATTGTCCCATCTTGCTGCTTATTGCTTTACCTTAAACCAGTGTTTCCCAACCACTGTTCCGCGGCACACTAGTGTGCCGCGAGATGTTGCCTGGTGTGCCGCGGGAAAAATTAAAAAATTCGAAAGATTTTTTTTTAAAAAAGTCAAATTTTCGATTGGGACGCCGTCACTAGATGACCCCTGGGGTTCCCTCCCTCCCTCCCGCTCTGCGCCTCCCTCCTCCTCCTCCTCCGGGGAGGCCCTTCCTGGCTCTCGGCCAAGGCTTGGCGGCTGCCACTCACTCACTCGCTCGCCCACCCGTCCCTCCATCCCTGCACCCAGCCTCTCCCCCTCCGTCCCCGGCGCGGGGGCTGCCGGGATCCGTAGTCCCCTCGCCCTTGGGCTCCGCGCCCGCGCGGGGTGCGCGAACTACGTTTCCCAGCGTGGCCTGGCGGGCCGGGCGTTTTGTTTGAAGCGCTCTTCTCCCGGCCATGGAATGAGCACAGCGGCGGCGGGCGGGCAGGGGCTCTTCCGCGCAGACCCCGCACAGCCTGCCTGCACCCCCACGGAGATCGGGTGGCAGGATGGAGCCCAGGGATCCCCGCGGAGGCGGAGCGGCGGAGGCGGAGGCTGCCCCCCAGGTAGGGCTGCGTCGGGGGGGTGTTTATTTTTGCAATGCTGCATCCGCGCCGGAGGGGACGCATCGGACCGCGGGGAGACCCCTTGGCGGGCGTGCAAGGCAATGCATGCGTGCAGGTGTTGCATGGAGTGCAGTGCAATGCAATGGCAACGCGGCGCCCTGCATGCATGCATGCAACTTCCACCGGCGCTCCGGACTTGGCAGGTGAGGGGGGTCCCCAGTGGGTGGCAGAGAGAGCCGGGAGGGCGAAGGGGAGCCGGGGGGGAGCAGCGCTGCTCCCCGAGCTGAGCCCGGGGGGAAACTTCGGCGTCGTTGCGCCGGGTGTTGGAAGCGGAGGCTGGCGGGGGCCCCTCACCTGCAAAACCTGGTCGCCTCTCATATATTTCGTGCATTGCATTCATCGCCCGCTTTCTCCTCCAAGGAGCTCCCGGGGGCGCGCGTGGTTCTCCCCGTGTTAACCTCGCAACAACAGCCCTGCGAGGTGGGTCAGGCAAGTGGCCCACGGGAGCACCCAGGGATTGTCCTGGCCAGGTGGGGTGATTTGAACCCTGCTCTCTGCCCGGTCTTCGTCCTCATTTAGCCCCCACATGTGCATGACTGTGCATGACTGAGGTTTTCCCCCCTCGTCTTGGCAATGGTGTGAGTCTGTGCTGTTAATTAATGGGATTCTGCCTTCGGAGAAGATGAGCCAGCCCTCAAGGAGGTGATTATGTAATTTGCTAGCAATTCATGTCCCTCCCGGAGTGACGCTGAGCACTGACGTCACGGGGCTGTAATGGTGGTGTGCCTCGAGATTTTTTTCATGAAACAAGTGTGCCTTTGCCCAAAAAAGGTTGGGAAACACTGCCTTAAACCCTTCCTGGTGCTCCGAGCTCCCTCACTCCTAACCCCCCCCCCCCTGGTTTAAAAACGGATAGTATTTCTGGGTCGGCCTGGTGTTTCTTTCCCGCTGTTGCCCCATAGTAATAAAAGCTATCGCTGGGTGTTTCTTTATCCCCTTTAGTTTTAAAACTTTTCCTGTGCACCGGACTTGCAATCCCCCCCCCTGCTTGGTTTAAGAGTGTGCAGCTATACTGCAGCTGCATCCCCAGGGTAATTCTGTTCAGCTTACTCCAAAGTCTTTGTTAGTTGAACGTGCTATCCAAAGAACTACTTAGTTGAACGCGATTTTATTTGCCTGGCAGTTATCGTTATATTAGCTGCTTTCAGCATTTGTTTTACTTGGGAGACGCAGTCACACCCCCACTTCCCTTCCCCTCACATTGTCCTTTGATCACCGGCCAGGGTTGCTTTGTTTTCCCTTAAGCACCGAATAGCTGGGCAATTAACAGCCTCCTGGTATTACAGAAGGCAGCTTATGCTTTAGCTGCAGAACCAGTTCTCGTTTGTTGTTCTAGTAACACCTTTACTGCCACTCCCTTGCGGGCTGCTTTACCTGCAGTCGTCTCCGCCCATTGCTCACAGCAATTGAGTCACCTCAATATAATTGCTGATAGTATTAGCAGTTCTTGAAATTCAGTTTGCCAGATATATTGCAGGTTAATTGAAGCAGGCCCCCTGAGGGAGGCAGGTTCCTTACTATCTAATATCTAGTGGTCAGCGGTGGTCTCAATTTGCTAATTAATATCTGCAACATGTTATTTACATCTAATTTAAAATATCAATCAGGTAATTTGATCAATCCATTCGTTTTGCACCAACATATTCAGTAATTGATTAGAGACTAATTTAAGAGGCTTGAGATTTTACTAACTGGGGATTACATTAATTTTATATTATTTTAACTGATTTGAGATGCTTGAATAAAATCTGAATTTGACCAGTTTATTGGACACAATAGGGTGCTAATTAACCAGTAGCAATAGCTAGTGTAAATTGATAGCGGCTTTATAGTAACTTTAATTACATTGTAATAATTTATTGAGAATTAGCAATATATTTACTGATTAAATAAATAAATAAATAAATAAATAAAATAATAATAATGTAAAATAATAATAATAATAATTAACAAAATAAATAAATAAAATTAATAATAATAACTACCAGGCAGGATACATTGTCGCTTAAAGACAGGCAGTTCGTGGTACATTGTTGATTCAGGTACCTGGCGGATGGCCAATCAAGGATACATTGTCTTTGGCAGCATTTTCCTTCTGCTGGGGCCTCCAGCATAACCTTATGTTTTTCAAATTGTTAGTTAAAGGGACATTTCCATTTGATTGCAGTGTGGGGGCCGCCCATTGTTCCATCCCTATATGCTTGTGTGTTATTTAGCTGTGTCTATCTGCCTGGCCCTTTGCTTGGTGGCAAATAAATAAATTTATAGGCAAATACAAACCAAACAGTCAAGTGAAGAATAATTATTTCATATCATCATTAGTTATGGTGGACAATTAATGGCATCATCAATTAATTCTACTTACAGTGGTAATTATTTGAACAAATAATACTGGAATAGATTGTAATAAATAACAATAACAATAAATAATAGAATAATGACAACAACAACAAATAAATAAATAAATAAAAATGAATAGATAAATAATAGAATAAAATACTACTAATAATAAATAAAATAAGTGGATGCAATTTATTTATTTATTTTTTTGAAAAATTATTATAATAAATAAATAAATAATGATAAATATACATTAATAATAATAAAAGAGAATAAGTGGAATGATGTCACATACCAAGATTAAATTGATTAATTAATTAAACAAATCCATAGATAAATATATAAATAAACAAATAACATAAAAATAAATAAATAAAATAAAATTCATTAGTAATAAATAATTTACATATATTTCGGAACCCTCAGTTGGTTAGAGCGTGGTGACAATAACACCAAGGTTGCAGGTTTGATCCCTGTATGGAACAATTATATATTCCTGCTTTGCAAGGGGTTGGACTAAATGACCCTCGGGGTCCCACGCAATTCTAGAGAGCCTGGATAGCTCAACTGGTTAGAGCATGGGGCCGATAATGCTAAGGTTGCTGGTTTGATCCCCGTATGGGAGCCCGGTATATTCTGCATTGCAGGGGATTGAATGAGATATTATAATATGAAGTAGGAAGCATCTTATTTTTAAGAAAAATTAAAAAAAAGAATAAATAATAATAATAAATATTAATATATAGAGAGAGAGTAATAAATAACACACGCAAGCACATACTAATGGGATAAACAATTAAACATTTAACTGAATGCTTGAGAATCATTGGTTATTTTAAGTAAAGCAATCATTAGTTAGTATATTTGTTTCAGAATCAATAACACGTCCCTGTACAACCGCTTGTAAGCGGTGGCACGTGTTTGTGGCAGTAGCTTTAGCATGTTATCCTTGGCGCCTAAGAGGAAGCGCTCTGCAACGGAATCAACTCACACCTCAGGCTGCATGGGTGCTGTCAGAGCTGCTTCCAGATCCTAGCTCACAGAGGATCACGCTAGCCAGCGGTCATTAAATAAAAGTCTTTATTGAATTACAGTTTCCATTCTCACGCTGCTGTCTGCAACTCTACGTCTACTAGCTAGATCGGCGAGGCTCCGTCTGAGTCTCCGCCCCGTGCGCACCAACTTAATATCCTAGCCTTGCTCCACCTTTTCCTCCTGACTGTCCTCCTCTGGGTCCCTCTACCCCCCGGGGCTTCTTCCTTCCGGGATTCTTCTGACGCTGACCCGGACCCTTCTGCCTCCTTGCGCCGGGCTTTAGGACCTGGTTCCCTTTTGGGGCTGCTCACTGCGCCGCCTTCCTCTGCATTTGAACTTGGCGCGCGCGCCCAACCTTCCACTTTCCTCTTAACCGTTTCTTCGCTCCCCGATGGAGGTGTGGCCACTCCTGACTCCTGCCCTCCCTCCTGTGGTGAGCTGCCAGCGCTTCCCCCCTGGCTCCTTTCCTCTTCCCTGCTTCCTGGCGGTGACGCTGGTCCCGATTTCCAGCTGCTCCCCCCTGAGTCTCCTCTGGCTCTATCTTCCTGGGGTGCCTCCCTAGACTCCCCCCTTGCCCTGGCCACTGGTGCTCCTTTCTGTGAATCCTCTGATTCACTGGAAAGACTGGGAGATCTCGGGTCGTCGTCATCACTCATCCTTTCCTCTGTCTCCTCCCCTTCGCTCTCTGTTTCCTCCCTTGCCCGTGCCTCTACACCTAAACCCCTGACAGGTGCCAATAGCCGTAATTCATCGGGGGTGCCACATGGATGGGATAATAACCCCAAACATATTTCACACTGCCTAAATGCATTTAGATCGTTCATTGATGATTATGAGCAGCGTTTTTTCCGATCAATCCCCTATAATGAATAATTATTTCATATCATCGTCAGTTACGGTAGACAATTGATAGTATCAGTAATTAATTCTACTTACAGTGGTAAGTGATTGAACAAATGATACTGGACTAGATTTTAATAAATAACAACAATAATAAATAATAATAACAATAAATAGATAAATAAATAACAGATAAATAATAATAGAATGATAACAACAACAATAAGGGGGTATAGCTCAGTGGTAGAGCATTTGACTGCACATCAAGAGGTCCCTGGTTCATATCCGGGTGCCCCCCCCACCAGCTCCCTCCTCTCCGCATTCTTTGATTGAATTCTTTGATCGGGCACTAAGACTTATCCGGAATTTTGGTTACGAGGCACTCTTGACAAAATGTGACATAGTCAGCCTTCTGTCTATTGCCAGTTCATCCCAATGACTCTCATTTGCTGGGATTCAAATTTCAAGGGAAATATTACATTGTCAAGGCTTTGCCGATTGGTTGTTCTGCAGCTGGCTCGGCCTTTGAGACATTTAGCACTTGCGCTACAGAAGGACTGGGCCTTGCGCTACAGAACCAACTCACCTGGGGCGACACGTTACCTCGGTGACTTTCTACTCATTGGGAAACCCAATACTGGCGAATGTGCCTCCCTTCTGGAGGCCTTCTCAGCTTTGGCCCAGGAGCTGGGAGTTCCCCTCACAGCAGATAAGGCGGACCCTCAACGCATCTTACTTGCCTGGGCATAGAGCTTGACACAGCAGCTCAATCCGCCCGCCTGCCAGTGGGGAAAATAGTTGCCCTTAACGAAACTATTCGTCAAACCCTTCCCGAAATAATAATAATAATAATAATAATAATAATAATAATAATAATAAAGTCGCTTTTAGACAGGTCCAGTCCTTGCTAGATCATTTCAACTTCGCATGTAGAGTAGTTTCACCAGGCCGCCCATTTCGCTCCCGCTTAGCCAGGTTGTAAGCGGGCCTCAAGCATCCGCACCACAATGCGCGTGCCCGCCGAGCCAGGCTGTCAGTGGTCTTAGACACCCGCACAACAGGGTCCGCCTCCCCAGGTCAAGGCAGATCTGGAGGTGTGGACGACTTGTCTGGAGATCTACAATGGGTATCTCTATGGCAGGATGTCTTGAATCTGTCATCAGACTTCCAGGTCCAATTGGACGCGGCTGGGTCCTTAGGCTTTGGCTTGTACTTCAAGGGGCGCTGGTGTGCACTACGATGGCCGACGGCATGGCAAGGTCAGGCCATCACGGGGATCTCACCTCTCTTGAGTTCTTTCCAATAGTGGTGGCCGCTCACATCTGGACGGAAGATTTCTGAGATCTCCGCGTGTGCTTCAGGACCGACAACCTGGCGGTCATGAACATTCTAGCCAGGCAGTCATCTCGGTCTGAGAGGATCTCCTCCCTTCTGCGGGCGTTCGTCCTCCGGTGCCTTGAGTACAACATAAGATTTTCAGCCAAATTCGTACCCTGAGCCAATAATGACATTGCCGATGCCTTGTCTCGATTTCAGATACCTCGCTTCCGGTTGCTTGCACCTAGAGCACAACTGTTGCCCAAACACTTTCCGGAGCACCTGTGGAATGTGGGAGACACAAAGTGATACAGGGAGTATTGGCATCCGTGGCACCCTCCACTTTCAGGTCCTACAAGAAGGCCTGGTGTGATTTCCTTGGTTTCAGGTCTGGGTTATCTGGGCTCTCTCATGACGTACCTCCTACCACTGACTTGTCTTGCAGTACCTTTCCCATCTCGATGATCTGGGACGTGCTCCTAAAACCTTAAAGATTCACGTGGCCGCCATCAGCTTCTTTTCAAAAGCTACATTTGCTCATGACCCGGGTAGCGACTTCTTGATCCATAGAGCCATTGAGGGTTGGGGCAGGTTACAACCTAACAGGGCCGAGGGCCGTAAGCCGATTTCTTACGGGTTATCACAGATACGCATAAAATTCAGGTCAATTTGCTGACCCATCTTCATGGACCAGAAACGGACCCGGGCCGGGCGGTCTGAGGTAGAGGTACCGCCTAGTGTCCTCTACCGGGCATGGGCCCTGCTGTGCCGACGCCGCGAGCTCCAAAAAGCCCACAGTGACCTGGAGAAAGTGCGAGCCATTTGGATGTGGATCTGCCACCATATAGGTAGGTGGGGGTACCACCTTTCTGCATACTTGAGTCCCCTTGCCTCTGACAACTTCCGGTATTAAAAGATCAGCCTTTGTCACTGCCCTGCGCCCATGAATCCAGCTCTGTAGCAGAGTTCTTTAGCAGACACCCAGTCCAGTGATTGCCAGCCAAGGAAGATGGATACGTAAGGTCATATCAAAGCAAGTTATATTCAGAGTAGACCGACTGAAATCAAAGGATGTAAGTAACTCATGGACATTAAATTTAGTGGGTCTACTCCGAGCATGGCTTCTTTGCAGCTGTCTCGGGCATTTTCACCATTTCATAGCCAGCCATGTCAGCTCCATTTGCACAAAGGATTCTGGATTGTAACCTGTGTGGATCAGTGATTTGGTGTTTGGCTCACACAGAGCTTGACTGGGATCTCTGTTCAACCATGAATCTCAGAAGGGATCAGGAGGTGCTCACTGATAACAGAAATCACTGGGTTAAAGCTCACTGAAAGTGCCGCGGTAGCATTATTATCAATTTACGATGGGGTGGAAGGTTTGCAGGCTATGAAGGACTCGCTCACAAATTTATTGAAAGCTGTACGAATTATGATAGCTAGCAAGTGGAAGGGGCAAGCAGAATATAAAATGCAAAAATGGTATGAAGAGGTGTGGGAGATATAGCTATTAATGATAAATGAACATGTGCCATTAAGGTAAGACGGGGAATATGCAGAAGGAATGATTTTGAGGAGATATGGAGGGTGTTTGTAGAATTTGTACTGTTACAACGGAAAGGGGTCAAACCATCGCTAGAGGTGTTGAAATTTTGGGAGGTTACTTTACTTTACAAGAGCCAGACACTAGTACAAAAAGGGTGTTGGAGTTAATTCAAGAATTTGGTCAAGTGGGACTTCCGGAGGCGTCGCGAAACGGCAATGGCGGTCCTCTTCGCGCTGTGAAGAGGGGCTCCGCGGAAAAGGGTCGTCCGCTGCGGCAGAGCAGAGACCCGTTAAGAAAACCCACGGGCAGAGTGAGCCTGTGGTCGTGGGACTCGGCGGGCACCAGAAGCGACCCTGAAAACGAAGAAGGAACCCCGTAAGGGGCTCCGGAACGTGGAAGGGGGAGCGGTGCTGTGAGTTCATCGCTCTTTCCGCGGAAGCGAAGCCGCGCGGCTGCTGCTGATGAGCGCTGTCCTTTCTTCCTGAAACATTAGACTCCAAACTTCATACCCGTGAGTAAGGACTATAAAATTTTTGGGACTAAATTTATTAATTCGGCTGAAAACGGGAGACGTAACCAGGAAGTCCGTCTTCCAATTCTGCTTAAAGATCAAAGCAAAGACTCTGGCATGCGTGAAGCGCTTCAGAAGGGATTACAAAAAAAGGTTGGATTATCGTGCAATGTTTGAACTTGTTATTGAGAAGTTAAAAGGGCCAGTTTTGTTTTAACTGACTGGATTTGGACCAGAACTTTCCCTCCTCCCGGTGGATTACAAAGGATTAAGAAACCAAATCAGCGGACTGCCAGGGTAAAAGAGAACTGTCAAATTGCGGAAACTGTATTTAATACTGAAAGTGCTACTTTTGAGCGTTACTGTTGGATACAAACAGATACTGTTACTTGCACCTTGCTGGAAACTTTGTTTTAATTTGGGAAAAGCTCTGCATGCCTAAAGGGACATTGAAGGTGCCTCTTAATTTATTTTGAACTGCTGGAACTTTAATGGCGGAAAAAGTTTCTTTCTTTTTCTGAATTACAGGGGTGCTCCCCCTAGAGGATTTGAGAACTATAAGTCTCTGGGAACTGCATATTATTTTGGCTATCTGTTGCCTTGCTGTTTATACTTTGGACTGTGTTTCCCATGGAATTGCTTACAGTTTGACCTTAACGCATAGACAGCTGTGGAATGAGTGGCACAGGAAAAACAAGGTCGGCCAAAACGAAAGCAAAACAATCTGTGCAATTATTGCAAACAACTTTGACTTCTCAGCCACGTAGATCATCTGTCCCAATTGTTTTAGGACTGCAAGAAGGAGAAGTTGAGCAGCCAGCCTCAGAGGATATGGCTGCAGGAGGACTTGACCCAGTCTCAAAACAAATTTTGGAACAACTGGCAGCTTTAAACAAAAAGGCTGATGAACAGTCAACTAAATTTGATCAAGTTACAGCCACTATTAATAAACTAACTGAGCAAGTCACTCAACACACACAAGCAATTGGGAATCTTCAGGTAACAACTGCAGAAAATCGTAAGTTGGCTGAGGAAGCTAACCAAAAGGCAGAACAAGCGAATCAGAAGGCCGAGGCAATAAAAGGGGAAGTAAGGCCACTACACAAGCAGATCAATGAACAGCAGGCCTATCTGTCTATGGTGGAATTGAAGAATCGGGAAAACAACCTTAGATTAAGAGCCATCCCAGAACTTGAACAAGGAGATTTGATTGGTTATCTGACATCAGAACTATCAAAGTTCTGGGGTATAGAAGAGGACAAGGACTTTAAAATTGTTACTGCTTTCAGATTGGGAAGAGTGGTTGGGAAGGACAGATCTAGAGACTGTTTGATTATCCTGAGATCTAGACAAGAAAGAGACAAAATACTAGGCCTACACTTTGGAAAATCACTGGTAATTCAAGGCAAAAGAGCAGAAATTTACAGAGACATACCAAAACAACTTTTGGACCTTAGAGCTACTTATACAGAACTTGCAAGACTACTAAGAGGCAACTCAATTCCTTACAGGTGGGAGTTCCCCCAAGGACTATCTTTTAACTTTAAAGGAAAGAAAGTTAAAATCAGAACAGCAGAAGATCAACAAAAGTTTATGAAAGACCACGAAGAGGACCTTCAAAAGGGAGCAGCAGCATCTTGGCCACCACCTCTGCCTACATCTGTACCAACACCAGCACCTCTGGGCTCAGAGGAAAAGGAAGAGACACCACTATAAGGACTAACAGACTGATCCAGGATGTCTCTGCAGCTCTTTAGTTGGAATATTAATGGCGGAAATTCTCCGGAAAAAAGAAGAAGAATCTTTCACATATTGAAAAAAGAACAATTGGACATTATTTGCTTGCAGGAAACGCACGTGACTAGGCTCCATAGGAAAGTGTTAATTAACAAAAGACTAGGCCAAGAATTTATTTCATCAGATAGAGTCAAGAAAAGGGGCGTGGTGATTTATGCAAAGGAGAACCTGTCACCGAAATTTCTATTCAAAGATGAGCAAGGAAGAATTTTGGCAATCGAAATACAGACACAAGGAGAAAAATTTTTGATATTAGGAATCTATGCACCAAATGAGGGGAAATCAGAATTTTATAAGAAGCTGCATGAGATAATGCTGGACTATCTGGACTATACCAACATCATTATGATGGGAGATATGAATGGGGTGGTCTCTACACACATGGATAAGTCACAAAATCAAAATTTAACAAAAGATGGCAGACTACCTAAAACTTTTTTTGAACTAACTGACAGTATGGATTTGATTGATATATGGAGGACAAAGAACCCCTTAGGTCGCGGGTGTCAAACACAAGGCCCGCGGGCCGAATCCGGCCCGCCAGACCTCGTCATGTGGCCCGTGTAGCCGCCGCCGGCCGCCAGCCTTCACCTTTTATTCTCACTTTTTTTTTTTTGACACAAGAAAGCCACCTCTTCAGCGCATGCGCGGCAGCCTACAAGCCAGAGAATTTGTTTTTCTGTAAAAAGAATCTCCATGTATCCGACCGTCGTGGAGGTGCTAGGACCGTGGCGGTCTGCTTTTCGTTGCTGCGTTCGCACTCCCTTGGCTGATTTTGCAGCGCCCGTGTTCGTCCTCACCCCTGTTCCGCTCTTCCAGGCACAGCAACCCTCCCTTAAAAAAGCTCATCCAGTTTGGCATACTAACCTAAAAAAACCTCATGGGTTTCTTTTCTTAAGTAATGGGCTGTGTTTTTGAAGTTGCGAACAAATTAACAGGGCGACTCTTTCTCTCTCTCTCTCTCTCTCTCTCTCTCTCTTTCTCAGCCCTCTCCCACCTCTCCATATCTCCCTGCTTAACTATTTCCTGCCTCACTTTAAATCTTTTCTCACGTGGAAAGACACCTTTGGGAAGCGATTTTGCCCTTTCGGCTCCTTTCACCTAGAATTATAGTACAGTATTGTAGAGTTGGAAGGGACCCTGTTGAGGATCCTCTACAATTTATACTAGAGGATAAATTGTACAATAATTGTACATTTGAATATCTACTTGCCATTATTCTGACTATGTTTCTGCTTTCGGAGCTAGTTATTACTTACATTATTACAAAAAACAGTAATAATTGAATGCAGTGACAATAATTTATGATAATAAAGAGTGGACACATATTCCTACAGATACAACCGGCCCTTTGAGGGTGACCAAACTGCTGATGCGGCCCCCGATGAATTTGAGTTTGACACCCCTGCCTTAGGTAAAGAAGGAACATTCTTTTCTGAAGCCCATCTATCATGGACAAGAATCGACCAAATATGGACAACTAGAGGACTGGCACCTAAGACTAGAAAAGTGGAAATCTGCCCAAAAACTTGCTCCGACCATAATGCCATGAAAGTGGAACTGAGACTCACTCCAATCGGTTCCTTCAGATGGAAAATGAATGACACCCTACTAAGAGATCAGGAGATAGTGAAGAAGGCCCAAAAAACTTTAAAAGACTATTTTGAAATAAATTTTAACACCTCGGTGGAAAAGAGAACAATCTGGGACGCAAGTAAAGCAGTTATGAGAGGGTTTCTGATACAACAGAATACGATTAAGAAAAAACTCTGGAATGGGAAAAAGGACAAGATATTAGAGAAGATAAGAGAAGGAGAGAAAAAACTGAGACTAAAACCAAAATCAAAAGAAGTTCTAAGAGAAATTAAATTCCATCAAGCACAATATGCGAAATTGATAAATCAAGAAGTGGAATGGAAAATTAAACAAATGAAACAAAGATCATTTGAATCGGCGAACAAATGTGGAAAACTGCTAGCATGGCAGTTGAAAAAGAGACAAAAACTGAACTTTGTTACCAATCTGGAGGTTGAAGGGAGAAATATTCAGAAACCAGAAGAAATTAGAAAGTGTTTCCAGAGATATTTCAAAAAACTCTTTACGCAAGGGCCTCAGGAAGAGACTGAGATAGACCAATTCTTAAAAGTTAATGGACTATCAGAACTTTCTCAGGAGAAGAGAACAATCCTGAATTATAGAATAACACAACAAGAAATTGAGGGTGCCATTCAGAACACGCAACTAGGTAAATCTCCAGGCCCAGATGGACTTACCTCCAAGTACTACAAGATACTGAAAGACTATTTGATACAACCATTAATGGAGGTATGTAACCAGATTATGGAGGGGGGAAAGCTTTCATCACATTGATACCCAAACTGGAATCTGTAAAGACTCAACTTAAGAACTACCGTCCCATCTCACTCCTTAATGTGGATTACAAAATTTTTGCAGATATTATGGCAAGTAGATTTAAAAAAAGTATTAAATGAAGTAATTCATAAAGACCAGGCAGGCTTTCTCCCAGGTAGACATTTGTTTGACAACACTAGGAATATTATTGACATTTTGGAGCTTTTGCAGACTAACATCAACACGAAAGCAGTGTTAATTTTTATAGACGCAGAGAAGGCCTTTGACAACATTTCTTGGAAGTTCATGAAGAAAAATTTGGAAGGGATGGGAGTGGGAGCGGGGTTTCAAAATAGTATAGAAGCAATCTATTCAGAGCAAAAACCTAAACTGATAGTGAACAACGTGGTGACAGAAGAGTTCAAAATTGAAAAAGGGACACGACAGGGGTGCCCCTTATCCCCTCTGTTATTCATTTCAGTCCTGGAGGTACTTTTGAATATGATTAGGGAGGACCGGTTGGTGCAAGGAATACAGGTCGGAGTGAAACAATATAAACTGAAAGCTTTTGCAGATGACTTGGTTTTAACATTACAGGAGCCAGAATCTAGTACAAAAAGAGTTTTAGAACTGATTCATGAGTTTGGTCGGGTGGCGGGATGTAAATTGAATAAGCAAAAAACCAAGGTTTTGGAAAAAAAATTGACCCCTTCAGAAATAGATGGGTTTCAGAAGGAGACAGAGTTAAATGTGGTTAAAAAAGTGAAATACCTAGGGGTTAATTTGTCTGCCAAAAATTTGAACTTATTTAAGGATAATTATGAAAAATGCTGGTCAGAAATCAAAAAGGATTTAGAAACTTGGTCAAGACTAAAACTTTCCTTGTTGGGTCGAATTGCAACTGTAAAAATGAATGTATTGCCAAAGATGTTATTTCTGTTTCAAACCCTACAGATTGTGGACAGAGTGGAATGTTTCGGAAAGTGGCAGAAAGATATCTCTAAGTTTGTCTGGCAGGGCAAAAAGCCCAGGATAAAATTTAAAATACTAACTGATGCAAAAGAAAGAGGGGGATTTGCCCTGCCGGACTTCAGGTTATATTATGAAGCTGCAGCTT